>NW_028270154.1:46820973-47143723 GCF_037043375.1 Chiloscyllium plagiosum | reverse complement strand
AAAAGGAGTAAAACCTCAGCTCACATCTTCCCCCTCACCTCTGTCCAAGGTCCCAAAGGATCTTTTCACATCTGGCAGAGATTATCCTGCACATCCAAACACTACATCTATTGTGTCTGTTGCTCCTGATGTGGTCTCCTCTACTTTGGGGAGACAGGACACCAACTCGTTGAACGTATTAGGGAACATCTCGGGACACACACGCACCAACCAACCCGACTGCCTTTTGGCTGACCACTTCAACTCCAACTCCCACTCTGCCAAGGAGATGCAAGTCCTGGGCCTCCTCCACTGCTAAATTCAAGACATCTGATGCCTGAAGGAAGGATGCCTTATCTTCCACCTTGGGACCCTTCAATCACATGGCACCAACATCGACTTGATCAGTTTCCTTATCTCCCCTCCCCACACCTCATCCCAGATCCAACCCTCCAACTCAGCACTGCCCTCCTGAACTGTCCTACCTGACCATCTTCCTTCGTGCCTATCCACTCTACTCTCCCTTCTGACCTATTACCATCAACCCCCATCTGCATCTACCTATTGCCTTCCCAGCTACCTTTCCCCCACTCTCCTATTTATCTCTCAAACCCCTTCCCCCCCCAACATTCCTGATGAAGAGGTTATACGTGAAATGGTGACTCTCCTGTTCCTTGGACGCTGCCTGACCTGTTGTGATTTTCTAGCGCCGTACTTTTTGACTCTGATCTCCAGCATCTGCAGTCCTCACTTTCTCTCAAGTTTATTATCAGCAGAATCAACAACATTAACTCAATTAGTTTTGTTCTAACAATCAAACAGAAAAGTCGATGCTTTAATTCTGAAGAATCCACAGTTCATTTCAGAAGATACAACAGTTTCTCCTCATTGGAGACACAAGTTCAGAGGAACTAGTGTGATGAGGCTGTTACTTTAAAGGTTATTTTGCCCTGGCCTTTTTGAAGCAAGGTTGAAAGGCAGAAGCATAGAATTGGCTATTGAAGAAAGCTTAAGTAAAAAAATCATGTCTCACGAACTTAATTGAGTTTTTTGATGAAGTAACAAAGAGGATTGATGAGGGCACAGTTGGAGATGTGATCTATATAGACTCCAGTAAGGCATTCAACAGGGTTCCCCATTGGAGACTGGTTAGCAAGATTAGATCTCATTGAATATAGGGAGAACTAGCCATTTGGATACAGAACTGGCTCAAAGGTAGAAGACAGAGGGTGGTAGTGGAGGGTTGTTTTTCAAATTGGAGACCTGTGACCAGTGGATTGCCACAAGGATCGGTGCTGGGTCCACTACTTTTCATCATCTATATGAATGATTTGGATGTGAGCATAGGAGATATAAATCGTAAGTTTGCAGATGACACCACAATTGGAGGTGTAGTGGACAGTGAAGAAGGTTACCTCAGATTACAACAGGATCTTGATCAGATGGACCAATATGTTGAGAGTCGCAGATGGTGTTTAATTTAGATAAATGCGAGGTGTTGCATTTTGAGAAAAAAATATTAGCAGGACTTATACTCTTAATGGTAAGGTCCTAGGGAGTATTGCTGAACAAAGAGTCATTGGAGTGCAGGTTCATAGCTCCTTGAAAGTAGATTCATAGGTAGATAGGATAGTGAAGAAGGCATTTGGTATGTTTTCCTTTATTGGTCAGAGTGTTGAGTACAGGAGTTGGGAGGTCATGTTGCAGCTGTACAGGACAGTGGTTAGGCCACGTTTGGAATATTGCGGGCAATTCTGGTCTCCCAATTCAATGTCGTAACACTTGAAAGGGTTCAGAAGAGATTTACAAGGATGTTGCTAGGATTGGAAGATTTGAGCTTTGGGAAAGGCTGAATAGGCTCGGGCTGTTTTCCCTGGAGTATCACAGGCTAAGGGGTGACCTTATAGAGGTTTATAAAATCATGAGGGGATGGATAGGATAAATAGGCAAAGTCTTTTCCCTGGGGTGGGGGAGTCCAGGGCATAGGTTTAGCATGAGTGGAGAAATATATGAGACCTAAGGAGCAACGTTTTCATGCAGAGGGTAGTACATGTACGGAATGAGCTGCCAGTGGAAATGATAGAGGCTTGTACAATTTACCATTTAAAATGAATAGGAAGGGTTTGGAAAGGTATGGGCCGGATGCTGGCAAGTGGGACTAGATTAGGTTGGGATATCTGGTTGGAATAGACAAGTTAAACCGAAGGGTCTGTTTCCATGCTGTACACCTCTGTGACCATGACTATGTTTATGACTCTAAAAAGCTTAGGAGGCCTTGGGTTTTATTTAAACAGCTTGAATGGGTGCGGCCATCTCTCACAGATCAAGATTTCCGGGTTTTGTTTTTTTCAGTAGCCTCAGAAGCTGTTTGGGGTCTTAGAGGAGTTGGAAACTTCAGTGAATGATTCCTAGCTGTTACTTTCTCTAAAATTTCTCGAGATTTCTTCCTCCTGGATTAGAGAACTGCATGTGAGAATCTGTGTTTTGAGGAGATTTGTAGCTCAGATTGAGGTTCTGGATGTAGGTATGCTCGGTGAGCTGGAAGTTGAAAAATGTGGTGCTGGAAAAACACAGCAGGCCAGGCAGCATCTGAGGAGCAGGGGAATCAACATTTCGGGCATAAGCCCTTCTTCAGGAATGAGGCTGGTGTGCCAAGCAGGCTGAGATAAAAGGTTGGGGGGAGGGAATTTGGGGGAGGGGCGCTGGGAATACGATAGGTGGAAGGAGGTGAGGATGAGGGTGATAGGCCGGAGAGGGGGTGGGGCGGAGAAGTCAGGAAGAAGATTGCAGGTCAAGAGGGCGGTGCTGAATCCGAGGGTTGGGACTGAGATAAGGTGGGGGGAGGGGAAATGAAGAAGCTGGAGAAATCTGCATTCATCCCGTGTGGTTGGAGGGTTCCTAGGTGGAAGATGAGGCGCTCTTCCTCCAGGCGTCGTGTGGCCAGGGTCTGGCGATGGAGGAGGCCAAGGACCTGCATGTCATTGGCGGAGTGGGAGGGGGACCTAAAATGTTCAGCCACGAGGCGGGTTGGGTTGGTTGGTGCGGGTGTCCTAGAGGTGTTCCCTGAAATGTTCCGCAAGAAGGCGGCCTGTCTCCCCAATGTAGAGGAGACCACATCAGGTGCAGCGGATACAGTAAATGATGTGTGTGGAGGTGCAGGTGAATTTGCGACGGATATAGAAGGATCCATTGTGGCCTTGGAGGGAGGTGAGGGGGGAGGTGTGGGCGCAAGTTTTGCACTTCTTGCGGTTGTAGGGGAAGATGCCGGGAGTGGAGGTTGGGTTAGTGGGGGGTGTGGACCTGACGAAGGAGTCGCGGAGGGAGTGGTCTCTCTGGAATGCTGATAGGGGTGGGGAGGGAAATATATCCCTGGTGGTGGGGTCTGTCTGGAGGTGGCCGAAATGACGGAGGATGATACGATGTATTCGGAGGTTGGTGGGGTGGAAGGTGAGAACCAGTGGGGTTCTGTCCTGATGGCGATTGGAGGGGCGGGGTTCAAGGCTGGAGGTGCAGGAAGTGGAGGAGATGCGGTGGAGAGTGTCGTCCGACCACGTCGGAGGGGAAATCGCGGTCTTTGAAGAAGGAGGCCATTTGGGTTGTTCGGTATTGGAATTGGTCGTCCTGGGAGCAGATGCTGCAGAGGCAGAGGAATTGGGAATATGGGATGGCGTTTTTACAGGGGGCAGGGTGGGAGGAGGTGCAATCTAGGTAGTTCAGGGAGTCGGTCGGTTTGTAGTAAATGTCTGTATTGAGTCGATCGCCCGAGATAGAAATGGAGAGGAGTAGGAAGGGGAGGGAGGAGTCTGAGACGGTCCAGGTAAATTTGAGGTCAGGGTGGAAGGTGTTAGTAATGTGGATGAACTATTCAATCTCCTCATGGGAGCACGAGGTAGCGCCAATACAATCATTGATGTAGTGGAGGAAAAGGTGGGGGGTGGTGCCAGTGTAGCTGCGGAAGATGGACTGTTCCACATATCCGACAAAGAGGCAGGCATAGATGGGGCCCACGCGGGTGCCCATGGCTACTCCTTTGGTTTGGAGGAAGTGGGAGGATTGGAAGGAGAAGTTGTTCAGAGTGAGGAGCAGTTCAGTCAGTCGAAGGAGGGTGTCAGTGAAGGGTACTGGTTGGGTTGGCGGGAGATGAAGAAGCGGAGGGCTTGGAGTCCTTCGTGATGGGTGATGGAGGTGTACAGGGACTGGATGTCCATAGTGAAGATAGGGCGTTGGGGACTGGGGAAGCAAAAATCATGGAGGAGGTATAGGGCGTGGGTGGTGTCCCGAACGTAGTGGGGAGTTCTTGGACTAAGGGGGACAGGATAGTGTCGAGGTATGCAGAGATGAGTTCGGTGGGGCAGGAGCAGGCTGAGACAATGGTTCGGCCGGGGCAGTCGGGTTTGTGGATTTTGGGCAGGAGGTAGAAACGGGCGGTGCGGGGTTGTGGGACTATGAGGTTGGAGGCAGTGGATGGGAGATCTCCTGAGGTGATGTGGTTATGGGTGGTCTGGGAGATGATGGTTTGGTGGTGTGAGGTGGGGTCATGGTCAAGGGGGCAGTAGGAGGAGGTGTCCACGAGTTGGCGTCTAGCTTCAGCGGTGTAAAGATTGGTGCGCCAAACTACCACTGCACCCCCCTTGTCTGCAGGTTTGATGGTGAGGTTGGGGTTGGAGCGGAGGGAGTGGAGGGCTGCGTGTTGTGAGAGTGAGAAGTTGGAGTGGGTGAGGGGGGTGGACAGGTTGAGGTGGCCAATGTTGCGGCGCCAGTTGGATATGAAGAGATCGAGGGTGGGTAAGAGGCCAGCACGGGGTGTCCAGGTGGATGGGGTGTGTTGGAAGAGGGAGAAGGGGTCGTCAAAGGGTGGGCGAGAGTCCTTGTTGAAGAAGTAGGCGTGGAGGCGAAAGCTGCGGAAGAAATGCTTGATATCTAGCCGCGTGTCGAACTCAATGATCCGGGAGCGTAGGGGGATGAAGGTGTGGCCTCTGCTGAGGACTGATCGTTCATCCTCAGAGAGGGGGAGGTCTGGAGGGATAGTGAAAATATGGCAGGGCTGGGAGCTAGGGCCTGGTGTGGAGCTGGGAGTAGGGGTGGAGTTAGTCGTGGGGGTGGTTAGTTGTGGGGGTGGAGTTAGTCGTGGGGGCGGAGTTAGTCGTGGGGCGAAGTTAGTCACGGGGGCAGAGTCGGTCGTGGGGGCGGCGATCGACATGGGGGCGGCATGGTCCTTGAGCAGGTGAGTGACGTCACTGGGGGCGGAAGTGGCTGTGGTGACGGCCACTCTGGGGGCGGAAGTGGCGCGCCGGGCAGAAACGGTGCTGGTCCTGGTGGACGTGGATCCCGCGGCGGCTGCATATCTGTCAGCGATGGTCTTCCTGGTGATCGTGGAGGCGATGGTCTGGGCAGCGATCACGAAGGCTGCATGGTCGGTGGTGGCTGTTGTCTGTAAGGCGTGGGGTCGGAAGTGACGTCACCGTTCGCTGCGGCGGTGGTGGCTGCAGCGGCCACGTGGGCAATGGCGCACGAGCTGTTCCGGAGGTCGTGAGAAGGTTCTGGAACGGTCGAGGAATCCGGAGTGTGGGGGTGAGTACATGAAAGTTTTTTGTACTTACTTTCTTTAATGTTCAATATGGCTAGGAAAAGTTTTTTGTTCAGCATATGAATCCTTCTGAGGATGAAGAACAGCAAAGGTCCTTTGCAGGTCTGGGAGAGTGTTGTCCTGAGCTGGGGCAGGGCTGACTGCAGGGAGTGTAGGTGGCGGCGCATGGCTTGAAGCGTGGAGCGGAAGATCCGGGGGGACGTCTGTTGTTGGAGGCTTCGGATTTGTTGCAGGTACAGATTGTCCTGGTTGGGTCCAAATTGTGTTGGTTTGAATGTAGTCCGGAGTCCATGCGGGGTCAGTCAGTTCCGTAGGCAGGTGCTGAGGAAAGAGATGTGGCTGTAGTAGCGAGTTTGTCTCAGGACGTGGCTGAAGAGCTTCAAGGCAGAGGAGATGACCTGGCAGGTGCAGTGAGAGAGGGACTCAGTGGAGCTGGAAGGTTCATTTTCAGACATTTTGTCACCATACTAGGTAACATCATCAGTGAGCCTCCGGATGAGGCACTGATGGCACGGCCCGCTTTCTATTTATGTGTTTACGTTTCCTTGGTTGGTGATGCCATTTCCTGTGATTATGCCATTTCCTGTTCTTTTTCTCTGGAGGTGGTAAATGGGATCCAACTCAATGTGTTTGTTGATAGAGTTCCGGTTGGAATGCCATGCTTCTAGGAATTCTTGTGTGTGTCTCTGTTTGGCTTGTCCTAGGATGGATATGTTGTTCCAGTTGAAGTGGTGTCCTTCCTCATCTGTGTGTAAGTATACTAGTGAAAGTGGGTCATGTATTTTTGTGGCTAATTGATGTTCATGTATTCTGGTGGCTAGTTTTCTGACTGTTTGTCCAATGTAGTGTTTGTTACAGCTCTTGCAAGGTATTTTGTAAATGACATTAATTTTACTTGTTGTCTATATAGGGTCTTTCAAGTTCATTAGCTGTTGTTTTAGTGTGTTGGTGGGTTTGTGGGCTACCACAATGCCAAGAGGTCTGACTAATCTGACAGTCATTTCCGAGATGTCTTTGATGTAGGGGAGAGTGGCTAGGGTTTCTGGACATGTTTTGTCTGCTTGTTGAGGTTTGTTGTTGAGAAATCGGTGGACTGTGTTCATTGTGTACCCGTTCTTTTTTGAATACACTGTATAGGTGATTTTCCTCTGCTCTACATAGTTCCTGTGTGCTGCAGTATGTGGCGGCTCATTGAAATAATGTTCTCATGCAGCTTCATTTGTGAGTGTTGGGACGATTGCTCCTGTAGTTCAATATTTGGTCAGTATGTATTATTTTTCTGTAGACGCTGGTTTGAAGATTCCCATTGGCTGTTCACTCTACTGCGCCACCTAGGAATGGCAGTTTGTTGTTGTCTTCCTCCTCTTTAATGAATTTTATGCCAGTAAGGGTATTATTGATGGTCTTGAAGGTTTCCTCTAATTTGTTTTGTTTAGTGATGACAAAGGTGTCATCCATGTAGCAGACCCAAAGTTTGGGTTGGATGGTTGGCAGACATGTTTGTTCAAGTCTCTGCAATACTGCCTCTGCTAAGAACCCTGATATCGAAGATCACATGGGTGTTCCATTGGTTTGTCTGTAGGTTTTGTTATTGAAGGTGAAGTGGGTGGCAAGGCATAGGTCCACTAGCTTGATGACATTGTCCTTGTTGGTGAGGTTGGTGGTGTTTGGTGTATGTGTCTTAGGTTCTTCTAACAATGTAGTCAGTGCTTCATCCAGAGGCTTACTGATGATGTTACCCAGTATGGTGTCGAAACATCTGAAAATGAACCTTCCAGCTCCGTGAGCAAACCTACATCCAGAATCTGTGTTTGAATTTGCCTTTTTGCCAAGGGGTGTGTTTATGGCATGTTACTACATTGGAACAGGTCATTAGTAATAGGACTGGATCTATTACTTGGTTAAGTGTTCCAGTAGTTAAGTTAATCTAAATTCCGCTTTCTTTTGTTTGTATTCTAACTGTAGTGTTTAAATAAATTGTATTTTGCTTAACATTGAGCAGTTTGACCAGTCGCATCACATCTGGAACATGTACTTCACATCTACCTTTAAAATAAGACAAAGTTAGAGTTTGGACTATTTTCTTAAAATATCTTGAGAGGGTCTAGTCTGGTCCATAACACCAGCCACTCCAATGAAGACTTTCAGTGCGGAGTTCCCAAGCTAAGACAGCATATATAGAAATGGTCTTGTTGTTAGAATAGGGAAAATTCAGGCCACCAGATTTGTGAAACGTTCATGCTACTAAACTTGAAAAATAATAACAAAGCATCTCAGGAGTGTAAGGGAAAGAAACTGGCAAGTGTCAGTTCAGTCAATAATTAAAAAGCTGAAATAGAAGTGATATTTTTCTTCGATTGAGTCTATGTAATGGATGGTGTTGGAAAACAGGTTGAAATTTTGTTTTGATGTTTGTGTTCAGATTTTTCGAAATATCTTCTATATATAGGTTTGTTTGTTTATTTCTTTTGTGTAATAAACTTACGTTCTGTTGTTTAAGAACATCTGCAGGCTTGTAGGAATATTTTTTAGTATCTAACCACCACATTAACCAACTGCAATAATTAAATATGTGATGTATGTATAGCTCCTAACTCTACAACCCTTCATCAATGTCAGTAAGTGCCTCTTTAAATTGTACTGAAATTCAAATAAACAAATAAATTAATTAGCTCATGAATCACCCCTTATAGGGGCAACATAGCCAAAAATAACTCTAAAGGAAACATGTATTAAAATGAAAGTTTCACTTTTGCTGGAGAGCAAATTTGGATATGAAACTTTTTATTCCATCATCCAGATTATTAATAAATATGGCCCCAGCATAAGTCGTGAAGATAGCACGAGTTAAATCTGCCACTTGGAGTTGTTGCCCATTTTCCCTACCTTCTATATCTCCTGCTCTTCAGCCAATTTCTGAAACTAACTCGTCTTTAATTTCACGGGCTTCAACCTTTAGCTAAAAACCTTCGTTGTGGTGTTAAGGTACTTACATTCTTGTTTGAAAGTGAAATATTCTGTCAAATGTCTACACTCATGATTTCCACGGAGTAAAAACAGTGTCTTTGGATATAGGATTTTCAATGACCATAGATATAAAACGCACTGCGAAGAAATAAATAAACAGGAATTAATTTTAGAATAGTAATAAAAACACCTATATAATATATATATATTTAAAATTCTCTAATACCATGACAATAAACAAATGCATTCAATATCAATCAACATGCTAGTTTTTATTCACCCTCATTAATGCTCTTTGTATCTGAAAAGGTTCATTTATCAAATGTCATATTGCTACTAATTTTAATGTTTGTTAAATATTATTTGTAATGAAGCATTCATATGTTGAAACTACATTTTGAATTCACTCAATGTCTCATATAATGATCATTTCTTCACTACCATGTACACCAAAAAGATCAGGTAGAAAGTCACAAAATTTAATTTTCAATGCAGTAAAGAAACAGTATGGTGTATATGGCAAATATGGTGTATATCTCTCTCCTTGTGAATAAAGAAGTCTCTTAGGTCAGTAGTTTAAAATCAAATATTAGGTCTTCTACACTTTCCCCACAATAGAGAGGAGAATGAGGGAAACCAGCCAGAACAACACAAGTATTTCAATTTGCATTTTGTCCTTTGACTATTTAACTGGAACAGGTTAATATGGTTTAGATCATTATGTGCAGGTAGTCTATTTTTAAGTAGCACTTTCATGGTTATATTATAGAAAATAAGTCTAAAAGAATTTTTGCTAAGTTATTACAATTTAACTTCATGGTTACCTTAAAATAGCAGCAACTTCTCAGCTGTTATAATATAGAATAAAGAGAGGGAAGCAGTGTTCAATGTAATGAAAAATCACTTTAATTGTGCTATATGATGCCTGTTTCTCACTGAATGATACAGTCTCCTAGATTAGCAGTTTGCAATCATAAAAATATTTATTAAAAATTATTTTCAAGCCCAGGAGCAACAATTTCAAGTTAAGGTTTTTGTGTGATAAAGGTAATGACAAAGCCACACGCATTATCCATTTTTAGTGCCTCAAGGCAGCAGTTCAGCCTTCAATTTCAGCAGCTGAAGTCCTTGTGCTTGTGTTAGAAAGGAAATTTCAGGATATTGACCCAGAAACACTGAATAAGGTGCAGCATATCTCCAAGTCAGAATCCTGTGTGATTCAGTGAACGCAAAGATGTTTAAGTTCCTGTGACATTGCTGTCCTGCACTTGTCCCATCAAGGTCTCAAGCTTTTATTTTTGTTCCAACTTGAAACTATATTTCCTAAGTACTAACAATTTCCTGCCACCTGTCTAAAATTTAACCAGTCTGTTTGTAGTGTCATATTTGATCCTGAGGTGAGCTTGTGGTCTCATATTTGTGCTATCAATAAGACAGCCAATTTCCAACTCCATTTCCCATCTTTTCCCATCTCCGATCATCCGCTGTCATGATCCTCATTCGTACCTTCTTTGTTTCTAGCCTTTATTATTCCAATACAGTCCTGGCTGGTCTTCCACATTCTACTCTCCATGAACTGAGCTCATCCAAAGCTCATCTGCTCATGTCTCAACTCCAGCAAGTCTTGTTTACATATCACCTTGTGCTCAATTACTTACATTAACTTGCATTCAAACAGTGCCTTGATTTTAATATTTGCATCCTTGTTTTTAAACCCCTCCAAAACCTGACTATCCTTTCCACATCTCTGTCATTTTCTCCAAATCCTCAACCCTCCAAGATATCTGCTCTACTCTAATTTTGGCTGCTTGGGCATTTCCATTTATAATTGCTCTAATATCGGTGCCTTCTGATGCTTTGGCCTAAAACTCTGAAATTCCCTTACTCCACCATGCCACTTTGCTCTCCTCCTCTGCATCACTCCTTAAGGCCTACCATGTTGACCAAGATCTTACCTAATATTATGATGTCCCCCTTATGTGGCTTCTTTTCTTAGATTATCTTAAACTGTTTTGATGTTTCTAGAGATGTCTTATAGTGCTAAAAGGGCTAAGTAAATATAAGTTGCTGCTCACATTGGATTTTCAAGTAATCTTGGCGAGTTGATGCAGCAGATTGCATAAGATTATGAATTCTGCAGGCCACAGCATGTCAGGGCTAGAAGCCAAAGGAAGGGAAACAAATGAACTCCTACGTTGTCCTGCACTATGTTCCGTTTCTTGACAGTTATTGCACCTACACTCATAGAGATTATTGGCAATTATTCCATTCCAATCCTTCAATTCTGGAGATTTCAAGGGGGCATCAAGTCAGCCATGTATTATAGACTATGCAGTCTCTTTCATGACCTAAAGTTCAAACAGTTTGTACTGTTGTGTTTTCCCAGATGACCATCTGTGGGATACCTTGTGGCATTTGTCATCCTTACTAGTGAGAGGTACTGGGTAAGGATTCAGAAGTCAGACTCAAAAAGTTAACTCTATTTTTCTCTGTACAGGTGCTGCCAGACTTTTGAGTTTCTTCACCATTGTGTTTGTTTCAGATTACTAGAACCCATAGTACTTTGCCTTTATCTGGGTAAAGGTTGTTTGAGGAAGTTCATTGCAACCAATCCTCTTCTGGCTTTGCTTTGTCTTGGGCTGTCCAGTAATTATTCATAGAGAATACACTAATGCAGAGTATCTACAGAGAGGGTACTGGTCTTAGATAACAAGAAGATTAATTGCATAATAGCATTGAATACAACTAGATTTGGTCAGGAATAATTACCATTCCCTAAGGGAGCTGGTACTAGGTGAACCTGCTCCCTCTGAAAGCTCCTAGTTTCCAGTCACAAACTTTGTGTGACATTAGAATCATTAACTTATACAACAGATACTATTTGTCCAATTAAGCTTCTGGTCAATGGTGAAACCCGAAGATATTCTTTTCCACTCATATACTGAGATCAGTCTTGGCTGAGGATGGGGATGAACCAAGAGTCTCACCTTTCTTTTAGCTGTCCACTGCCAGCTTTGAGGTACAACTATAAATCATTTCTTTTGAGTGGGACTGCCTTGCTCTAGGGATAGTGCACTGCTCATACTTTGAGCCATTAATATGATCTAGAGATGTAAATAAGATATGAATGTGGAACAGATTATTATAATGGACAAAATCAATTCACTAAATTGTGATTGGTCTTCCTGCTTCATGGTGTTAGAAGACCAAGAAATATGCTGGACCAGAACATTACAGATTCTGCTAGTAGCTCACCACCAGCTTCTCAAGGACAATCAGAAATGGGCAATAAATGCTGACCTTGTCAGCAGTTTACACATCAAATAAGTTTTTTTGAAGAAATAAAAATCTTTAATTTGATTGATAGTCCACATAAATAAGGGTCAGTAGCTTCATTTTGAGACTGCTAGATCAGTTGTTAAATGCCCTTCAAGGCACAACAGTAACTTCACATTATGCAATAGTGGGAATCTAAACTGTGTAAAAAAAAAATCAACTTTCATGTACACTGTGAGATCAAATAAATGCTATCATGGACAAATCCTTCTGAAAAAGTATGTTTGTGAACATGAAGTTGGGTTGGTCACTCTCATGGATTAATCTTCTATTGAAGACTTATTATGGCAGCTATGTCCTTCAGGATTTAGTCAGTGGTGAAATTATCAAGCTGCTCGATGGTGAACACTGGAGGCCCACTTAGTGCATGATCCAAGTTGTGACTTTCTGTAGATTTCTGTTAAGTAGATCTCAACATTGAGAAATATCAACTCAGGAATTGAGGAAAGGCAACCTGTGGCAGTCAGCAGATTTCATTAGCCTTGTTTGAAAGAAGTCAAGGGACTTTGCAGGATCTAGAATCAAGATTAAAAAATAAACCTCCAAAGCTAATTCAGTGTAGTCCATCATAGCAACAAGGGATAGCCAGGTGTGTGCTGAGTAATGCCAGTTGATAGGTAACAATTGTTGCTTGTTTGATCTGTGAAACAATTTTCCAAATGTCAAGTGCCATATGTCAGTGAGAATGTTTCGGAATGATTCAACTGTCCTTAACTCATTCTTTTTTTGTTGATCTAGACCTTTTCCTGTTACAGAATACAGAATTTAGTATTGATTATTTATAGCTGATGGCTTACCAGGTCAGTTCAGACACCATTGGTAGTTAGCCATAGTGTGGGACTGCAGCTGTGTTTATTCTAGTCCAAGTAGGAGGTCTTGGAGAACAAAACAACTTTAATATATTTTGGGTTTTAATGACAATCTGACATTGAGATATCTTTTGTTAAACCAAAGGCAGCTTTACACTTTTGTGACAATCTGACAGATTTATTTTCTTTTTTGCTAACAGCCTATTGATTGCTAGACTTATTCAAGGCAATTTTATAACTTGTCGTGATGACTTTGAACTCATGACTGTTGACTTGTTCTTCCTGGATCATTACCGTTACACTATTGTGCCTCTAAAGAGGAGGAAAAGTCATACTCTGAGCCATTAATATGACCTAGAGGCAGGGAGTTTATTTTAATGTAAGTAAGATATGAATGTGAAACAGATTATCATAATAGATAAAAAAACATGGAATGATTTGGTTGTGAATATCAGAGATATGGTTAGTAAATTGGTCATATCATGGACAGCGAAGGAGTTACCTCAGCGTACTATTGATCAGATGGGCAAATGGGCTGAGGAGTGGCAGATGAAATTTAATTTAGATAAATGTGAGGAGCTGTGTTTTGGAAAAGCAAATCGGGGAGGCACTTATACACTTAATGGTAAGGTTCTGAGGTGCATTGAGCATAGAAGTTGGGAGGTCATGTTACGCTGTACAGGACATTGATTAGGGTGATTCTGCTCTCTGTGCTATAGGAAGGATGTTGTGAAACTTGATATGGTTAAGAAAAGATTTACAAGAATGTTGCCAAAGTTGGAGGGCTTTAGCTGTAAGGAGAGACTGAATAGTGCAGGGCTATTTTCCCTGGACCATCAGAGGATGAGGGAGGACCTTATAGAAGTTTATAAAATCATGAGGGGCATGGATAGCGTGAATAGTCAAGGTCTTTTCCCCAGAGTAAAGGAGTGCAGAATTAGAGGGCATAAAGACTTAAAAGGGACCTAAGGTGCAACTTTTTCAGACAGAGGGTGGTGCATATATGGAATGAGCTGGTGGTAGTGGAGGCTGATAAAATTGCAACATTTAAAAGGCATTTGGATGGGTAAATGGATAGGAATGCTTCAAATGCTGGCAAATGGGACTAGATTAGTGTAGAATATCTGGTCAGCATGAACGAGTTGGACTGAAGGGTCTGTTTCCATGTTGTAGACCTCTATGATAACGTGCAAAAAGACTCTTCGCAGATTCTTGTCAAATAGGGTCTGTTTCAGGAACCCAATGAGGAAATATAATCGGACACTAGGTTAGATGGATCATTTTTACTGACTGATAAATGTGACTGTGTTGTTATTCAACTTTTACGTTGATATAGAAGCATTAATATGTATTAACATTAAAAAATCGTGTTGCTTCATCTAAAAATATAACTCCCATGAATTATTTGGATGTAAATTAGGCCATAACTTTCTTGATACTAAGATATAACTAAAAACAATAGAGAACTGTATTTTGCCATATGACATAAAATTCTATCAAAAGAACATATTCACTTATGAAGTAAATGTATGTAAATATATGTGTGTGTAACAAATTCCACACTATTCAATGTTTTCTATACACATAGAGTACTTGCCTCAATACTGAAGTAGCCCCTGTCCACATAGTCTCCCAGAAAGAGGTAGCGAGTAGTGGCTGGTGACCCACCCACTTCAAAGAGCTTCATCAGGTCAAAGAACTGACCATGAATGTCTCCACAAACTAGGAAACAAAATACAGGAGTTTACTTAACTAGATGGCTTTGTAACTACTGTTTGTGAAATTAGGCTAAACTTGGATAAAATGTTCCACTCAAATGTTTACTTTATAAACACTAGCATCTATTATTCATATTTTGCTAAAAATGTTAGGATGCTTACATTTTATATCTACTTGTTTTTGATAAATGAACTTTCTATGAGCTTATAGAGTGTCAACAAAACCCAAATTTAGACTTCTTTAAACACTTTTCATGCACTGTTTCAGATTTTAGGGATGAATAGTAATTCAATTGTTCATTAAAAGCCCAGTGATTAAACCAATTAATATTTCAGTATATTTTATTTACAAAAAGCTGTTTCAAAGCTAATTCTGTTTCAGTGAGGATGCATGATGTCCTAGGATCACATCAAGTAGAAACTAGCACAAAGTGCAGGTAAAATAAGTGACCAGAAAGGCAAATGGGATCCTCAGGACTGGTGTTATTGCTTTGGAGAGCCTGCAATGAAGTTTCACTACGTTGTAATCTGGGGCAAGAACTGTGCTATGAGGAAGCACTGAGTAGAATGGACCTATATAATTTGCAGTACAGAGGAATGAGAAGTCATTTCATTAATACTTATGAATTCTTAATGGGTTTGATAAGGAAGCATTTGAGATTGTTTCTTCTGCTGGACAGTCTAGACTAGAGATCATAGTGTCAGGATAACTGGTTGAACATACAGGGCTGAAATGAGGAGAAAGTCCTTTCTTCAAGAGGGTTGTGAAACTTTGGCATTTTCTACACTATCGGACTGTGGACAGTCAGTTGTTGACTATATTCAAGACTGAGATTATAGGATTTTGGGCATTAATGGAATATGGGATTAGAATGAGAAAGTGGGGTAGAAGATCAGTCATGATCCTACTACATAGTGTAGCAGGCTTGAGGGACCATGAGGCCTGTTTGTACTTTATAAGTCCTTATTTTAACTCATCTGCTTTCGGATTCCGACCAGCTATAGAATAGAGATTAATCATGCAAAGGATGAATTAAAGGTTGCATGATTAAAGATTTAAAAATAACAACCAAGATCTTTGGGCCCAATTTCAAAAATGTTTAAAATATGTACAGAAGTTTAATTTACACACCTCCAACTTACAGGAAAACAATGCACATGCACTATTTTCAGCAGAAATTGGAACATCTGCAATGCTGTAGAAACAAGTTCTGAAGTATCACAGGAGAATTCCTGTATCCTGTATATATAATTTATGTAATAGCACAAAACTACAACAACATAATTAATGATTTAACCTAGAAAGGATCATGAAAAAGGTCAGTATATTCAAGAAATTACATTTTTCTTTCTACAGGACTGTGAAACCTTGAAGGTCGCAATTTCCTTTATGAGGAATGGACTTGTCACAGATATGGTAAATATCTTCACAGCAGTTTAAACTCGCCAGGAGAAGAGAAATTGATTCTCCATGATCTCTACACTCAATGTAGCTTTAAGGAAAACTCTCACAATAAGACCCAGTTAGGAAGACTTAGCGAATGGCATTGCAGAATACTTGTCAAATACCAAATTAAAGCATCATTGTGTTAACTTGTCTTTGGAATTATTTACTAAATTTCAAACAGCATGACTGGTTAGGCAGAATTAAAAAACTTCTGAAACAAAACAAAAATCCAATTTTGCCCCATTTTGTCCGTTATGATTTGGTTAGTAAACTTGGCAAAAAAAGAACTAAGATGTTACATTATAAGCTGGTTGTTATTGTTCCACTTTCCAACCATCAACAGTGGATACAGCTTGGCTGAGATTTAGAAATTAATGTTTTCACTTCACACAAATACTAAGAGGCAAGAAAACATTTATATAGCACATTGTCACCAATACAGAGTTGAAAATTCCTTGAATATTTGAAGTGGGTGACTATCGTTACACAGCATAAGCAAAAGAGAACAGAAAGTGTTTTTCAGACAAAATAATAGGGCAAAACTAAACATCTTTCAATTTACTCTCAAAGCCTGATCATTTACTTTTATATTCATACCATAAAAATTTGAGAAGGTAGTTAGTAAAGGACTATTAATAAAAGGAACACTTTTCAAATATCAAAGTATATGGAATGAAGAGCCAAGCAAGAGTAGCATATAGTACAAGTGCTATTAGTTTATTAAAGGAGAATGAACATGAACCTTAATGCGCAGCTAATATATGTGATCACATCAGCCAAACACTCCTGGTGTGTTCTCAATATCTAGGGATCTGTCAGGACTCTTGCATTCTGGAGCATTCCTAGGTGGCTGACATTTTAATGCCCTGGTCATTTTCAGGACTGGATACTGAGAGACAGAGCCTACCTCCAGAAGAGCTAGTTGATGTTAACAGTGAGAAATCCTCATCATGGCACTGTGGAAAAGTACAAAGCTGCATATGCCTCCATCAAAGCCATCAAAATGAGTTTCAGATGCCTGGACCACTCATGTGCTATACTACAACACACCGCATAAAGACTTTTTCACATTATTGTAGATTGTTGTGTTCTTTGCACCTCACGTGGCCAAGTGAAATATGCTTGGGAGAAAAAGAGATGGAGAACTAAGTCATCCCCTCCAGTGATGAAAGGGGAAGTGATACAATGGTGAAGACCAGGATGTTGTTTTTGCTTACGAAGAAGCCAGGGCAATGCCCTAGAAAACCTTACTTTCATCAGATTCTAAGTTGAGTGAGTTAAGAATACTTGGTTTATAAAGATGGCTGGGAGCTTGTGCAACCTCTTTGGGACATATGTTATTGAATGAATAACGTCCAGTTTCATCAGTTGCATTAAACAAAGATAATCCTTTAAAAACTTCACATTGCATATAGAATCAAGATTAGAGTAGTGCTGGAAATGCACAGCAGGTCAGGAAGTATCCAAGGAGCAGGAAAATCGATGTTTCACACAGGAGCCCTTCATCAGAATGAAGTCTAGCCTTTGCACTAATTGTGTTCAACCGTACCTGCAAAAGACAGCATACTCCTGGGACCTTCAGAGGGAAGCATGATTATGGGCCCTGCCTCAAGCAAGACCATATACACACTACTTTAAAAGCTATATACTGTCTTGGCTCAGCTTGGTTCCTTATAATCCACTATTTCAAATGTTCCACATATGCATCACATCTCACTCTCACCTCATCCAACATGACAACTGATCCCTAAATTGGCTCCTTTGATATGTCAATTCTTTGTTAGGTAAAGAGAACAATATTAAATTTGCACATTGCTGTTGATGCAAGACAATAAAAGGTGTGCTACTGAAAGGCCAGCAATCTCAGATGGAAAAGATGTTGAACTTTCAATTTAGCCAATAATGTAACACCTAGCAGAGTACAGTAATGAGACAACAGCGAGCTTACGTATGAAGTGAAGATATTTACAGAAGTGCAAACTATATAAATTAAATGCATATCCACGCCACTCGTGCCCTCGAAACATTATCTGTCCTTCAGCACCACTGCATCCCAGTGCAGCTAGATGACAGCTAGAGTGGAGGCATCCTGCTGACTGTGATGAATTTGGCAGACAGCCACTGGGATCTCAGGGCCTAGAACGCTTCTATCACTCTCAATGGCCTGACCTGCTGGAAGCAATGGGTTATAGGCAAAGGTCAAGTGGAGAGGCAGGGCACCTCTGGAATGTTCTGAGATGAAATCTTGAGATGGGCTACTGGTAGTTCCCCTCCTTTTTGGTGTCTATGGAATCTCCATGACTCCTTGAAGAGAAGAAGCACCTGGAAGGTGAAAGTGGTGCTTCACAACTGCTTTGTCCTGCATTGATACTGTTAAAATAAGGTTATAATGATGGAGTACTGGCTCCAAGCATTACTTAAATGGTGATGTATTTGTACATTCACATTTACAAGGGGTCTGAGTATCCTTTTACATCAGTTAATGAAAGTAAATGGACAGGTGCAGCAAGTAATTAGGAAGGGAAATTGTAGTCTGGCCTTAATTGCAAAAGAATTTGAGTTCAGCAGTAGGGATGTCTTGTAAAGTTAATAAGAGTCTTGATGAGACTGACCTGGACTATTGTGTGCATGTTTGGTCTCCATACCTAAGGATATACTTGCAGAGGCTTACTAAGTTGATATCAAGGATGGCAGGACTGTCCTATGAGGAGAGATTGATTTGACTATGCCTGTATTCACTGGAGATTAGAGTCACAAAGTGTGGTGCTGGAAAAGCACAGCTGGTCAGGCAGCATCTGAGGAGCAGGAGGGTCGACATTTCGAGCATAAGCTCTTCATCAGGAATGATGAATTCTCTTTCATAGAAGGAAGCTGGGACAATAAGTATATTCAACAGAGAGACTGATAAATATTTAGCTATTAAAGGCATCAAGTGAAAGCAGAAATATGGCACTAAGATAGCGGATCAGCTATGATTATGTACAATGACAGAGTAGGTTTGAAAGACTAAGTGGCTTACTCTGCTCCTAGGAGAAAGTGAGGACTGCAGATGCTGGAGATCAGAGTGTGGTGCTGGAAAAAGCACAGCAGGTCAGGCAGCATCTGAGGAGCAGAAGAATCGACATTTCGGGCATAAGCCCTTCATCAGGAATGAATACTTCTGCTCCTAGTTTTTATGTTTCTGCATGTATGTATTCTGCTGGACCTGGATTACCAATATGGCTGTCATGCTTCCAATGAAGGCATACCAGAGCCATGACTTGCAAGGTTTCCTCCACCTGTTCAATTCATGGCCCTTGGCATCCATTACTTGACATTCTGCTGCCCGTCTCTCTGCATATTCAATATATTTTTAATGGACAAATACACGGATTTGTCATCTGCATGGGTCTGAGCAGGAGCCTCTGGCTGTTAGAGGTCTTAGACATTGCTTCCTTCATCAGCCATGGATCCATGCCAACAATATGCTCACCAGATTGTGACGCTGAGCCTACCCTTGATAGTGCATTAATTGAGGTGAATGTCCGTGTTGGTGGACAGTGCAGACAATGCTGTGCAACGTTTCCTATGAGACTTCAGAGACATCCTCCTCGAAGTTGGTGGTTGTGGTGCTGGGGTGGGGGGAGGTCATTTCCTCTTTTGCTTCCACCTCTTCTGGTATCCATTCGTAGATTGTAGAAGAGAAATAATTACCTGCTAAACATACACAGTTTCTTATCTAAACAATGTGCCACTGTCTCCACATCACAGAACAACAGACTGGCTTCTTGTGAGAGTCCCGGCTGTTCATTTGAATAGGCATTGTCATGTTCTGCTCTACCCCATCAGCTACGGAGCCTCCCTTGAAAAGCCACCCCTCCACTAGTCAAGGCCTGCTCCTTCATGTTGTGGTCAATCTTATCCTACAAACAGAGAAATAGGAGGTTTGAGTGTGTTGGTAATGGATTCATGAGCACTTTATGAACATCTGTCACCATACCAGCCAAACAATTAGATTTGTCATGTAACTGGTTCAATGCTGACAGCTTGAACTGACAGCTATTCACTGCGCATATCCAAGTGGTACTGATTCTTGCAGATGATCATCCTGTGACATGCCTGTTCAATGACACAGTTTTGTTGAATGATGCCCTGTGAGTGTCAGCATGTAGTGAGTAGACTGTGCCACTTACCTTTGCAGAGGACAGGAAATGTTCACCCTCTTGCGCTAGCCTCAAGTTCTTGTGAGGTCCATAGACACCAAGCTGTACTGCAACTTTGATCCAGGCTACCTTCAACTGATGGCAGGGCCTTCCAGAGAACATGACCTCTCCTCTTTCTTGAATAGCCTGGATGAGATCCTTTAGGGGTAATACTAAACCAGCGGTCAGGTTCTGCTTAGTGTCAGACCTCTCCAGGAGAGGAAAAGTCAGGGTGACTAACACAGGCTTGCACTGAGTGAAGGGCTGTCTGGGTGGTCTTTTAATAGGATGCCTGGGCCTTTGACCCAGTGTAGGTGAGAACGTCTTGCCTACTCCATCTCAGTTACCTTTTAACTCATACTGCAATTCACATGCATAAACAATGAACTGAAAACCACATGACTGCATGAGAAAACCTGATCCATCCTCAAGTGTGATTGATGCCCAATAACCTGTCTGACTCAGATTACGTAATAGAAGAATCTGCCCTGTTTCTTGTTGGCCAATCATGTATCATAGATTATAAATAGTCAAGCATTGGTTTTAGCAGTGAGATAGTCCATCTCCAAATGGTTAGTACCATTGTGTTAGTATCACTGCCATCTTTGTCACATCATTTTCAGGCCTCTTGATATATGTACAAACAGATGAATTAAGTACACAAATAATTGATTCAACCCCTCAAACATTCTCCGCCATTCAAAAATTATGGTTGATCTGATTGTAACCTCAAATGTTTCACTTCCCTGTTAACAATGATCTACCTACCATTGTAAATAAGGGGTTTGCGACCCTTTGCCATACAGGGTAGTATCAACCCATGATTCTTTAGCAGCTCCTGCTGCTGTTTATCAAAGGACGGTTGACAAATTTTGTGTACCACTTACACTGAAGCAGAGGAAAGGGGGTATTTCCTTAACTCCACAAAACTCACAGTTAACTCCCCCTCCCAGACAACCCAGTTCTCCAACTCCCTCTCAGAACAAATCCACAACCATAATCCATGAACAATACCCAACTCAGATCTACCACCAAAGACAGCCTGAAACGGATGACTCCAGTTGTCTGAGTTGCCTGTGGAGGAGTGACCAGCGATGACAACTCTCTTTAATTATTCAGATGAGGCCCGAGGATAAGAGTTTTTCAATCCTCAAGTTTCTTGCTTCATGCATGGGAACAGACTCAGACTAATTTTCACTCTTTATTGGAAACTTATTCCATTAGTTTTTCCATTAGGTTATAATTCTATCTGCTATTAATTTACTGTGACTGTGGATGGCTTCTAAAGCAGCTGCTGCTTTTTTCCCATCCAATTGGCACTGATTTTTGTTGCCCTCAGCTCTTTGTACTGGATTTAAAACAGTCTATTTGTTCACTCAGATACAATGCTGTTGTAAGATATTAATCAATTATGGTGCTATGCAATTACATTACAGTACATTAACCCTGGCTCACTAAGCTAAGCAGGAACAACATAAATACCAGACAGTCTGTTCATATTTTTTAGTTAGACAAATAGACAGTCATAGAGCTAGAAACAAGCCCTTCAGCCCATCACATTAATGTTGACCAACAAATTATACTAATCCCATTTGCTTACACTTGGTCCATAGCCAGTATGCCCTGGCATTTTACATGCTTGTCTAACATGTTAGAGTACCGGCCTCTACCACTCTCTCAAGTTCCATATCTCTACTACCCTCTCGGTGAGAAATGTTTCCTCAAATTTCTCTAAACCACTTATTCCTCACCTTAAACTTGCACTGTCTAGTCTTAGACACATCTGCCATGAGGAAAAGATACTCACAATCTACCCTATCTATGCCTCTCATAATGCTGTATAACTCAATTACATCCTCTTTCAGCTTCCTCTGCTCCAAGGAAAACAAACTCAACCTATTCAGTCTCTCCTCATAACTCAGACTTTCCATTCCAGGCACATTTGGTGAATTTCCTCTGCAATTCTGTCTTCTGGTAGTGTGGTGACCAGAACTGCACAGAGTATTCCATCTATGACTTAACCGTGCACCACAAATTTGCAACAAATTTCCTGCTCTCATATTCTAAGACCCAGCTAATGAAAGCAAGCATTCCATATACTTCTTCGCTACTTTGTGTGTGTTGACCCCTTCAAGATTCATGGACTTTTCTACCAAGGTTCCTTTGCTCCTCAATACTCCCTCGGGATCTACCATTCATTGCGTAAATCCTCTTCTGAACAGCACTCCCAAAGTGCATCACCTCACACTTATCTGGATTAAATTGTATCTGGCATTACACTGTCGAATTTACTAGCTGATCAATATCAGACTAGCCTGACACCATCCTCCCCACTATCAACAACATTTATCTATTTATCACTCAGAAGTGGTAACTTGGTAAACAGTTTACTGCACTCATGTGAGTATGTGACAATAAATCTAATTCTATTAGCAATTTTTGCATCATCTGAAAACTTATTAATTATACCTTCTACATTCACTTCCAAGTTGTTAATGTACATAGCAAACAGTAAGAGTCCTAATACTGATCCCTGTGGTACCACTTGTCACAGGCTTCCAATCACAAAAACAATGCTCCACCCTACTATTTATAAGCTAATTTTGGATCCAGTTTGCTAACTTGTCTTGGATCCCATGGGCTCTTACTTTTTGAACCAGCCTTCCATGTGGGACCTTGTCAAAGGCCTTATTGTAGTCAATGTAAACCACATCAACTGCACCAGCCTTATCAATACATTCAGTCACCTTTTCAAAAAACTCCACTAAATTATGGGATAGGAACACCTCTAACAAATCCATACTAACTATCCCTGATCAATCCCTGCCTTTTCAAGTGTTGTTAATCCTGTCTCTCAGAATTTTTTCCAATAATTTCCCTAACATTGACATCAGATTAACTGGTCTGTAATTATCGGGCCTATCTCTGCTGCCCTGTTTAAACAAAGGAACCATGTTCGCTATCCTTCAGTCATCTGGCATGTCACCTGGGACAAGCAAAGTAGTAAATATCTCTGCCACGGTACCAGCAATCTCCTCCTTAACCTCCCATTTCAGCCTGGATTACATCCCATCATGCCATGGTAGTTTATGTACCTACATGTCAGTAAAACCTCTAATACCTTATTGATCTTACCAAGCTCTGGAACCTCACCAACCCAAATGAAATTTTCAACAACAAAATTTTTCTCCTTTGTCAACACAGATGAGAAATATTGATTTAAGATTTTACCCATGTCCTCTGGTCTCACACACAAATTGTCCCTTTGGTCTCTAATAGGTCCCACTCCTTCTCTGGAAATCCTCTTACTCTTAATATACTTGCAAAAGATGGCAATGGAGTAGGGCTCCTATGCCAGAGCTCATTCACTCCGAATGCATTTCTTTTTATCTTTTTTCCCTTTTCTTAACTTACTTACTATGACTTGAGCTTGGATGACATCAGCAGCAGTGACAGCTCAGCATGCAGACCTCAAGCAGGCCCAAGATATGGACCTAGGTTGGACCTACCACAGACCTCAAGCAGGTCCAGCACACAGGAGCATGAGCCCCTACTTACTTTCCCGTAACAGGCATAGAACCTGGAATTGGAAGCTACTATATCAACGCTGGTGAGGTCGGCCCACCAGGAAAAGATGGTGCCTGAAGATCAAAAACTTTATTGTTGGTTGGATCCAGCGCTGGCAGCAGCAAAGTTGTGGTGGAAGGGCATCATGGCAACTTCGATGAGATGGGTCCAGTGGTAAGAGACATTAGTTAGCCTGGTGCAGGCAGCAACAAGGTATGTGAGAGAAGTATTGACCTAATGGCAAAGATGGCACCTGAAGATCAGCAACTTCAACGTTGGTTTGGGTCCGGTGTAGATGACGATGAAGCAGTGGTGGAGGGATGGAGGTGGAGACGTTGTTAATGGTGATGAGCTGGCTCAGGACTGATGGACTCTCTTCAAGTTATACCTTTCTTTTTTTCTCTTTCTTTATTCTTAAATTATTCAAAATGGTGCAGTTCTGTGCAACAAATGAAAGCTTTTCATTGAATTGTATCATATTCTAACTGTAAAATACATGTGACAAAATCAAAATACCTTGGAGCTTTCCTTAATTCTACCTGCCAAATATATTTAATTAGAGACAAAAAAAACACAGATGCAGGAATTCAAGGTAGACACATAGTAGGCAGGAAGAACACAGCAAGTCACGCTGCATCAGGAGGTGGAGAAGTCAATATTTCGGGTGTAATTAATGGCATATCTTTGCCCTTATTTTTTTAAGCACCCCCTACATTCTCCATACTTGCAGCAAACATTGTAAATGTAATCTTAGCTGCAAGTAGCTGCTCCCAGTCTATGTTTGCCCGATCCTCTCTCATGATAATGAAATCAACTTTCCCCCAATTTAAACACAACTTCTGCATTATCCTTATCCCTTTCTATAATGACTTTGAAACTGAAGAGCTATCATTACTATCAGCAAAATGTTCACCCACTGACACTTAACCAACTGACCAGCTTCATTCCTGACAATTATGTCTAAAAAATCTATGGCATTTGATTATTGCCAATGAATACTAGTTCAAACTTAAAATCATAATTAAAATGATCAAAATGTTACTAGAAAAGGAAAGATACAGTGCTCCGATGATAAACATCTTTTAAATCAATTCAGCTATTTCCCAATCCTGACTGCTTTCCTCAGTTTCTTTTCATTTTTTTTAAACCAGGTTGTGGTGGCAGTGTCATTCATGATCAGAGGAAATACAGTTAAACACAACCAAAATAATTAACCATCTCAGTAGAACTGAATAACATTAATCTGTAAATAAATGATGTTTGAACATAACAGCCACAAAATTAGTCTCAAGGAGTCACGGACTTTGGCACTATGAATGTCAAATAAAGAATAAAATGGAGGAAGCTGTTCCCAAAAGCTTGAGCAATGTCCTGCATCAATCACGATGCTGTGGGAAATGAGAGCACGGGAGTCCCGTGCACAGGCCAGAAGCAGCTAAGTAAGTAGACCATGACAACAATCAAGAAACTAACGTTGGTTGGACCCCTGACTCACCATATTGGACCTTGTAAGAATTGCTAACACCCTTTCTCATACACATGCCCATTTCTGGACCACGCTACTGCAGCAAGGGCAGCAGTAGTTTGAACTGACTGGCTGATCGGCCAAAGTAGAGGCCCTAGCAAGATGGCAATGATGAGAGGACAAATATTATCATCAAAAGACTGTAATCATCACTATTCCCTGGGCCAGTGTCTCAGGAATCCTAATGATCTGCCGGAGCACAGATTGCTGGACTGCTGTGAAACCTTCCATATACCACTGATTATGCAATCTGCTGTGACTGATAGCAACAGTCTCTTTGTAAAGCATCAGGCTGGATATTTGTTAACCACCCTGTTCAGAGGCATTATCATGCACCTCAGAGCAGGTGAGACTGGAACTTGGGACCCCTCGTCCAAAGGTTGAGTTACCACCACTGCATCACAAAAGCCATTTAAAGCGTCATGCTAGGCTTGATGACTTGACCAGAGATCCCATGATTACAATCAGATTTCAATGTAACACTCTAATGCTTCTACCCATTTGCAATGGAAGCTGAGGTATTGATATTAGATGTTATATCAGAGTTGAATTCACATATTCTCAAGAAACTGACCGCTTGGGTTAGACTGCATAGAAAAAGACCCTTCGGTCCAATTCATCCATACTGATGAAATTTTCCAAAGGAAACTAGTGACGCTTGTCTGCATTTAGCCCATATCCCTCGAAACCTTTTCTATTCATATGCCTTTCTAAATGACTTTTAAATATTGTTACTGTACCAGCATCTACCACTTCTATTGGTAGTTCATTTCACGTAAAATCTTTCTCCTCTCATCTTTAGAATATGCCCTCTAGTTTTGAACTTCCTTGCCGAGGATAAAGACCTTTCCTTTTCACCTTATCTGTGCCCCTCATAATTTTCTAAATCTCTATATAAAGTCACTCCTTGACCTCCACCACTCCAGTCTTTCTCCTGAAAAATCAAATCCTTCAAACCTGGCAACATCTTGGTAAATATTTTCTGTAAACTATCTATAGCAGAGTGACTAGAACTGTATACAATACTCCAAAAGTGGCTTCACTGACATCCTCTACAACTGGAAAAGATGTCCCGCATCAAGTGGTGTATGAAATCCATTTCCAGGTTGGAGCTGGAACTCTGTGATTCTTCCAAATGCTAATGAACCAAATGTTAGGGTTGTTACGCCTTTTTCTGTGTGCAGTCCATCAATTTCCTCATCTGAGCAAATGAGACTCAGCAAACCTTATTTACAATCTCATCCTGCAGGGACCTGGCACACAGTCTATTCCTTGATCTGGTTTGACTGCCCCCAATATGCCCATTAACTCATCACATGTATTTCCAGTCACTGAAATAGCCTCTAAGGGATGTGCAGTGGCAGTATCTGAGAAGGTAGCTGTGTCAGATTTAATAATGGTGCTTCTTTCTCAGATCTATGCAGTTTTTCTGGGCATTCATGGTCAGGATCCATGGCTAGCCAGACAACAGATTTAGACATCTGAGAGCATAAATGGACAGGGAATGCATAGGGATAAGGGAAGTGCAAAAACATAGAAAAAAGGAGGAGTAGACCATTCGGCCTTTTGAGCCTGCTCTTACATTCAGTCTGATAACTTTTGACCATCCAATTCAGTACCTCGTTCCCATTTTCTCCAGATCTTTTGATCTCTTTAGCCTAAATACTATATTTGCTGCTTCTTGAAAACACTCAATGTTTTGACATCAACAACTTTACGTGGCAGAGAATTCCACTGGCACACCATTCTCTGGATAAATACATTTTTCCTCATCTCAGTTCTAAATGGCTTACCTTGCATCCTTAAATCATGACTCCTAGTTCTGGACTTACTGATCATCAGTAACATCCATTCGACATTTACCCTGTCTAGTCCTGCCAGAATTTCATAGGTTTCTATGAGATTTCCTCCTTATTCTTCTAAACTTCAGTTAATATAGTCCTAACTGATCTAGCTTGTTTTACATATCAGTCCTGACATCTCAGGAATCCCTTCATAGCCAGAACATCCTTCCTCAGAAAAGGAGACCAAAACTGCACACAATGGTGTAGATGTAGTCTAAGACCCTGTACAACTGTAACAAGACATCCTTGCTTCTGTATTCAAATCATCTCACAATGGAGGCCAAAATATCATTTGTTTTCTTCACTGCCTGCTGCATCTGCATGCATATTTTCAGTGACTGGTGAAGAAAGACACGCTAATCTCGCAGAACCTCCCACTTTACCAATCTATCACCATTCACCAAATGGAGCAGTGAAAAGCAAAAAGTATATGTTTACAGTTTCTGCAACTCATAAAACTTATCAGACTGCAGCTTGAGGGTCATTTCAGCAATAGACTCAGCAATAATGCTGAGCACTGTCTCATTGAAAGAGAGATGCAAATGAGCTCGAGGAGGTTAGTTTAATTTATCTTACAGTGCAAGAGGGAAATGGCTTTCAGCAAATGTGTTGCAATGTTCCTACAGCAGGTTATCTCCCCAATGTTTCTTTAATTTAATCTTTCAAAAGAAAAATCACTTTTGCCAAAGTTCTTTTAGGTCCTTCTACAAAATAGAATGCATTTAAAGTGAGAAGGGGCAAGTTCAAAGAGATGTGAGGAGCACGTTTTTTTACACAGAGAGTAGGAGGAGTCTGGAATGCCCTGCCAGGGGTGATGATGGAGGCAGATATTATAGGGGGGTTAAAGGGAGTTTTAGATAAGCATATGAATATGCAAGAGATGGACCATGGGCAGGCAGAAGGGATTAGTTTAACTTGGTGTCGTGTTCGCCACAACATGTGGGCCAAAAGGCCCTTTCCTGTGTTATACTGTTAATGTGTTCTAAATGCTGGCCACTTTCATTTGAATGCATAAAGTTTGCTGGTGGACAATAGTGCTTTTTGGAGTGCAAAGTGCCATGGATTACTTTTTTGAAGTTAAAGTGGGCAGAGTAAAACAGAATATGTAAGAGGATTAAAAGGGAGAGGGAGGAGTACACAGAAGAGGTAAATGTGAAATGAGAAAGGGGTGAGAGGGAAAGGGATAAAAGTATGGGGGACAGAGAAAGAGAGAGAAAGAAAAACAAGCCGTGAGAAGAGAAACTCCAGCTTCAAAAGTTGAACTACTTCTGACTCCCACTTACACATGAATTCTGCCCAAGGCCACCTCAGAATGTGTCCCACCAGAAGGAAACCAAGGTTAGTGCTAATTAAAGCTAACTACTTAGCTCAGCCCACTCACCAACTCCTTCCCTGATGATCATGAACTGAAGCTCATTATTTTTCTCTCCTTGCTCTGTTTCTTAACCAAAAAGGATTTTAAAAAGTGGCACTAAAATTAAGCTTTGCTGTTTGACACTTACTAATGTTATTTCTACTGATGATTAATTTAAATTATGAATTTATAGTTTTTGAATATATTTTGAAGAAGTTTATGTTTACTATTGTGGCAACTATGATCTTTCTAAAGTTTTCTCATGAGCCAGCCATGGAACAGAATATGGCCGGAGATGTGTTGCTGGAAAAGCGCAGCAGGTCAGGCAGCATCCAGGGAACAGGAGAATCGACGTTTCGGGCATAAGCCCTTCTTCAGGAATCATGCCCGAAACGTCGATTCTCCTGTTCCCTGGATGCTGCCTGACCTGCTGCGCTTTTCCAGCAACACATCTCCGGCTCTGATCTCCAGCATCTGCAGACCTCACTTTCTCCTCATGGAACAGAATATGCCCTCCTCATGTGAAATGAATTGCCAATTTGGTACAGGTACACTACCCTTTATCCAAAATCCTTGGGGCAAGTTGTTTTTTGGAATTTGGAATTCTTCGGATTTCAGAATAAATGATATTTTCACAGTGAAATATTTTTTTAAAATTACCCATCAGCAGACCCGCCTGTGACTAGTATGAGTGCTGAGACACAGTTGACGCCTGCCAATGCTGGGCCACGCTGCCACATCACATCTCAGTGACATGGTTCGAGTGGGTGTGGAGTTGAGTCACTTGTTCGCATGCCACAATGACACTACACACTCCATGGAAAAGGTTTTGGATTTCTGAGCTTTTCGTATTTCGGAATTTTGGATAAAGGATTGCATACCTGTATTATATTAATAAAGACCATTACAAATTCCTGAATTTTTCAGTCCAAGTGCAAATATTCACAAATATTGCGTACCAACTGAGCCCTTTAGTCAGTTCATAAAATAATTACAAGACACGGGTAGATTTTTGTGTTTGCTGGTCGAAGTAAGGAGGGGAAATTTCTGCTACACTCCCACTAGAAGCAATAAATTTTAAATTTAAAAGATGAGGTGATATTTCAAATGCTTTATATATAAGTAGCAGAAATAAGTCAGCCAGACTCCTATAATACAAGTAATAAACTAATTTACTTGAAACAAAACCACATACATACCCAGACAAATCTAGGGAGAAACAAATACTCTGTGGATTTTATCTTACAAGTACTTTTCTCAAGTAACAGTTACATTCAGGCAAAATAATTATTCACAAATTGTCCAGGTGTTTGTCTGTAGCTGATGTCACTTTGTGCACAATTTGTTATCACCAGGAGTGTCTTCCTGGATCAGTTGTAATTCAATGAATTTTCTTTTTCTGGGATCAATGATGTAGGTTTGAGTTCTTCTCTATGAATATTCCACTAATAGTGTCCCAGTTAGTATTCAACTTGCAAACTTTAATAAAAAGGATTCCAGAGAAAGTGTGAACACCGTTAACTCCAGATGAGCTACATTTCTGACTGTAATAAAATTGTTGGATTTTAACACAATGTGTTATGTAATCCCATCCTGAAAGTTTTGTAGATTTTAAACCTCAAATCAAGCAGTTCATATTCTTTATAAATGCTACATTTTTCTTTGCTGTCTCCAGGCTTCTTTGCTTTGCAAAGTTTTCTTTCCAAAAAAAAAGATACAGTTACATATCCAGTTAATAACATTCTAATTTAACACTTCAATAATATGTCTTCATAAAATTGGCTGAATAATATTCTGTAGAGAAGACCACCTGTCCTTTATAGCAATTTCTCAGTTTTCATTTCAAAGCAGGTTCCATACAGGATAGCCATCTTTGTTTTCAGGTTATTACCAGGCAGTAAAGTTCAGAAACCTGTGCCATCATGGTAAATGTCTTCAATACATAGTAAAGTTATAATGGAATAAAAGCTGTAAATTCGACAAGAATTATATTCACCCAGTCTTTATGGTTCTATGACTGTCAGGAGTACAGGAAATAAACGGAGACATCCCTTAGTTGCTTTCAAGTCTCGAGAATTATTTTACAAACGTTCACCTAATAATTTTTTGAAAGAGTTTGATTAGAAATATATGTGATGAACAAGTTGTCATCATTTCCCTTTCCCCAATAATCAGTCATTAAATATGGAATTTAAAAATTCAAGTATTACTATTTACAGCACTAGTTAGACAGTGATAACTTGAAAGATACAATTGGAATGTGAAAATCTATTCATTCTATAAGTCAGTCGGGAGTTAATAATCATTTCATTGCCAGCTAAAAACAGTTTCATCTGTGCTAACAATTACATGGCATTACCTCACAGATAAGATAGAATATTCTAGCATGCTCATTCTGTACTCAAACTATTAAACCATAAAAGTTACAAAATTAAATTGTATCAAACTTGAAACATTTTGTATTATTTTGGAAATAATGGATTTTCCATAGTCAATCATTACAAACAAATCAGTCTGCTACAGGTGTTTTGTTTGTGTTAAAAAAATAGAACTGATAGTCTCTAATGGAAGAAAGTGGGACACAAACAGAGCAATTGAAGTATTTTAGTGTATGCGTTTTATATGTGCCATAAAAATGTGTATTTTGCACAAATACTAGGCTTTCTCTCTGTCATCTTTGGTGAGATTCTCTTAAATCATCAATCACTTTGCCACTCTTCTCAATTATGTTTTTAATACAGTACGCTTAATACATAAATATCTGCTTTTCCACATGATAAAAAAACATTCAATTACTAACTAATTTCTTTATGCTTTTATTTCTAGATAAGAGTGAATTAAAATAATATCTTCCAAGACATTTTATACATTGAGCAAGACTAAAAGAAATACTCTCGTGTATTTAGCACTTTTCACAACCACTTGATGCTTCAGGGAGCTAACAGCCATCAAAGTACTTTTTTGAAGTGTAGCCATTCTTTTAACAGGACACACACTAAGGAAACTCTCACAATATAATGACTAGATTTTCTGTTGCTTGAGAAGTCAATTGAGGGATAAGTATTTTCCAGGACACGGGATAATTACTCTAGTCTTCTTTGAAATAATGCCACAGGATCTTATACATCCTGCTGTGCTTACAGACAAAGCCACCATTAAGTAGAGCAATTTGCATTTGCACAAAAATGCAGGGTTGCAATGAGAAGTCTGACAAATAGTTTCATGTATTTTATTTCAAACTAAAACTTCCTACAAACAGTACTCATTAGCCCAGGCCTAACACCATACTCTAAGTGCGTAGAATCTGTAGAGGGAAATTGTAAGACTGGCTTATACAAGTCTGCTCACATTTCCATGTAGCCTTATAGCTCCCATTGTCAATCGTAGCATGAACTCATCTTGTTCGCGACTGTCCTTCAGGGAAGGAAATCTGCTGTTCGTCCCTGGTTTGGAGTATCTGACTCCAGAGCCACAGATATGTGATTGGCTCTCCACTCTGGACAATGAGGGATGAGCAATAAACGTAGTGTAACCATTGTTGTCTACATCCCATGAATGAATAAAAACAAGATTGGCAAAGTTCCTGCTAAGTGAAGCCCTATTTCCCATAATTCCATGCTCTTATCATCTGATGTGATTAATGAAATACTAAAATGCCACAAGCAAGAAGAATACAGAAAATGTTTTCCCCTTGATTGTGAGATTGACCAAAGCAGCATGGCACTCCCTCAGTACTAACTTGAGTATAATAACATGAACACTAATGAGGTAATCTAAGCAAATACACACTTGAATTGCAGATCTTAATCATGAAACAAAATGAAAGCTTGTATCTCCTACTGCAGCATCTATAATCATCAATGACCTTTTGTTTTGTTTTACTGCCCAAAATCATCTAAATCCAATGATCTTTGGCTTATACATGTTGAAAAGCCAATAACTATAAATAAAACAACATCCACTGACAATCTCATTAGTAAAATTAATTTTCTGAAGAGTAAATTGTTACATTTGTCAGATTGTCAAAAGCCTAACTGATAAAAACATGCCAGTGAACTGTTACCTGACAAAATAGCTTTTTTTAAAACTAACCTAGTAATATTTTATTGCCCTTTGCGTACTTAAATTAAAGATTATTGTCACCACTATATTGTCAGGTTTCAGATTGTTTGGACCATTTTCTAACTGAGAGAATGTAGAAGCCCAATTGAAATCCATTCTGGAAATAAAAGTCAAACAGTTATAATGGCAGACCAATCTAGAATGCCATTTTCATGCTCTGGGCAAAGTTAACCATATGTCTGAGTCTTTATGAACTGCAAGGTAACATATAGATTTCATTCAGACATATGTTCATTTGGCAACGATGAATCTGATTCATCCAGAAGACAATGCAAACTTGAGGAAGATCTAATTCATTCATGCACTTTGGAAAATTATCCTAATTTGCAGATCATGAAACATTCATTGATTTTCTTGTTGTTAAGTTGAATATTTTGGGCAGATTCAGATATAACTGAGAGATTATTATCTTTCATTATTATAATTCATTACCTTTGCTCATTAACCACACAGAAAATTGACAGGAATTTAAGTGGGTTTGGATCATACAGTTCAGAAGGCATGTTAGCAACCAGGCGATAGACTCAAAATAAACGTCCCTCACTGTCACAACACAGAGTGTGTGGTCAATATTGGATAGTGGAACCTCAGTCCCTTCATAGCAAGGGGTCCCACCCTCTGTAGCAACTGGCCAATCTCATTGGCCAGGAGTGCCAGTAGTACCAGATCTCCATAGTGGCCACAGCTAGCACTGTAAGTGAGTACAGAATGAAGGTATCAATGGATCCCAAACATTGATACATAAGAGACATTTGACTGGGAAGGTTTGGCGACCTTCAAGAGGGTTGAAGGGTGTGGAGAGGTGGGTGTTAAAGTATTTTAATAATATTTGTGGGAAGGAAAGAAGAGATTTACTATCTTCTGGAAGGATGCTACTAATGCACAAAGCAAATATTCCAAAATAAAACCCCTTTCCTTCTTGCTCTTTTATAAGTTTGGTAAAACAGAAGGGCTGCCAAATCCTGCCCATGTCAGACAGAGTAATATTTGTGTCAACTGAGCGTTTAACAAATTTCATTGACCTTTAATTGTTTATATTTGGTAGACAGGCAACCGTTTTTGGAACCTCCCCACTGTCCATATTAAGTGGGTGAGATCAGGGGTGGATGGGTGGAAGGTAGTGAGCTAGTAGCTGACCTATTTTAAGACTCCCCTGCTAATAATAAATCTGGCAAATTTATCAGAATGATTCTGTTCTAAAGCATGAAGGAGTTCAGCTACATGAAGAAATTGGAACTGTTCATCTCTGGGCACATAGGTTAAGGGGAGATGTACTGGAGATTATTCAGAATTATGAAAGGCTTTGATCAACCAACTGGAGAGATACTACTCCCTCTGGCAAGGAAAAGAGAGAGAAATTAGTTATGAAACTAGTAACCTGATGAAATCAGATTTTGTAGCAACTTTTTAATGACAATTCAACATATGCTTAAAGCTTCCAAATCTTGACTGCTATAGGGAAAAGTCTCAAATGTATTACTAAATCAGTCAACAAAGCCACCATAATCTTGATGAGCTGAAAAGCTTCCTCTGTGATCGCGCAATCTGATTGCTCTGGATAAACACCATGTCATTCATCATTTACATTTGAAATAATACTAATGCTTGCTTTGAAAACTTAATAACATAAATAATTTCATTAAAGCAGATATGACATAAGTAAATAGAATTTGTAATTTTGTCTGAAATGCTTTCAATGCCAATCACTGCATAATCAGCTCAAGGCCTCTCTGTGCAATATTCCTTGGGAATGTTTTGCCATTCCTAAATTATATTTTATACATAAGTAAACACTCCAATGTATTCATTAAATCCATATTTAGTTGAAGCACGTTAAGTCTAGCATCTGCTGTTCAATCATGACATTACAGCAAATACAAGTGGTTGGACTAAAATGGTAGGAGAAAGTGAGGACTGCAGATGCAAAGATCAGAGCTGAAAATGTGTTGCTGGAAAAGCGCAGCAGGTCAGGCAGCATCCAAGAAGCATGAGAATCGACGTTTCGGGCAGGAGCCCGAAATTCCTGAAGAAGGGCTCATGCCCGAAACGTCGATTCTCCTGCTCCTTGGATGCTGCCTGACCTGCTGCGCTTTTCCAGCAACACATTTTCAGGACTAAAATGGTAATCAATATTTTAGAAACACTGCCTTAATATTAAAGCATAATACACTAACGTTTAACAAATTTCCAATTGGAATTCACTCAGAAATAAACGGAGTGAAATATTTTAGATTTCACAAGCTTGAAGGATTTAAATGATAATATTTCTTTTTATATTCCTGCAACATGACCACATGCAGGTCTCAGATCTGGCCTATGATCCCAATATAGAATCAAGCAGATCTGCGCATGCATTTTGTAATCAACCAACAAATGATTCAAGTTTTTGCTTATTCATAATATTCTCAAATAGTTTCATTGATTAAGGTTAGGTATTTCTTTAAAAACTACAATTGTATCACCCATATTTGCAGAAACATCAACTACACATATTCACCTTTATTATAAATTGGCTTCAGAATTGTTTGTGTTCAGCATTGCAAAATACTATAAAATATGAGTATAAAAATTGAATTAATATATACAACACAGCAAGCAAGAATTTAAAATATAGAACCATACGTTTATCATGTAGGGAAAGAAAGAGATAGACAAAATGTTATGAAATATCCTCATAGTCAGCACACTTTATACGGTATATATTTGATGCTATTTGCCTTCATGCTAGTTAGCTTATATCTTTTTCATTTTCTTCTTACATTAATTACAAAAATAAGCAAAAGGTTAGCATATGTAATCAGTGATTAACAGATGCTTGAAAATTCAAATCTCAGGATTGCTGCAAACTGAACGTGTTACATTCAGTTGGGTAACTTATTAAAAGCTAGGGGGCGGATCTATATGTGGACATTGTGTTTTGCATATCTGGTAAAAGAATCTCCCTGATCAAGCTAGTTAATCATAGAAGTACCCAGAAATTACAACATGAAAATAGATCATTCAGTTGAACAAGTCCGTGGTTTTAAGAAATGTTTTACTTGTCCTCAGTTCACATGTCTACCCCATTTATGTATCAGTTTTTTCCCCCTCTATTCTTCAATCATTTATTTAGTCCATTCTAAAATACTAACATATTTTGATTTCAATAGCTAAATTATGATGTAATATGTGAAACTTGTGAAGATATGGGCAGCTGGGAGATAGGACAAAATTGCTGAAGGAGCTGCACAAAATGGCTTCTGTATTGCTAACTGAGATTGCACTGAACCAAACAGAAACAAGAAACCGCAAACTGATGTGAATCCAATAAAAATACAGAAGGACAAAGACGATTCTAAGAACAGGTTGTTTACAAGAAATCGTGATAGGCTAAAACAGAATGCATGAGGTATTTTATGCTATTTCATTGGTTGATACCAAGCGATCATGCTCCATGCCTGACTAGGAACAATGTATATGAACCCTATGCAAATGCTGTAAATGGTTGGATTCTTTTAGTTGCTTCGGAGTACACATATTTCTGGGTGGATCAGAGTATACCGACCCGGCCATATCAAAGAATAAACGATTGCTTGTGTGATTGACAAAGAGTCATTCACAGGTGTGTTTATTGACCGATCACGGAACCGAGCCTCCCCCCTCCACCAGGGTTCAGATCTTCACTTGTACATCTTAGGCCAGACATTCTGTAAGACAGACTGTCATATATGCCAGTGTAGGTCGAAGATGCAAATGGGGAACCTGTGGAATTCCCATCATAACACACTCTGAGGGAAATTCCCAGGCAATTCTATTATGTGTTTGGCAATCACTCTCGATCTGGAATCCTCAAAGTATCCATTTCAATGGGCAGGCAGGGACAAAGCAGAGAAAAAGGTAGGGCTGATGAATTAAACTGCATTATTTTCAATGCAAGAGGCCTAACAGGGAAGGCAGATGAACTCAGGGCATGGTTGGGAACATGGGATTGGGATATTATAGCAATTACAGAAATGTGGCTCAGCAATGGACAGGACAGGTGGCTTAATGTTTCAGGATACAAATGCTACAGGAAGGACAGAAAGGGAGGAAAGAGAGGAGGGGGAGTGGCGATTTTGATAAGGGATAGCATTTCAGCTGTACTTAGGGAGGATATTCCTGGAAATACATCCAGGGAAGCTATTTGGGTGGAACTGAGACATAAGAAAAGCATGAACACTGTATTGGGATTGTATTATAGTGAGAGAGAAATTGAGAAATAAATTTGTAAGGAAATCTCAGTTATCTGTAAGAGTAATAGGGTGGTTATTGCAGGGGATTTTAACTTTCCAAACATTGACTGGGACTGCCATAGTGTTAGGAGTTTAAATGGAGAGGAATTTGTTAAGTGTATACAAGAAAATTTTCTGATTCAGTATGTGGATGTACCTACTAGAGAGGTTGCAAAACTTGACCTACTCTTGGGAAATAAGGCAGGACAGGTGACTGCAGTGTCAAATGGGGGAGCACTTTGGGGCTAGCGACCATAATTCTATTAGTTTTAAAATAGTGATGGAAAAGGATAGACCAGATCTAAAAGTTGAAGTTCTAAATTGGAGGAAGGCTAATTTTGACAGTATTAGGCAATAACTTTAAAAAGCTGATTGGGGGACAGTTGTTCGCAGGTAAAGGGACAGCTGGAAAATGGGAAGCCTTCAGAAATGAGATAACAAGAGTCCAGAGAAAGTATATTCCTGTTAGGGTGAAAGGAAAGGCTAGTAGGTATAGGGAATGCTGGATGGCTAAAGAAATTGAGGGTTTGGGTAAGAAAAAGAAGAAAGCATATGTCAGGTATAGACAGGATAGATCGAGTGAATCCTTAGAAGAGTATAAAGGCAGTAGGAGTACACTTAAGAAAGAAATCAGGAGGGCAAAAAGGGGACATGATATAGCTTTGGCAAATAGAATTATGGAGAATCCAAAGGGTTTTTACAAATACATTAAGAACAAAAAGGTAACTAGGGAGAGAATAGGGCCCCTCAAAGATCAGCAAGGCGACTTTTGTGTGGAGCCGCAGGAGATGGGGCAGATATTAAACGAATATTTTGCATCAGTATTTACTGTGGAAAAGGATATGGAAGATACAGAAGGTAGGGAAAATAGATGGCAACATCTTGAAACATGTCCACATTACAGAGGAGGAAGTGCTGGATGTCTTGGATAAACATGGATAAATTCCCAGGACCTGATCAGGTGTACTCTGGAACTCTCTGGGAAATAGGGAAGTGATTGCTGGGCCACTTACTGAGATATTTGTATCATTGATAGTCACAGGTGAGGTGCCAGAAGACTGGAAGTTGGCTAACATGATTCCACTGTTTAAGAAAGGTAGTAAGGACAAGCCAGTGAGCCTGATGTTGGTGGTGGGCAAGTTGCTGGAGGGAATCCTGAGGCACAGGATGTACCTGTATTTGGAAAGGCATGGACGGATTAGGGATAGTCAACATGGCTTTATGCATGGAAAATCATGTCTCACAAACCTGATGGAATTTTTTGAAAGAAGTAACAAGAGGATTGATGAAGGCAGAGCAGTAGATGTGATCTATATGGACTTCAGTAAGGCATTTGACAAGGTTCCCCATGGGAGACTGGTTAGCAAGGTTAGATCTCATGGAATACTGAGAGAACTTGCCATTTGGATACAGAACTGGCTCAAAGGTAGAAGACAGAGGGTGCTGGTGGAGGGTTGTTTCTCAGACTGGAGGCCTGTGGCCATTGGAGTGACACAAAGATTGGTGCTGGGTCCACTACTTTTCATCGTTCATATAAATGATTTGGATGTGAGCATAAGAGCTATAGTTAGTAAGTTTGCTGATGACACCAAAATTGGAGGTGTAGTGGACAGCGAAGAGGGTTACCTCAGATTACAACGGGATCTTGATCAGATGGGCCAGTGGGCTGAGAAGTGGCAGATGGAGTTTAATTTAGATAAATGTGAGGTGCTGCATTTTGGGAAAGCAAATCTTAGCAGGACTTATACACTTAATGGTAAGGTCCTAGGGAGTGTTACTAAACAAAAAGACCTTGGAGTGCAGGTTCATAGCTCCTTGAAAGCAGAGTCTTAGGTAGATAGGATAGTGAAGAAGGCATTTGGTATGCTTTCCTTTATTGGTCAGAGTATTGAATACAGGAGTTGGGAGGTCATGTTGCGGCCGTAGAGGACATTGATTAGGCCACTATTGGAATATTGCATGCAATTCTGGTCTCCTTCCTATTGGAAAGATGTTGTGAAACTTGAAAGGGCTCAGAAAACGTTTACAAGGATGTTGTCAGGGTTGGAGGATTTGAGCTATAGGGAGAGGTTGAATAGGCTAGGGCTGTTTTCCCTGGAGCTTCGGAGGCTGGGGGGTGACTTCATAGAAGTTTATAAAATAATGAGAGACATGGATAGGATAAATATACAAAGTCTTATCCCTGGGGAGGGGGAGTCCAGAACTGGAGGGCATAGGTTTAGGTGGGAGGAGAGAGATATAAAAGAGACCTAAGGGCAACCTTTTCACTCAGAGGGTGGTAAGTGTATGGAATGAGCTGCCAGAGGATGGGGTAGAAGCTAGCACAATTGCAACATTTAAAAGGCAGCTGGATGGGTATATGAATAGGAAGGGTTTGGAGGGATATGGGCCAGCTTCTGGCAGGTGGGACTAGATTGGGTTGGGATATCTGGTTGGCATGGACAGGTTGGACCGAAGGGTCTGTTTCAGAGCTGTACATCTCTATGACTCTAAAATGTTTCAATTTCGATCAGAGTGTTCCAAAGTAATATAGTTACTCCGGAAAGGTTAGGCTATTAGATACACAGTCTCACATTTCAGTAACTGTTAAAGTTACCAAACCCACCCCCAACATAACTGCCAAGACCCCTTACACACCTCAGACCTTGACTGACATCCTTTTTGGGAACCCACTCCTCCCTGCCATCCAATACTACAGCCCACACCATTCCCCCACCCCAATCCAAACCCAAATCCTCCCTTTGCACCAACCCCTCAAACCCTCTTCCACTTGCCAGACCCAACTTGCACCCGTCGCATCTCTCACCAGCCTGACCCACAAACCCTACTCCCCCACTACCACTGGCCCAACCTAACCCCATCTTAATCTCATATACCCCTCATCCACTGCCAGACACGACAACCTGCTCTCCTCCCCCAGCAGACCTGAATCAAACTGACACTCATCTTCCATTTGCCAGATCTGATCAAACGCTTCACCCCCAGACTGTTAACTGGACTTTTAGATTTCATAATATTGGCAACTGCCTACTGTAGAAAAGTAACTGTAGTTTGTTTTCCACTTAGAGTTATGTACTACAAAAGAACTAATCAGAATGGAAGTAGTGCCTCACACATCTGAGGGAGCTCTGAGTGGAATCTCCTCTCAGAAATGCACAGGTCACTTATTTCATTAAGTGAAAGTGTAAGAGTGGCAAGCTTCATGAGATTGGCTCAATTCTATAATTATTTGGACATTGAATGATAGACAATTGGGTTTGTTATACACGTATGAGGGTTTTTAAAAATTAATTTGTCAGTATTTCTGTAGCCATAATTTTAAACTATATATGATATACAGTAGGTGACTGGAGTCCTCCTAAAGCGATAATGTGAGTTTGCTTGTATTGTGAGGGATTTATGAATAGAGAGAACAAATGCTGAAAAGAATTAGCTTTAGAAGAATCAAGAATTAATTATTTTTACTTAGGAAAGCGTAGATTGGATGCATTTTGGTTTCTGTTTGCAGAAGACCTGGCAGGGGCCAGATAGAGGTACAGTTTCTCTTATTGAAAGGAATTAATTCAGAACAGTAAAAAATTAAGAGTTTTAGTTTGTGTTTTCCAGACCAAAAATGTTTGGGTAGAGACGTGAAGAGGCTATTTGGAGCTTAGAAAGTTTAAGCTCAGTTGTTTGAAGAATCAAGGAAAATGATAACAAGCTCCCAAGACCAGGATTAAAAGAAACAGGTAAATCAAATCCATAGACGTGACAGAGAAGATACCTTTGGTATTAGGGTACCAAAAGTCATGGTTTTAAGATAAATGGGATTTTGTTCAGCCATCCATTTGGAAATATTTCAAATCATGTTAAATGTAAATAGCTTGATATGTTCTCTTATACCTTAACTTTTTGGCATAATAAACTTTTGTTTATTGTTAAAGCTAAATCTGCAGCATTGTATATTATGCTTCAGTGAAATACCACCACACTAAATAAACAAGAGGAAAATATTATCCATCAAGCTATCTTAGAATGCACTTGTCCATTATTAAAATCACGGGGATCATAAAAAAGTGGGGCCTGTTGCAAGATTTAAATTAATTGGATTTAAGGAGGATTTAGGTCTTTTTAAAAAATTAAAAGGTATGTGAAGCTTCTCAACATAAAACAGCTATGTTGTGGTCAAGTTTACTGCTCATATTTTGAATGATGCTTAGAGTTTTCTGTAAGTGGAAGACATAATGACAAATTATTTGAAATCTTTGACTAAAGCTACACCGAGATCAGATAAATTCAAAACAGTATTAAAATGAGGAGGTTCTTCAACTGATTATCCAACATTTAGAATTGAATGTAGGGAAACCTGAAATTAAGATGTAATGACTGGAATGAGCTAAAATACAGTTTGAAATGAAAACTCTTAACTTAGAGAGAGAAAGTGAAATAAAAGACTTGACTTAGAAGAACAACAGAGAAAAATGGCATGTGACGAGAGAGAAAAACAAAGAAAGATGAAATTAAACAAAATGTTAAACTCTAAACAACTGGGGAAATTAGACAACATGAATTGGCAATGGAACAGCTTAGAATAAAAGCGGTGGCCCAGTGGTTAGCACTGCTGCCTCACAGCGCCTGTAGACCCGGGTTCAATTCCCGACTCAGGCGACTGACTGTGTGGAGTTTGCACATTCTCCCCGTGTCTGCGTGGGTTTCCTCCGGGTGCTCCGGTTTCCTCCCACAGTCCAAAGATGTGCGGGTCAGGTGAATTGGCCATGCTGAATTGCCCGTAGTGTTAGGTTAAAGGGGTAAAGGTGGGGGTATGGGTGGGTTGCGCTTCGGCGGGTCGGTGTGGACTTGTTGGGCCGAAGGGCCTGTTTCCACACTGTAAGTAATCTAATCTAAAAAAAAAAAAAAAGGAAGGAAGAAGGAGATACTAACTCAGATAATAACTCGGGTTCCAGTGGAGGATTGGCTTGAACTAAAAACTGTTGCTTTGCACTTAAACTTACTGAGGAAGCAGTGAAAAGGTACTTCAGAAAGTAGCTGGACAGATGTTTGGACTTTAGTGTTAAGAGAGTTTTGTCAGATATAGCTATGATTGTGAATGCCAGTTTCAGGACATCAATTTACAGATCATGAAACAATCAAAGAAGCAAACATCAATGCATTGAAGCCTTAAGTTTATCAATAAAAAATTGACACTGGAAAACAAAAATTAATCAGATATGCCGAGGGGTCAGTGGCATTTGCGGAGGGTACAAGCAGGCACCTGATGTCTGTTGATCATGCCATGGGCTAGAGTTTGTCACAGGGAAGATGCATGTCATTCAGAGTAAGAAGTGAATCCTCTACATACCCATTCTGTTGTCCTTGCCAAATTTGCATGATCCCCTCCCTCAAAAGCAAGAAGGAACTATTAAGCGGATCTATTAAGAGAATGGGAGCAGTTGATAGGGAAGGTCAATGCAAGAAATTTACACCATGGACCCGCCATCTCCTTTTTTGTAAATGTTCAATGATCCCACGTGGCTGGTCAATGTCAGTTGATGTATTTGCTTGTAGCATCTCATACACACCACACCTCATCACTCAATTATCCAGAGAACACGGGAGTCAGGACCTGGGCCTTAAATTCAGATACTCAACTTCACCCTAACAGGATGATGATGCCAACCTCACACCCATCTTTCCTTGGCTAAACCTGAAATTAAAATGTAACATCTGGAATTAGCTAAGATAGGGTTTGAAATGAAAACTATTAAACCTAGAGAGAGAAAGTGAAACAAAAGACTTGAGTTAGAAGAACAGAGAAAAGTGGCAAGTAAGGAGAGAGAAAAACTAAGGGAGATGAAATTAAACAAAAACTTAAAATAAGTAGAGAAATTAGACAACATGAATTGGCTATGGAACAGTTGTTACATTATTCAAACATGAAGCAACATAAATGCTGATATTTTATTATAATTGAAGGAAAACAGGGCCGAGGCAACAGGTGACAGACGTGTAAGCAATCACTTTGAAATCTATGGGGGAGATGGTGTGGAGCATCATGGGTCTGGCAGTGACATAACGTTTTGATGATGACATTATTGTTTTATGCTGCTTCACCTACTCTTGGCATGAAGAGAAGTCTACAGTTAGCACTATAGTGGACATATTCCTTTCCAATCCAAACTCCTTCCCTCACTTTTAATCTTATGCTTTCTAATGCCCAAGAATCTCAACACATGGTATAAGGAACAGAGACAGAGCAGTAACACATTATAAATGATGCATTGCATTTGATCTGCCACTAGTTGAAATATTGGCATTGTGCAAATTTTACAGTGAGCATCAGAACATGATAAATGTCCAGCATGATGGGTCGCTGCCAGGTGAGAGGACATTAAGGGCTACTAGTGGTCCAGCTCATTTTAGGGACATGCTGCAAGTGGGTTTTGCTTCAGCCGAGGACATCAATAGGGCTCTGTACAATAAACGATTCATAAAGATGATCTGACAGATAGTCATCTGTTACTTTCATTGGAGCCAAACCCCTCCATGCTTCAATGTATTACAAGGAATCACACAGCTCTTGGGCCCATCATTTCCATTGTGGAAATAGTGGCCAACAATATGACAATGCTTGCAGAACCAACTTTCAAGTAGAGTCTGGTGGTCCCCCTCAGTTCACACTGCAGCACAGGCAAAAACAAAATGTCCAATTGTCTCAGTGCTCCAGTAGACATTCAGATGAAGGTTATAGGAGTGTCATTTGTTGCCATGCATTCTCAGTTATAATGCATGGCTGTGGATTGTTGTGCTGCAAGGACTATACAGGCAGGCTCTCAGCAATCTCTGCTCAGATGACCAAAAACAGTGAGGTATCGCATTCTGGGTGTGGCAGTGAGACCAGTGAACACAAATATGCTGCCTTCTCTCAGAATTCCAATAACTGTCCTTCCACCACTACCTTTCCAGTTGGGGTGCCTTTGCTGTTGCTTCTTAGCCAGTCAGCCAGCCCAGACTGCAGTCATCCATGTAGTGTTGGAATGCATCACGCCTAACTTTGATTTCATCCAATGCAAAAGAAGATATAACTAGTCTAAAATAGGCCACAACTTTATTTTCAGCACAAAGCTGTTCAAACAAGTGCTTCAAAGGACATCTGAAGTTCCCTGGAGTGAATGTCAGCAGCTTTCCACCAATTGTGCTGCAACCATTGCAGTAGAACTAGGCAAATCAAAGGATCCACAAAATAGGAACCAAGGCAATGTAAACCAATTTTTGTTTGCGTAAGTGGATCTTTTTTGAATAACAATGAATGAAAACAGCTGCTAGTGGCTTTCATTACAGGATCTTTGTCAAAAGGGATGTAACTGGGATATTATATATGTACAGTAAAACAGGAATTGGTTCAATGACTGTGATGAGGAAGTGGTGTCTGAGCAGGTCATCTTAGATAGCCTCTCCTGGGAAAAGAAGTCCTGCTGCATTCTCCTGTTCCTAATCCACCTCCTGAGGTGGTCCTCGGACACCTGGTGGAAGGACTCAGATGAGGTCTTCAATGTGACCGAACAAAATAGAAATTGATCAGGTTGTACACAGAGGTATTCACTGAATGGCCAGCCAGCCAGACACTTCCACGATTAAGCAGTTGTGGAAGACCCTCCAGCGAGTAATGTGGAGCTGACAGTATGTTGTGTAGATAGTGGTTGAGAATACTGATCGACTGTTCTATGTTTCTAATGGCTCTATGGCTTTCAGTGATAAGTCTTGTCCCCCCACATGGGAGGTCAGGTTGTGGATGAAGAGTCATTAACCAGTTTCAGCTGGGGCAGGTCTCATCTCTGAGCAGCAAACCTCTGCTTTTTGGTTGGCAAAAAATGGCAGAGTGCTTCAGGATGTAGCATATTGATATCCCGCAGAACAGTGGGCATTCACTGTTGTTGTTTGTACGTGGCTACATAAACTGTAAACTGGTGGAATGGTAGTCTTTGCAGTTCTTGTACCTCTCCGAGAGGTGCTGGACCAGCGTTCCCTCTAAATTTTCTTTCTGGCTGTGCAAGCTTCCAAGGGTATGTGTGGTAGCAATTTTGGAACTCGAAGTTAATGCTGCGGTCACTATATCAACGCAGATCAGCGTGCATGAAACATTGCAGTGGCCAAATGCACAGCTTAAAGGGCAGGTTGGTTGGGCCCACAGCGCCATGTATATGTGGTCAAGATCCTCAGAAGCATTGGAAATCCTGATGTTCTTCAAACCTCTCAATGACAGCTTCCCTCTACTCAGACAGAATGTGTGAAAATACCTCATTTCACATTTAAAAGACCTATGTGTCCTTGCACATACAGAAACATAGAAGACAGATGCAGGCCATCCAGCCCTTCGAGCTTGGTCTGCCATTCAATATGATCATGTTGATCATCCAGCTCAGTACCCTGTTTCTGCCTTCTCCCCATACCCTTTTATCCCCTCGGCCGTAAAGCCCTACATCGATCACTGAAAGTAGTAGGCAGGTGAAGCAAGCAATTGGAAGATGGTATGTTTGCCTTCATTCCATGAGGATTTGTGTGCAGAAGCAAAGAAGCCTTAATGCAGCTGTAGACTGAGGTCAGACATGGAGTATTCTGTGCAGCTTTGGGCTCCTTGCTCAAGAAAAGATAAACTTGCTATATGGTGAGTATAGCAAAGGTCACCAGGCTGATTATTGGGGTGCCAGCATTGTTATATGAGAAGAGTTTGGATCAAATAGGCCAATATTCACTGGACTTAAGAATAATAATAAGGGTTCTTGTTGAAACAGAGGGCAGGCAGGGCAGGGCAGACAAACAGGATGCAGAGAGGATGTCTTCCCTAGCGGTTGCGGGGGTAGGGTGTGGAATGTTGATTTCCAGAATAAGAGGTTGGACTCTCAGGATATGTGGTCAACATTGCGGACTAAGATAAGGAGAGATTTCTTCAATCAGAGTGGTGAATCTGGAATTTTCTAAAACAGAAGGCTGTGGAGGCAAAGTTGCTAAAGAAGCACATGACTTTTAGAGGCTAAAGGTGCCAAGTGGTATGGGGAGAGGATCAAAGTATGTCATTGTGATCGAGGATTAGCCATGATCATGTTGAATGGCAGAACAAGTTTGAAAGGCCGGATGGTCTACTTCTACTTTCTGTGTTTTTAAGGTCTCTGTCACCTCCCAGATGCAATATTGGTCAGCGTGCTAGGAGATGTTCACTATATCACTTACTCTTGTCTCCTGTGATCTGGGCACTTAAACGTTTAATGCCATTGTGACTGTTATAGCCATGAGGAGTGCTGTTGTTACCCTGGTGTGATGCTGCAGGTCCTGTTGAAGAAGGTGGCACAGTTATCTATTTGTTGAATATGAGTTGCCTCAGGCATTGTTCTTTGGTGGGGTATAACCATTTCTCTGAATGATGAGTTAGGGTTAGGGTTAGCTCTTCACATTACTTGTCCCTCTCTGCAGTCTCCACTCCATTTGTTAGTTATATTACGAATCCTGAGGCAGTGCAGCTACAGCTCTGACACCATTGCAGGTTTGATGACTACAGGTAACCAAATCTTTTTCACTCCTTGATCGGATGCACAAATTCATCAAAAGACTTCCAAAAACATGTCAGAGCACTTCTCCAAATTGTACCACAGCACAAGTCAAAAACAACTCACCGACAAGACTATGTGCCAATCCTTTCGTTCTTTTTTTATAAAAGGCCCCCAAGCCCAAGGTTAACAAGTCTCTCGAGTCTGACCTCCAACATCTGCAGTCCTCACTTTCTCCAAGGTTTACATAGCTTAAAGTTTGTAAATGCTCACCAATGATCCTACCATTCCTGACTCTTCTGGTACACACAAAAAACGTGCACAGTAGTGCTATTTCCAATGTGGCATACTGCGCAAGCCATGTCAGAAGCACATAATGCACCATGTTCTTACAATTAACTTCATATCAGTACTAAGGCATTCAAATACACAGTCTAGATTTATACCAGTAACAAATGAAGCATAACGATGTAGCTTAAGGTAAAATACATAATGCAGTGGTTGTAAAGAGATTTTTGTGTGAAATCTATATCAGCTGCAGAAGCCTCATCCATTTTTAATGAAGATGCTACTTTCAGGAGCTATACTGAGCTGTCAGAATTGTAATTACATTAAGCTTGGATCTATCTAGCAAATGAGGCCTTTGATCTGTGTTCTTGCAAAGAGCTGGCAATGCTTACTGCTGCTAGGATTTCTCATCAACCTCCTTCCACAGACACCCACACGCAGGTACAGATCTTACAAAAAAAAATTACTTTGCAGCCCATTATATTTCGACAGAGCATTCTCTCTTCAGTTCTCTTTGTTAATGCAGTATTTTTCCACTGAATTATGAAATGTCACCAATACTTCCATCAAATTTAATTAAGTTGTTGCTGAATGTGTTTCATGTTCTTTGTATGGGCAGGTGCATATACCATTTTTCTTACAAATGACCAAGGTTTTTAAAATGCAATTTTAACTTAAAATCAATTAACAGTTCGAGGTTAAAGTGCCATAGTCCCAGATGATGTTCCTCTCATATGAGAGAAAGAGAGAGAGAGAGAGAGAGAGAGAGAGAGAGAAGAGAGAGGGAGATAACTGGTGGTATGTTAGCCTCAGAGCTTTGAGTTAAGGGGTGAGGTTGAGATGATGGTACTTTCAAAGTAACCTCAATAGGTACAGATTATGCTGTTGACTCACTCTCCATCACAAAACTGCTATTCCAGCCAATTAACCCCTACATACCAAGTACTAGGATACCAAAAATGTTCTAATTTCTTTTGTCAAAGAGAAAACATATTTCAGCAACATTAAATTATTAAACTAAATAAGAATTATGCTAAAACGGTAGGTTAAAGTAGTCATCGGCAGCACTGTAAAATGAGCAAAAAATAAATTAATGGCCTGTTTTATTCCGGTTATTTTTTTCTTCTCCTTCAGATGAAATCAAAATGACAAGTTGGGCAGTAAGCAGCCAATTTGCTAGCAGCATACTTTGTGCAATTAGCATTGACTAGCTTTTGGGTGAGGGATTGCAACACACAAATACCCTCCACCTGCTCGAGATGCTGCAGGCAGCACCACAATCTTTGGGTCAGTTGCTGATCAAAGTGATTATGGTCATCTCATATGGAGCTGAGATCATCCTGCAACATGGAGCAGAGATCAGTGATGGTCTCTTTGAAGAGACACAGCTTCTGGAGACACTTAGAAATTGTCAAGTTGTTTCACTTTGAATGATAGATTAGCAGTGCTTAGCACTGCTGCCTCACAGCGCCAGAGACCTGGGTTCAATTCCTGCCTCAGGCGACTGACTGTGTGGAGTTTGCACATTCTCCCTGTGTCTGCGTGGGTTTCCTCCGGGTGCTCCGGTTTCCTCCCACATTCCAAAAATGTGCAGGTTAGGTGAATTGGCCATGCTAAATTGCCCATAGTATTAGGTATATTAGTCTGAGGGGAAATGGGTCTGGGTGGGTTGCGCTTCGGCGGGTCGGTGTGGACTTGTTGGGCCGAAGGGCCTGTTTCCACGTTGTAGGGAATCTAATCAAGATGCTGTCTGGAAGGCAGCTTACATGCTCAGGAATTTGCTTGTGTGCCCCTGTCCACTTCTCCAGCAGCCCATGGTTAAGGCAATCCTCCTGTTGGCCCCGTTTTAGCTGTTCTATCACTGCCCCAAATGGATTTCCCTCTTTCTCGGTTTCCCTTTTCCTTAATGGAGGCCTTGCAACCTGAGTAAATGAAGTGCTGCACCACTGTGCTGTCAGTGCAGCTCCAAATAATTGTGAGGATAGCTGAAGTGCATCCCCTAGGAAATGGCATTCTTAGACTACGGCATGGAAGTTTACATGGCAATATACTTTTCAATCTGTATTATGGAGAAAAATAGAGTATTAAAAATATCTACTGCCTAACCTACAAGATTCTGAATACTGTCAATTATTTACTGCCCTATTGGCAGCAATGATGGAGGTTAATTAGCTGAATTGCTGGATATCCAGTTTGCATTGCAGAATAATAGCAACAGCATGAGTTCACTTCCGCACTGGTTGAGGTTACCATGAGGAATTTCCTTCTCAGCCTCTCCCCTCATTTGAGGTGTGCTAACCCTCAGGTTAAATCTCCACCAGTATTTTTTTCTCTCTCTCTCAAATAACAGGGCAGCACTTTTGTCCAATAGGACTAAAGTGGCTTTACCTTTACCAATTTTTGGGAGCAATGAAGAGTCCACCTACTAATTTTTGATATTTCCTTTGATATCTAACAGAATATCTTTTCAGACAGTTCTTTTATACCCCACCATCCCTGTAAACATACCTACGACCACTACAATGACAAAAGACCATAAGGTATTCAGAACTCAGAGCAGGAATTTCATCAGCCGGGGGGTGGTGAATCTGTGGGACTTACTGCCACAGAAGGTCATGGAGGTCTAGTCACTGAGTGTATTTAAGACAGCGATAGTTAGGTTCTAGATTAGCAAGGGAATCAAGGATTACCAGAAGGCAAGAGAATGGGATTGAAAAACATATGAGCCATGATGGAATAGTAGAACAATCTCAAATGGGCTGATTGGCCTCATTCTGCTCCTACATTTAATGGTCTTGTGGAAGGACTATGTGAAAACTCAAGCTTCCCACTCACCCAGCTCTTCAAAACCACCTGCCTTAACTGTAGCAAGGGGTATGAATCAAGGATTAGTCTGTCTTGTCACCAGAAGACCTTTTAGGTGAAAGAAAGTGATCCTTGGCATTGAGGGTTTGCCTAAGACTGAAGTTTTAATGCTTACTTTCAACTCGGCAAGAACTAGTACTAGCATGCTCGATTATATCAGTCTGCCAAATTGCTATTATTTCACCAATTTTTAGAAGAGAAATGCATAGTTTTCGGTGTCATCTCAAGATAACCTCAAACTACAGCCAGAACTCCAGGGAAAGGCAGGAGAAACTTCACTGGAATTTATCAATCCTCCAATATCAATGCCAACTGTGTGCCAGAAGTCTACACCAAGGACGAATGGAATTTATGCGCCACATTTTAAAGAAAAAAGGTAGCATAATGCACAATGGAGAAAATAACTTGCATTTCAATGGTACCGTTTGTATGATCAGGACACATCAAAGAACTGTAAAGTTGACTAAATAATCTTTTTGGAAACAATGCATGCATGCATGCACATCACATTTGCAAGATCCCAGACATTACAAATAAATAGCCAATTTATTTTGGCTATATTTGTTAAGGGATAAATATTGACCAGAACACTTCCTCTGATCTTCAAGTGATACTATTGAACAGTGTATATTTTCCTGAGAGGAACAAAACAAGATTTTGTTTTGACCTGACCGGCCTGGCCGACCCATTGTCTCAGCTACCTAGACTACACCTCCTCCCACCCTGCCCCCTGTAAAAATGCCATCCCATATTCCTAATTCCTTCGTCTCCACCGCATCTGTTCCCAGGAGGACCAGTTTCAATACTAAACAACCCAGATGGCCTCTTTCTTCAAAGACCACAATTCCCCCCCGAGACGTGGTCGATGATGCTCTCCACCGCATCTCCTCCACTTCCCGCTCCTCCCCCCTTGAGCCCCGCCCCACCAATCGCCACCAGGACAGAATCCCACTGGTCCTCACCTACCACCCCACCAACCTCCATAAACATCGTATCATCCGTCGCCATTTCTGCCACCTCCAAACGGACCCCACCACCAGGGATATATTTCCCTCCACTCCCCTATCAGCGTTCTGAAAAGACCACTCCATCTGTGACTCCCTTGTCAGGTCCACATCCCCCACCAACCCAACCTCCAAACCCGGCACCTTCCCCTGCAACCGCAAGAAATACAAAACTTGCGCCCGCACCTCCCCTCTTACTTCCCTCCAAGGCCCCAAGGGATCCTTTCATATCCGCCACAAATTCACCTGCACCTCCACACACATCATTTACTGCATCCACTGCACCCGATGTGGCCTCCTCTATATTGGGGAGACAGGCCACCTACTTGCGGAACGTTTCAGAGAACGCCTCTGGGACACCTGGACCAACCAACCCAACCACCCTGTGGCTCAACACTTCAACCCCCCCTCCCACTCCATCAAGGACATGCAGGTCCTTGGACTCCTCCATCACCAGACCATAGCAACACGACGGCTGGAGGAAGAGCACCTCATCTTCCGCCTAGGAACCCTCCAACCACAAGGGATGAATTCAGACTTCTCCAGTTTCCTCATTTCCCCTCCCCCCACCTTGTCTCAGTCCTTACCCTCGAACTCAGCACCGCCTTCCTAACCTGCAATCTTCTTCCTGACCTCTCCGCCCCCACCCCCACTCCGGCCTATCACCCTCACCTTGACCTCCTTCCACCTATCGCATTTCCAACGTCCCTCCCCCCAGTCCCTCCTCCCTACCTTTTATCTTAGCCTGCTTGGCACACTTTTCTCATTCCTGAAGAAGGGCTCATGCCCGAAACATCGATTCTCCTGCTCCTTGGATGCTGCCTGACCTGTGCGCTTTTCCAGCAACACATTTTCAGCTCTGATCTCCAGCATCTGCAGTCCTCATTTTCTCCTAGAACATTTTGTTTTTGTCTCAGCTAAGACATGGCACCACCAATGATGATAGTTCCTCAGTATTGCATTGAAATGTCAGCCTAGCTTGTTATCTGAATTTTCTGGAGTTGACTCTGAACTCAACAACGTCTGACTTGGAGCTAATCATGTTATTAATTACACAATTAAAAAGAAACATAATCAGTTTTCACAATAAACAGTTGAATTTTTCACAAGTAAATAACAGAAAAGAAATTGTATGAGATAACTGAGGATTGATTTAAAGTGTTCAGTCAATGTGAAGCTTATGAATTGATTTAATGGGTAAAGTTCTAAGTTGAATCACGGTGCCATAAGACAGGCTTAAAAATATTCTACTAACCATAATCTATCTACATTTTCATTTAACCATTAACCATCTCAAAATCATTGAAATAAATTATTTCAGCTTAATGTAACTCATTAGAAAGGTCACAATCCAAATAGTTTGTGCTATTAGAATGCTATCTATTAGATATACTCAAGAGATCAGAGGGGACTGGTATAGATGATTTCAACACTTTGATCTTAAAGATACGAAAATTGTTTTATAGGGTTAAACTGTTTCATTGCATAAAAATAAAACAGTGAAAGGCATGATAAGGTTTCTGTAATTATGAGAATATGTGGATCATGCAGAGGTTAGTAGAGGATATAATTCAAATTGTGGCTGGAGAATAGAGGAGAAAGTATAAAATTAACAAGCCTCAAGCAAGATACAATATGGAATTTTTCTCAATGGAATAATAGTTATGTAGAACACTTCTTTGGCAAAATTGATCGATCATGCATTCTTTTTAAAAAATCTGATTAAATATCTGCTTAAAACCAACACAATTTGATCAGAAACCAATATAAAAAATGTGATAAATTCTCTGTGAAATATGATGGCCCTAGTTTATGGGAAATAATATGTGAGGGTGCAATCTGAATATTGTAGCTTGTAAATTAGATTGATATCCTGGACTTGCACAAGACTACTTGTGAGGAACGTTGGACAATGTGACACATTAACTTGCCCTATGGAATTATTACGTGTAGTTAGTCATTTCTGGAAGAGATTAAATCAATTGTCTAGAGCTAATAAAGGCAAATAGGATCCATGGAAGGTAAAAGTTAATTGGGTGGGAACATCTGTGAGTTCCTCATTTCTGTTGATCGCGGTACAAGATTGTTATGATCACAACAGATGCAAATAAAGTGTGTTGCATTCTTTAAAAAAAAAACACATGAAATATAACATTATATCTTCATAAAATGGACTCCAGAAAGTCAGGTGATTAATACTGTAAATCACATTTAGATGTACCTGAACACATCTCTGGGAAGTTACCTAAAATACAAATGGACCTCCTTGTTGACTCATTGCCCCTCACAATTTTTAATAGAAATGTCTTAGCATGGCAATAGCAACTACACCTGGCAAACCCACCGGGGTGGGATTTCAAATAAAGTCAATAAGGAAATCACAGCTGAAACATGAATGGGATGGATATTTTTGAATTAACCTGTTCAGAAACATTATTATACATCTCTGCTGCAGGCCAGACTTAAATCAAGGCCTCTCGGCTCAGATGCAGATTGCACCCTCACATATTATTTCCCATAAACTAGGGCCATCATATTTCACAGAGAATTTATCACATTTTTTATATTTGTTTCTGATCAAATTGTGTTGGTTTTAAGCAGATATTTAATCAGATTTTTTAAAAGAGTACACTGTGTCACAGGAGCTCTATTATATTGATGCGATATTAAACTTTACTCTATTGTGTTTCAATCACGTGGCTTTAACCTACTCTGTGGACAGTAGATTACATTGATATCATCATCATATGACTGAAACTGGCTAGAGAGGAAGGCAATATTTTGTTATTCCAGAAGGGTCATGCAGTAAGTTGCTCTAGGACCAGCACTCTGCAGGGAAAGAGCACACCCAACAAAAGGAAAGAATCCTGCCTTGAAAGAAAATCTCAGGTGAAGAGGGGCTAATTTGTTTTACTTGCAATATTAGATTTCCCCACTACAAGGATTCAACTATAATATTGTCTGTGTAGTCAGAAATGTCTTACTTGCATCTACCTTCAGGGAACCAAGACACAATTCTTAGGCCCTGCAATCATCTTACAAGGAGAGCGAGTGGACATGATCTATTTGGATTTCCAGAAGGCTTTTGACAATGTGCTGCACAGAAGGCTGCTAGATGAGATAAGAGCCTATCATGTTAGGGGCAGGGTACTAGCACAGACAAAGAAATTGAGGGAATCATTGTCAAGTTTGCAGATGACACAAAGATAGGTAAAAGAGCAGGTATGTTGAGATGGAGAGGCTGCAGAAGGACTTGGATAGGCTAGGAGAGTGGGAAAAGAAGTGGCAGATGGAATACAATGTGGGAAACTATTTTCTAAATTTCATTCATTTCAACAGGCTAGAATACAAGAGCAGAGATGTACTGCTGAGGATGTATAAGGGTCTGGTCAGACCGCATTGGAATATTTTGAGCAGTTTTTGGCCCGGTATCTCAAGATGGATGTGTTGTCTATGGATGGATGGATGTCTTGAAGGGGTCTAGAGGTGGTATAGAAGAATAATATTGGGAATGAAGGGCTTGCCATATGAGGAGCTGCTGAGGACTCTGGGTCTGTCCTTGATGGAGTTTTAAAGGATGTGGGAGCATCTGATTGAAACTTATAGAATACTGACTGTACTGTAGACATGGAGAAGATGTTGCCACCAGTAGGAAAGACTAGGACCCAAGCACACAGCCTCAGAGTGAAGGGACGATCTTTTAGGACTAAGATCAGGAGGAATTTCTTTAGCCGGAGGATGTTTAAACTGTGGAAATCATTGCTGCAGAGGGCTGCAAAGGCCAAGTCATTGAGTGTATTTAAGGCAGAGATAGATAGATTCTTGATTAGTAAGGGGATCCTGTGTTACAGGGAGAAGGCAGGAAAATGGGTTTGAGAACCCCATCAGCCATGATCAAATGGCAGGGTAGACTCAATGGGCCAAATGGCCTAATTCTGCTCTTATGTCTTATGGTTTTAAGGACTATGTAAGTAAATAACCCGTTTCTGTCTTACCCTGCCTAGAGATCTGTGATTTACTTGTGCATGTATGTAACATCATTAGACATCGTAATTTCTTATGTTTTTGCATCTGTGTATTTGAGAGGGTTCATATTTTGAGTGTTGCAGAAATAAACATTTATCCTTTATTTTAATTAAAAATTACAAGAAAGCCTAGTTGTGTGCTTATTCTTTAAAGTTACTGTATAACAGACTCCTCAAAAATTATATTTTGCTGTGGTTAGTCAAGAGAAGGAGGACAAGAGGAATAATATATCCCATATCTCTCTATTAACATAAACTTACAGAAAACATAGTTAAACTCTGCTGTCATTTCAAGCCAAATGTAAAAATCTATTCTATTTTAACTCATAGTGAATAGTGCACAAATAAAGAAAATCACAGCTTTGTTTATGTATTAAGTTAATGCAAAGCATCCATGCAATTGCAATCTCTAGCAAATAAAAGCAATAAAAAAGAAATAACTGAGTATCTTGAAGGAAGAGAGAGGTGTAAGCTAATGTCGGACTAAATTTATTCAGACTTAAGGAACTAATTTTTTCGGTCCTCATAAATGGAGGCAGTGAGTGGCAAGTTGCTCATTCCATCACACCCACAGAACATTTTCACAAAAGTACGATGGGGCCAAATGGCAAGGCTACCTGCCTGTAGGAGATAGCTAGCAAAGTATCCTAATTTATGAGGAGAAAGTGAGGTCTGCAGATGCTGGAGATCAGAGCTGAAAATGTGTTGCTGGAAAAGCGCAACAGGTCAGGCAGCATCCAAGGAGCATCAGGAAGAAGGGCTTATGCCCGAAACATCGATTCTCCTGTTCCCTGAATGCTGCCTGACCTGCTGCGCTTTTCCAGTATTCTAATTTATGGCCTATTAAGGTCTATTGTTGGAACAACAGGGATTTTCCTATTAGTCTCCAGGTCTCTAGAAGCTGCAGGGAACAAAGCAATATTCTAGAGATGATCCACATTCATATGAGAGATTTAGCATTCCAGAGCAAGTTTAACGGCCTTCACTGCCTACCTGGATCCAGCGATAGCTGCAGGCCATCCTTTTGGAAAGGATCTCCCTATTCCCCCCTCAACAGTGGTCTTTTTTCCTTATAGATTTTTAACAAGTTGAAGAGAAGACACTGCTGTCTCATGCCCTTATGTACAGGTATCCCCACTTTTTGAAAGTTCGCTTTACACCAGTTCACTTTTAGAAAGACCTACGTTAGTACCTTTAATTTTTGCGAACGGAAAGCGGATTGTCGCTTTTACGAAAAAGGGTGCGCAGTGAGAGTAGTGCCGTCAAGCGCCTTCCCCAGGAACTACACTCAGCATCAAGCTGCCATAGCTTTGAACTGTGTGTGTGTGAGCATCTGTGCTTTATCTCGATTTATTTTGTGCATCCATTAGCAAAGATGTGTCTTACGGTTTCAGAAAAGCCTAAGAGAGCTCGTAAGGCTGTTACACTTAGCGTAAAGAGTTTCTGAGTCTGTCTGGGTACTGAAGAAGGGCTTATGCCCGAAACGTCGATTCTCCTCTTCTCTGGATGCTGCCTGACCTGCTGCGCTTTTCCAGCAACACATTTCCAGCTGGGTACTGATATGACAGTTTTAAAAACATTCGGGCACTTCTCCTAAACTTTATTGGTTACTCACTTTACCTCTTAAGGCTCTTGCTCCCTTGCAAAAATGGAGCACTCCCCACATGGGAAATCACTGAAACCAGGTCAGAACACAGCCTGCGCTAGCAGGTGATACAACTTTCACATCAACCAGATTGAATCTGTTGCCACTAGCTGGCCTGGAAGTCACCCAGGTGGTGTAAGGTCCTGGATTCACTCCCTTATGAAAATGTAGCACTTCCCACATTGGGAAATCGCTGACACTCTATCAGAATATGTCCCCCCACATAGATTGAGTACGGGACACCATTTGCACGATCCTCTTCCTCTCTCTCTCTTACGCCCCAGTCTCCTGTCCTCCCACCACCCCAACCTCTGACAGCCTTTACTATATGTTAGTGTTGGTTCAGGTTTTAAGTTGGGTCTGTTTTTTTTGGGTCTGGGAACGCTCAAAACTTTTTCCCACATAAATTAATGTTAATTGCTTCTTCGCTTTATGCCACTTCGGCTTTTGAACGGTTTTGTAGGATCACTCTCAGATAGCGGGGGACACCTGTACTTCACTTACCTGTAAGGGCATCCTCCTGAAGCTTCCCAGCCTGACGACATCACAGTGAATTATTTTTCTTCACCAAATATGGGCTTTTGACCCCACCCCCACTTGAACCTGATATTGGGATCATGAAACTCACATGCAAAACACTTTCCAAGGTGACATAATACTTAAAACTCCTGAAGTGGAAGCATACAACTCAGTGGCACCAGCTTGGAACCAAACTCTAATCTGAGTTATTGCTTCTCTTATAAAGGTCTGCCAGATACCAACAATCTATTGGATAAGTACTGACAATTGCTTTCATCAAGTAGTTTGCATTAATATCATTTTTATAATGGTATAGTTGAGTCATTTGTTAGTATAATCAAGTAGAATTCAGGAATACAAACTTGAAACCAATGCCTTGATATAGGAAGAGACCTATAATATCGAGGAAATGATCAAAACTAGATGGGGGCTCTTCTGGCACAGTGGGCAGCATTCATGCTTCTTAGCCGAAACATCAGGTTCAAATCCCTCTGCAGTACTTTATGATCAAGGAAGTTGTATTCATAGTACAGCCAATCAGGTTTACTAATAACTTGCAAATTCTTCCAAGATTTACCAATGATAGGCAGTAAGAGTGAGAGAGATTCCTGGTCGATCTTGTGACGCCAAGAAGCCATTACTATCACTACTCTTAGCTCCAGACTAGCATGTGCATGTGGAAGTGCATATTGCCACAGCAATGTGGATTCCCTGAGTGTTTTATAACACATCAGCAAAACTAGGTACTTTTTCTTTTTTGCAATATCGGCATTTTCACTGGACAAGAAATTGTATGGAATATGCAGCCTCAACTTCTTTCCAGCAATGAGACCCATTTGTAAATTCATGTGATATACAACCAGACGTTTGCACAATGGATGAAGACTATTCATGATATCGAAATCCAAAACCACCTTTGCTCTCGTGTGGTCTCTCCATACATTTGTATTTACTTTTTCCTTAAAACTAAATTGGTCTCTGCCTCAGCAAAGCTCTGCATCAAAAAAAAATCTCCGAAGGCTTCACACTTTCAATAACAACTTTAACTTTAAGCCACAAAATTACCAACTCCACTAAAAGAAATCCTACTCCCCAATCATACTTTAAAGCTGGATTAAATCTAACCTTCTTGCTCCAGTACAAACACTGCCAGAATCTTGACTTTTTTCTCATAACATTCCCTGATGTAACAACATGATAAATCATACTATCTCACAAGTTTTCCTACAACAGAGTTCCTTAAGAAATGTAGTGTTTTAGCTGTGGCCTAACAGAAGTTTTATATTTAAAAAACCTCTTTATCCTTATACTCCGTGGCAAGATTTTGGTTCCCAATGTAGATATTTCTCCTGACCTACACTCAGTAAAACGTGCCTTGATTTGCATAATATTACCTCAGCATTGAGACACCCTTACCTTCAGTCGACAGCCTCAGCAGTAGCCATCTGTCACACAAAACCTTCAAGAAAATTCAGCCCTTTATACCATAGCAAGTTTGAAGATTGTGCTTCCTAACTCAAAGTCTAAATTATGTTTTTTAATACTGAAAACTAAATGCTGAGACAAATTACTTCCACCCTTCCCCAATCTAAACAAAGCACATTTTATGATACACAAATTTGCTGCTTGTCTGTCAATTTAATGTTTACATTTCTTTTCATACTATATGCCTTATTAAGCTTCCTGAGAGATCTCGTATCAAATATTTTCTGAATATCCAAACAATACTGAAATGTAAGTGACTGAATGCACTATGCAGTAATACAATAAACCCATTAATTTTATGTAATGGATTCATCATCACTGGTTAAAGATTTTTGGAGCTCCTGTATCAAACCAACATACCTAAAGGTTTTGTGCTCTCTTTTCTTCTTTAGCATGCACAGTAAAATCGTTGACCAAATCTTGTTTTATTGTGGTCTTCTGAAACAAATTGAGATGTTCTATTATGTTAAAAGGTGTTAGATAAGATACAAGGTTTTGCTGCTGTTGTCTTTAATGATTGGTCTTTTATTAACTTGTTATGTACCACAATTGCTTAACATTGCATATTGTTAATGTTTTGTCTAACTCCAAGATTAGCTCAATCAGCTTATGATGGTATTTCCTCCTTCAATAGTCTCAATTTATTCTTTCAATCACTCATCCAAAAGACCAGTTCACTCTCATCCAATATTCAGGGTTACCAGACACAGGAAGCACTGACTATTGCCATCAAGTGCTGATAATAACACCTGTGCTCTTTTGCTCTTCAATAGTTTTGGAAAAATAATCTTCATTTTACAAATTAGTGATGGCTGCCTTTAGTTATCCCACACAATTGTAAACACTTACTAATTTTATCATGAATAATGATTCAAAGAGTTTGCTCATTACAAATATGGCTTGCCATTCTTTTCTTCTTGAAAAAATGCATTGGATTGAACTCATTCCTGTCTCAAAACATAATCTGATTAAGAATTCAAAAATTGTGCCAGAGTTTTTGTTGTCTTCTCTGAATTACTTCATCAGTCTGCATATAATGCCTTCAGGACCTCCTAATTTATCCAGATTGAATTCTACCAATATTTTTTAGATCAGACTTATTTTTTCTAATAGTTTTATAGGATCCTCCAGCACAATGTTTTCATTTCCAACACAAATTGTTAAAAAAGTGGTTTATTGTTGTATTTATGTTGCTGTTTATGTCAAGATTTGAAATGGACCAAAATAATGGGATCTTCTCTGACACCTGGGAACTTTGATTTTTATCTTGTGTTTCAAATATCTATAATAATACATTATATTTATTAAACAGTAGTCTTGCAAATTAATTTGATTAGTGTTAATCTATTTTTTGGTTTTAATTAGAATGGAGTAAACATAGTAAAATGTCAAAGTGATACCATATGCATTTCGACAACTCAGTATTCAGTATAGGTAGTCACATTGGCTCTTAAAGAATAGAAAATGTAATGCCAAAATTGTTGCTTCTGTCAAAAGCACTGTCAATGTACAAGATTACATTAAAGATCTGTAAACAAAGCATGTTTCAAGTAATATATATTGTACGAAAATAAATTTGATATGAACTTATAACTTACTAATCCTACTATCATATTAGATTGTACTTAATTGGAAATTTGTATTACTTTATGAAAAAAATCCTAAAAAATAGAATGATGACTATCACCACAACTTCCAGAAAGCAGCCTTCCCATTAACAGGGAAAGCACAAAGACAATAATTCATCAAATAAGATTGCTTTTTGCAAACAGAGAATGGTAAGGTTACTTTTACATTCATTGGACACAATTCATTCTTATCTTACTCTGGTCTCAAATGTCTGCACATGAAGGGTAAAATAAATGTGGTTGCATTATTCCACTTCACAAAAACACAAAATAGCATATTAAAGGAGAAACAGGAAGGGTAAATGGGTTACAGAGATAGGTTAAAAAACAGAATATCAGACCGATTCTTAATAGAAAACAGCTAATTGTCATTTCTGGTGAGTTTCATGAAAGGTTTCCCTCCATGACTTCTTCCCAAACTCTTCTCATTACTCATCTCAAACTGTGCTCCTCTGGTGCCTTGCTCATCATATTTTACTCCCACTCAACAAATAATGGCCACTGCTGGGACTTCCCAGGATTTCTGGTACTGATGTCATCTTTCAAGCTCAGCCATGCACCAACGAGGTCTAAGTAGTCCAGAAACGCCCTGCACAGTTCCAGTCAATTTCCTCAGACATGGCAAACAGGGGAACATTAGTACCTGGCTTTGCTAACAGGCACCTAGTGATCTTAGTGGACAGGAAAAAATGTGAGATCATTGCCCATGGAATCAAATGTTGGTGACTGATTGAGGGACAGAAGAACAAGTAGCAAGCTGGAGTTACTAGGCTACCTCTCTGCATATAGTGCTGAGAATTGTTGCTATCTGGTTGGTGGGAGAATGGGAAACTGCACATCAATGAAGTGAGATGATATAACAATGAGGATGCTAATACAGGCAAACAGATCTCCTGCCACTCAAAAGCAAGAATCTCATTTCACTGTTCAATAATGGTTGGAAAATGGAACTTTTTGCTCTCAGAGTCAGAAAACTTCTCACTGCCAATCTCACGCAGTTTTCTCAACTTCCTTGCCAAAGCCCATGTTGCTTAGAAGTTGGGAAGTTTCTGCCCATGATCTTGCATTTATGTATAATTTAAAGCAGTAAAATGTTTCAAGGCAATTCATACGTGCATTATCATTCATTGTACCACATAAGGGGATGTTAGGTTGGATGTGCAAAAGCTTGGAAAAAATACTTTAAAAAACACTTACAGAATACACTAACAAAAACACAAAGAACTGCAGATGTTGGAAATCAGAAACAAAACAGAAATTGCTGGAAAAGTTCAGCAGGTCTGGCAGTATCTGTGGAGAGAAAGCAGAGTTTACATTTCAGGTCCAATGATCCTTCTTCAGAACTGGGAGGACAAGCTTAGCCAGATGGAGGAGGATGATGGTGGATGGGGATGGTTCAGGCTTTTTTCCCCAGGAGGAAGCAGACAGCCCAGAGACTATCCTGATGGGTGATGGACATGCAAAGGGTTTTTAACAAACAAAGTAAAGAGGAGGCAGCTGCAGCCCACAAACTGCAAATTCTGAAGCTGACCTAAAGCATCAGAAGAACTGGCAAGGGACTGGACAATGGAAGAAAAACTTTGAGTCTAGGTAGGAACAGATCTACTTTGTGGGGCAGGAGCAGGCATAAACAATGGGTCTGCATGGGCAGCCCTGTTTGTGAAGGAGGTAGAAGCAGACTGTGCATTGTTTGGATACTATAAGTTTGGAGGCATTGAGGGTGGCAAGGATCACCAGATGATACGAGATTAGTGACTATTGTGAACACAATAGCCTGCATTTCAATAGTGGGGTCATGGTCCATGGGTAGATAGGAGTAGGTGCTTAGCCTCTGCAATGTCGTGGTCAATATACAACAATAGCACTACCTTTGTCAGCAGGCTTGATTACAAATTCAGGGTAGGATCTGAGTGCGCAGACTTGATTACACCTAACTGGTTGGAACTATTCTCAACTAGTTCCATTCTTATCTAATTAATTATAGCCAGAGAATGAATAGCTTATTTTCCCCTCTACATCATAACCTCTGGTATCTCCAAGGAATATCCTTAACCATCACCTGTTTTCCATCTACATGATCCATAGCATCAAAAGGCACAGTATTCATTTTGATATGTACACTGATGACACACAGTTCTACCACATTGTGACAACTCACAACTCCTCTAATTGTTGCTAAATTATCACTTTTTACAAGACATCCAGGATTGAATGAACAGAAAATTCATACAGTTAAATATGGACTGACTGAAGCCACAGTTTTCAGTCCTTGCTCCAAACTCATCTTTCTGCTATAGACTCTATCCCTCAGCCTGAACCCAAAGGTTAAGCATGTCAGTTTGCAACTTTGATGTCACATTTGATCCCAAGGTCAGCCTCTAACATCAAATTCACGCCATCATGAAGATTACCTATTTCCACATCAATAATATAACATGACTTCAACCCAGTCTCTTTTGAGGCTGAAACCTTCATTCATCCTTTGTTATCTGTAGATTGGTATATTCTAATGCCACTCTGTTTGATCACCCACATTCTAGACTCCACAAATGTGAGGTCATCCAAAACTGTGGTGCCTGTGTCTTAACTTGCAGTAACATCCCCAAACTCTACTGTGTTCACTGACCTATATTGGCTCCAGGTCAAGTATCATCTTGATTTTAAGATTCTCATCCTTGATTTCAAGCCCATCCATGTACCCATTCTTCCCTATCTCTGTAATCTTCTCCAGTTCCATAAGTCCCCAGGATATTCTCTCTGAAATCCTAATTTTAATAGTTCCACAACTGAGGGACTTGATGGCTCCAAGCTCTGAAATTCTCTTCTTACATCTCACCACCTTTATTCCTCCCTTTCCTCCTTGAAGGTATTACTTAAAATCTTCCCAATTACAAATCCCAATTTTGTCATCTAATCTAATGTCATGGCTCAATGTTATCTTTGTTTTATAATTTACATGTGGATTGTCTCGGTCTATTTCATTACGTTAAAGCTCACAATAAATATGAACAGCTGTTGTTATAGAAAACCAAAAATTACAGGAGATAAGGAGACAATAACAGAAGAGCAAATATGGAATAACAAGAGTAAAATAGAAAGAGTAACAGAGACATAGTGAGAGTGAAGCACATCAACATAAAGGGAAAGATTAACATCAAAACAGGAGGACAACAAGGTAGCAACTAATTCCACTTTAAAGTATGCTTCCTACTTCACAATGCTGTGAACCACAGTATTTCTGCACCTCAAGCATTTCCATTCAGAAGCATAAAATGCTTTGCAGTCAACATAGAAAATGTGACCTCACTCTCAAGAAATAAACTAACTTTGCAAAGTAAGGTTCACAATCCTCAATGAAGAACGTAATAAAGATAACAGCCTCACCAAACTGGCCTCGAGAAAAGTCCGGAGGATTTGCTAATACTCAAAAAGAATTGCTGGGGTATGTGTAAATTTACCTAATGATTTTACATATTAGAAAGAAACTGGTTATTCATCCTGTGTTACTTGTTGATTTGTTTTTACATTATGAGAACAATCGCAATGAGCAGAATTAGATGATTTGTATCTGGCACCGCATGTCTTGAAAACTGTATTACAAAGAACTAAATTTAATTAAGTATCCTAGATTTTACAAAGTTAGAAATGATCACTAATGGCAAGTGTAACAGATAGGAATAATGAGAAAAAGCTCAAAATTATTATCAGACTGTTGCTTTTGGCCTTGTGTTAATAATTTTAATTTTATGAACATTTTAAATTACATATTTGCTACACTTAAAAAGCAGGAATGTTTTCTACATAGATGAATTAACAAACATGGGACATCACTTTAGCAGGAACTTTGTACATTTCTCCTTTTGTGTAAAGCAGGAATGACCTACATGGTAGTGATATAACTGTCCATACTGTCCCTATAAAATTTAGATTATTTCATCATCAGAAATTTTCCTAAAGTAACAGCTGTAGATTTAAATTTATCATCATGCTAAACTAATGTCATGATTTAATATCCCAGCTCTTCTTCGGACCACCAAAATTCAACCATAATGAACAAACTGCATTTTTATTGGAATATTGTTTGGATCCCAAAAAAGCAATGTAGGAGGGAGAGAATGAGCTGGTGATGCAGTTTATAGTTTTGTTTTGGGGGGGTGCGGGTCAGTTTTCAACTCGAGGTAGGCAATTAGAAATAGTCGGAATTTTAAAAATGAAAAAGGGAATGATGAGTGAGTTCCAACTTTACTGTGTTATTTAATATTGATGTAACATAAAACCTGGCTACAAACAACATTGACATGCAACCTTTCTTCCCCATTTTCCGGGTGGGAAACTGCAGGTCAGAGGTCCATATTAAAAGAAAAATCTGTCATGCTTGAACACAACCAGAAAAACATTTGGGAGCTGTGCCTGATATCTATTTAAATACGATAAGAAATAGGAAAATGAGTAGGTCTTTCAGCCCTTTGAACCTGCTCCACCATTCAAAAGGATCACGGCTGATCTGACATTCCTCACATACACTTTCCAGTATTTACCCCATAACCCTTAATTCCAATAGCATATATATCACAGAACAGAAACAAGCACCAGCTCTTTTCTAATGAGGGAGCGAATATTGTGTTAGAAACCCCTCCTGAATCAGGCGACATTGCTGGGAGCAGGTGTGGCCATATACCACATCAGTTTTTTTTTTAATCACAAGACATCTGCCCTAACAAACAGGTGCCATGAAAAACATTGTGCTTTGCTTTTTTTAAAAAATTTCATTCAGAGCCAAAAGCGGTTGGTATGTCATGATTGCACCCAACTTATTTTCTCTCTGCCTCTACCTCCCCTTGCCCCAAAGTGCATTTAGCTAATAGTGGCTGCTAATGTAGTCGCAAAGATTTGACCCCTGTTCTGCCAGTGAGCTGCTTGTAGACTGGTGGTTGTTATTGTTGGCAGCATGCCAGATTTATTCAATTGAGGCCTATATGCAGTGGATCACAAATATGGCTGATGTGTCAGACTAACAATAGGAATGACTTTTTATCCAGTGTTTCAGGTTATTACCAAATTGAAAGAGCGAATAAAAATATTTTAAAAAAGGACTCAAAGGTGTCATGATGGGGAGCTGTAAGGTTACAGAATGGTTTGACAGGATAGGCACATATAAAATGTTTCTGTCCAATTAATTCTATGTCCAGGTATTCCAAAGTGCATTACAGTACAATCACCTAATTGAAAAAATCCAGGGCTACAATGAACCTTGCATACAGTCATGTCATTGGATATCCTTGATACAATTTGGCTAGGTGCTATGCAACCCCAAGCCAGACAAATCAATACACTTAATGACAATGTACTACTTTGTGCTGGCATCCACCAAGTTCAGCAAATTATCGTCAGGCTGTTACTCTTTTGTAAATGCACTGAATGGTTGAGTGCTTCACCCAGAAGCCATTCCGGTGCCTGTATTGCAAGTGCTGCTACACGATAACTCAACATGTTTTCATTCATAAAAAAGATTCACATAATATACTACTGATTAAAGTTTAGATATCATTCACTTTCAAAATAATTTCCTGAAATTTTGTATTTTATTGGCACAGGTTCAAATTGATTTACGGCCATGGGAAATAGGTGACATGCCTGTTTGATCACAAGTGCAATTTATCCAGACTAATTACCGATCAAGAGTATGAAACTTTAATGCTGGATGAACATTGCTTTTAGGCCATGAATTTATCATATAAAAAGAAGTCTATTAAATAGAAGAAAGAATATGATCAGACAACAGAGTTGGCTCAGAACAACAGAAACTGAGATGGAGTTGTTGGCAGTAAAATGCATACTGAAGAAGGTTAAAACAGATTATTTTCATGTATTTGTTCCTGAGATGTAAGCATCACTGGAATGGCTAGCATACATTGCCCATCCCTAATTGCCTGGAGTGCTGTTAAGAGTCAATCACATTGCTGAGAGTCTGGAGATACATATAAGCCAGATTTCCTTCCCTGAAGGACAGTAGTGAACCAGACTGGTTTTCACAACAATTGACAGTGGTTACATCGTGGCCATTAGATTAACATTTACTTGCAGCTTTGATAGTGGCTGAGTAACTGATCTACATCATGCCTATTTTATAGGTACAAAATGGATGCCAAATGGTTGACTGCAAGCAACCTACAGTGCACTTTGTGCTAGATGTATGGCACATTGGTAAATGCCAATAAAGTGATGTCCAGTGGCTGCAGCTGAATATGAGTTGGTTCTGCACCATTCCAAATAGGGGCCGTGAAGCCTGTTTGAGGCTCAATTTGGACTAATGAAACTGTGGTGTATTTCTTTTTAAACACTAAGCAGTTATTTGGTCTCTTCTTCTACTTTCCTACTAGCTTTCTTGTTCATGGATCTCATCTTATTCCTCCAGCTCTCAGCTATTTTTTCACATCCTCATTTTCAGCTACCTGCATGCAGCTCAACCCATTCTTCTCCACAAGGTACCTTCCCCACTTACTGAAGGGTTTATTTTTGATCATTTTAATCTCCATTTCAACTCACTTTGCCCTCTGTTTGCATCAACATTTAATATTGGCTGTCAAAGCAAAACCTGTCCAGCAATTAAACTATAATGTGGCATTGTGCCTGGATTTAGTTGCTGTATGTTATTTATCTGATTTATCTCAAAGCAAGGCATAGATGTTTTTATTTCTGAATCCAAAGTCTTTCCAGAAGTGTGTGTGTGTGTGTGTGTTGTCAGATCAATGAACAGGCCAATACCTTCAATTACAAATCATGATTGTGAAAATTGTGACAAGGGAATTCTATGTTCTTACATCCAGGTGATCACTCACGGTCATGCACTCCTCAGTTCATTTTTTTATGCAAGTGAGAATTTCTATGAGTTACTTGGTGAATCACATGGCGAGTGAGATGAATGTTTTCACCTCATTGGGGAACTCTGGGTCTCAAGGCTCTGCTGTTACATGTAAAATCAACTAGGCAAAAGTGAGGACTGCAGGTGCTGCGGATTAGAGTCGAGAGTGTGGTGCTGGAAAAGCATAGCAGGTCAGGCAGCATCTGAGGAGTAGGAGAATCAACATTTCAGGCAAAAGTCCTTGATCAGAAATTCACCATTTCTGATGAAGGGCTTATGCCCAAAACGTTGATTCTCTTGCTCCTCAGATGCTGCCTGACCTGCTGTGTTTTTCCATCACTAAACTCTTGACTGTTATGTGTAAAAACCAGCTGAACACTACTTTAGATGCTGCAAGCCAGGAACTGCTCCTTACACCATGGTGGTCAATCCTGAAGTCTCAACAAATGGCTCAGAATTGAAATAAGCTAAATGCTTGCTCATGAGCAAACCATCAAGGTGCTGGTGGAGAGAGTAATAATGAGTAGGTCAGTCCTCTTCCCTGCAGAATGCCACAAGAGGCTGACACAGCCAGTCCTGGAAGCGGAAATGGCTATCTCCAAATGTGAAAAGGATCATTCAGCAGTGCATAAAGAGGTGTAATGATCTCCTGTACTCTGGAAGGGTACATGGTACCACCTTCTCTCTGTTATCTCACTCTCACAGAGCCACTCAGTCTTACTCTGCCAATGCATATGACCAAATGTAATGAACTGTAGCCCTCAGCATCACATGAATCATGCCTACTCAAGACCCCCACCTTATCCTGTATTAATACTCACTCTTCTTGTCCTCTGTGCTTCATACTTACTCCTTAAGACACATCATTACCTCTCACAGGGTCATGCATTATCACTAATTGCTCTTGCATATATGTCCATAATCAATATTTCCTGTTCTGTCATTTCAGGAATAAATTCTTGCCAATTCCCAGGCTGAGGGTTCCAAAACCATTATAGGAATGGGTGGTAGACATCAGGCTTCTCCACCTCTTTGAGAAAGTAGAGTTGAGAAAGCTGGCTGGAGAAGACCAAAACTACTCATGTAGTGACAAGATGACAAGAATGGGCAAACAATCCAGTAAACTCTATTGTGCTGAGCTGCTCTCCAATTACCAACAACACTAACCCATTCTTGTTTTGCACAAGCTTTTATCCATATTCAACAAGTGATTCTCTCTCATCTCCTACATAGGGAATCTCAGCGATGAAGAGGCCATATCTTCAACCCCTCAGCCATAACTCCACTTCAGACGAAGAATACAATGGATACAAATTGTTTTTACCATGACCTCTTCACCTTGCAATGAAACGTGATGGGAGAGATAAAGCTATCCAGTTTTCAATTAGCCAACCAAGATTGGCTAGCAGCACTGAAAATGCCTGACTGTACCCATGACTGAAAAAGGATCTTGTCAAACAGCTTACAGATACAATTCTGGGATTCCAGGTGAGTTGCTATTTGACCTTTGGATGAAGAGCATGATTCAGGGTTGAGTTGGTAACTTCCCAGAGACTCTCTATCTGTCTTCAAGTTGCAGGAAAAACACTAACGCTTGTCTGCAAGAAGGCAAACTACAGGATTTTATTTCTCACTTGAACTGATTGTTTTAATCCATGTGGATCAACAAGAATGTCTAATTTATAATTTATCTTCTCTCCCATCTCGATTTCCTGTATTTTCTGAGTGTTTTGTTATGATTGTGATAGAGAGCAATGTGCTGATCACCAAGCCCAACTCTTCCACACCAGTCTCACCATTAATGCACTCCAACCACTAAAATGGCCAATTGTTTCCCTTGTACGTTATTACTCAGACAGGGAACACTGACACCAGGCTTTATCAATTAATTCAAAAATAATCTGTCTGCCTAAACCAAAACGTATTCCTAAAACAGTTGAAAAACTGGTTAACAACTAAGCTCCAATCCAGAATTAAAACTGTATACGCTTAAATTGAGACAAACATTCACACAACACAAACAGACATCAAACACGGCAGAGATGGTATTTGAAAAAAAAATCAAAAGACCAAAACACCCTGATTGACCAATGGTTGGTGAAACAAAGGATAAAGTTTCATGAATCCTCTCAGATACTGTGATTCATGTGAACCAGGCTGAATTGCTGACAGCTGTATACCAATGAAAAATTTATTCATTCCAAGCTTTAGCTCGATGGAAATCCAATCAGACCTATGCCTTTAAATCGAGGTCACAACTTAGCTTCTTTTAGGTTAGCAAAGGTGGTGCAAATATTGTAAAATTAAACACATTTCAAAATTGAGCCAGTACAGTGAGGGGGAGAGAGAGCTACAACTTTTTTCACTTGTTTTCAGCTACCATTTCTCTGCCAACTGTCCACAATGTTACTTTCTTTCTGACCTTCCCAGGTGTTTGGCACAGAAAAAGAAGAGCCTGACCAGAGCTGCGAAATAGTTATCAGCATAATCGCCTCCAATAGTCCAATACCATCCTAATTTTCTTCAGAGTGCACATATGTAAATAGATATTCCCAACAGTTAATGAGTGAATGGAGTGGCGAAGCCATTACCTTGCATTTTGAATGCTCTGTTCAAAAACCCTACCTTTGCTTTCTTGATAGACTTTGCTGAGAGTTAACTTCAAAAATTGGAATTTGCAAATTATGGCTTGGGGACCACCCTCAAAAAGGGATCGGAGTAAAAAGCATAAAGGAGTAACCAAACAATTACCTCACTGTTCTGAATAAGAGGAATTAGACTTTAAATGTTAATATTGATTTTGCCAGACATGATTTTATCCAGCATTTTCTGCTTTTAATATCTCACTGTCTTGGGCTCGAGGGAAAAGGCAATCGTAATTTAAATGCATCCCATTCTCCCTTTTCCACAAAACAGGCTTGGGAACATCAGTTATGTGTATCAGAAGAATCTGGGAAGCTGGAAGAAAAAATGGAGGTGTCCTTCAACATTTCCACTACTGTGGTGGTTTCAAGCATGTGAACCCTTGGTTGTCACCATGGAAAGGGTGGCAGCCACTGTAGAGACTCAGGTCCAGCAGAATGCACAGTGGCTGCTGGATTTACACTTGGACCTTTGTGCCTTCCCTGTAGCCATAGATGCTAAGTATCAAAGGCAAGGCAGAAGGGGCATAACGGATCTTAACCTTATTCTAGGTGCTCATCCTTCCCAAGGAAAGAGTTGTGTCAGCAGATAGCCACAGGGAGGAAGAACGACTCATAGTCATCTGTAAAAACCTCTTCACAGGATGCTACTGAGATGCCCAATGGCATCACTTCCCCCTCTTCTATTCAAGCTAAGAAGAAGGTTGAGCCAACACTGGGCAGGAGGCTCTCAACAGGACTGGGCAGGAGGCTCTCTACAGGATTGGGCCCTCTAGGCTGCAAGGAGCCAAGAAATGATTGACTAAACCTTGCAAGTCAATGGGGAACAACAGACCAGACCTCTCCCTCCCTAGCTATGGAAGTCAGGCCTGCACCCAGACATAGTGCAAGGGGGAGGAAGAGGAAAACACAGTGAGGGCACATAGACAGAACAGGTGTCACGACATTGCAAATAAGTCACCATTTTCATAAACTACTATTCCTTTACACTGTCATAATATCTGCTGTAGTATTATTGCTGCTATAGGAGCAGGTTGAGTGAGACCTATGTGGTAGATTGGTCACACATATTCTGAAGATGTAAGATGTTGTAATAATCAAGCTATGATTATCTCTCACAAGGAGTCAAGTCACTGAATGCAACTAGTCTCATTCACCAGGAATCTTTAAACATTAACTTTGGAGATTGTAGACAATGTCTTGCATGCCCATGTGGAAGACGCTGAGGCTGAAGGTGATGTTGAGGAAAGGTACCAGGGTCTGACTTGCACACATAGTTTGACACTTTCATTCAACATACAAGTGAAAGTGTTGATCACTGATGATTCCAATGGGGAAAGGTCATTTCTGTGAGTGAAGTTTTCAAGGGTGTGCAGTGATATTCAATGTTTCATGGGTAGTTCACACATCCAACGTCCCTTATAATGTAATGGTTTGGATTAATTTGGTGCTGAGAACTTTGGCAAGGTAGAGACTGTCATAGAGAATGGTGACACATATTAATGCAATTTTACAGTCCCAGAGCATGCTGAAGTGTTGAAGGGATGGTTGTGTGGTTTAGGCATGGAACCTCATCTTCAGGAGGCCTACGATCTATTGAAAAATACTCCGATTGGAAGTATTTATCTTTGTTCACTGCTTGTTTGTAGATGTCTTACAGGTCTTATAGAAGCAGTACCCCTTTCTCATGGTAGTCAAACCTACTTGGGGTGAGGACCTTGGAAAGAGCTAACTCACAAGACGTTTGGCACAGACATCTAAAATTTGAGAGATATCACAGTCTTTTCAAAGTGATGCCGTGCTCTCTCATCCTTAAAAACCAAGCTGAATGTTATGCCTGACACAAGGTTGCATGAAGGCTGTCCAAAAATGTAATAGTCATAGCTAAGTAACAAGATCTGAGCTATGTGACATGGTTATTCACATTCCATTTCAAGTAGGCTTCTGTCGGTAAGCCTCCATGAAATGTATCCCCCAACCTCCTTTCCACATTACAGCCCATGTCCTCGCAGACTTACATTTCTGTGTGAGGAGAAGGCAGCAGTTATGTGTTATTTTCCAGTACTTGCCATAGATAGGTCTGGCCAATTGGGACTTCAACCTCAACTTCAACTTTTACGTTCCTTGTGACATTAAGATTTTAAACTACAGGGTGGCAATCCACGGCCATAATGTAATACTTATGACTGCATCGAGGCATAATTTATGTAAATTCTTTGACAAGTATTCTGATCTCCAGGCGCAAACTTAGTCAGATAGGTATAATTACTTAATAAAAGGAGGCATAATTGGTGTAATTGACCCAAAATGTGCCTCAGAAAAAGTGTTGCAAACTCTACTGTAGGAACAAAAAACAGCAACTTATTCCCTAATCAAAAAATAACTGTGGATGCTGAAAATCAGATACAAAAACAGAAATTGCTGAAAAACGTTAGCAGGTCTGTCCTGAACAAGGGTCACTGGACCTAAAACATTAACTCTGCTTTCCCTCCTCAGATACAGCCAGATATGCTGACGTTTTCCAGCAACTTGTTTTTGTTAATAACTTTCTCCTCCTAAGTGGATTGCAGTTCCAGCCAGTTTTTGAACTTATTGCAGTTGATTTTCAGATCAGTATAGGGTGGTTTCAATGTTTTGTTTGTGCGAGTAGCTTGCAGGCTCTACCTTTAATTTAAGAATCATCTCATTTCTCCTTCATATTCTCTTTTGTATTGTTGTTCCTAAGCCTATGTGACTTTCTGCTTCCCCAGTTTTGTTCTATCCCTTTACATTATCATCAATTTACCTGCCTTACTCCCAGAGCCTGTGATCTGGGGATGTAGAGGCCAGAGTAACCATGACCTGCTTGAATATGCCCTTTCAAGAGGTACCAGTCCTCTCCGATTCATTATCACACTACTGTCTCCAAATACCCTTGATGACTTTCACCATTCCATTAGTGACCAAGTAAAATGAGGCACATCTCCAAAATCAAGCCACCCTTTTTTCAGAGCAGAAGATGGACTGTACACCAATAAAAACCCTTGAGTATTCATGACCAAAATTTCATGACTGGTTGTGATCCAACTGAGCACAAGCCACCTTCCAGACTGATCTCGCAACAGCGTCACACTGACCGATATTTAATTCTAAAGTGCTTGCATTTGATTTCAAGAACTGACTGTGACCCAATCCCCAGACGGCAAAGGCACAGATCCGCAGAATGGAGTAGGGCAAGTGTCTGACTGACTGTGGCCAACACTCCTGCAATGACTGTGGCAACACCACCTAACTGACTGGAGTCCACCCTGGCCTCACTGAACACTCCTATTCTTCAACTTTCATACATTGTCAAATTCTTCAAGTGCTTGCATTGTATTTGCTTTGTAGACTGCTGACACAAACCGAACCTCTGACATTCATGCAACCATGGGTTGTAAGGTGATGTATACTCCTTGATTCAAACATTTACTCTTCAGTGCTCCCCACCACCACAAGCTGCCTGCCTCTCCTGAAGACACTGTTGTAAGATTTTCTCTCAACAGCAAGCACCTAAAGTTTTGAATCATTTATGACTTGTTACTATTCTTGCCACTTGAGAGGAAAATTCCACCTAACACGTGGTCAAACAGCCACATTCAATCAAGCAATGTATAATGGCATTCGAGGTTCACTAGACCAGGTACAGAGGAGCTCTCTTATAAGGAGAGATTGAATAGGTTGGGCCTGTATTTGTTGGAATTTAGAAGAAAGAAAGGAGATCCTATTGAAACATATATGATTCGTAGGGAACTTGGCAGGGTAAATGCAGAGAGGGGTTGTTTCCCTTTGTGGAAGAGTCTAGGAATAGAAGACATAATCTCAGAATAAGGGTTTATACATTTAAGTCAGAGGTAAGGAGGAATTTCTTCCCTCAGAAGTTTGTGAATCTGTGGTATTCTTTTACAGAAGGCCATAGAGGCAGAGTTATTAAGTATATTCAAGGCGGAGAATGACAGGTTTATAAACAAGAAGAAAATCATGGGCTATAGGCAAAAGGCAAGAAAATGGAGTTGAGTGATATCAGATTAACCACGACCTCATTGAATTGTGGAGCAAACTACATGAGCTGAAACACCTACTTCTGCTGTTGTGTTTTCTGGTCTACTTTACATATCTCAAGAGAAACAAGTTCTACAGATACATAATTCTAATTCTAATTCTAATTCTAATAATTTGGAGATGCCGGTGTTGGACTGGGGTGTACAAAGTTAAAAATCACACAACATCAGGTTATAGTCCAACATGTTTAATTGGAAGCACACTAGCTTTCGGAGCGTCGCTCCTTCATCAGGTGGTAGTGGAGGGCTCAATCCTAACACAGAATTTATAGGAAGAATTTACAGTGTGATGTAACTGAAATTATACATTGAAAAATTGATTATCTGTTAAGCCTTTCATCTGTTAGAATACCGTGATAGTTTCACTTCTTTCATGTGTAAATCACAAAACCTTTTTTTAAAAAGTGCATTCTCAGGTTAGCTGTCAACAATGGTGATAGCTAGACAATATGTTGAAGGTGTTGGCCTCCTGTGTTCTCTGTCTATGCCATGATGTTTAGATTGATTCTAATCTAAAAAGTGAGATAACGGAGTTTTACATGAATGAATGAATGAAACTGCACGAAGGTAAGTGAGGACCTGGAAACAATTATTATTACGGAAGAGATAGTGTTGGGTAAGCTAATGGAGCTAAGGACAGATAAATCTCCTGGCCCTGATGGAATGCATCCCAGAGTAGTAAAAGAGTTGGTGGGAGAAATAGGCAGGTGGACTGGCGGTAATTTTCCAAAATTCACTGGACTGTATGGCAGTCCCAGCAGATTGGAAAATAGCAAATGTGACGCCACTGTTTAAAAAGAGAAGTAGACAAAAGATGGGCAATTATAGACCAGTGAGCTTAACTCTGTAGTGGGGAAGATGCCTGAGTCTATTATCAAGTAAGAAATAGCAGGGAATCTTGAAATAAATTGCCCCATTGTACAGACACAGCATGGGTTCATGAAGGGCAGGTCATGCTTCACAAATCTTTTAGAATTCTATGAAGACATTTCAAGCAAGGTAGACAATGGGGACCCAGTGGATCTGGTGTATCTAGATTTCCAAAAGCCCTTTGACAAGGTGTGCACATGAGGTTGCTGCATAAGATAAGGATGCATGGTGTTAGGGGTGGATTTTTAGCATGGATAGACAGAAAGCAAAGAGTGGGGATAAATGAGTGCTATTCTGGCTAGCAATCAGTGAATAGTGGTGTGCCTCAGGGATTGGTGTTGGGACAATTACTCACAATTTATCTCGATGATTTGGAGTTGGGGACCATGAGTATGGTGTCAAAATTTGCCGATGACACAAGGAATAGTGGCAGAGCAAAGTGTGCAGAGGACTGTGAAACTTTGCAGAGGAACATAGACACATTGAGTGAGTGGGCAAAGGTCTGGCAGATGGAATACAGTGTTAGTAAATGAGAAGTCATCCATTTTGGTAGGAGTAACAGCAAAATAGATTATTACTTGAATGGTTAAAATGTTGCAGTATGCTGATTTGCAGAGAGACCTGGATGCCCTTGTGCATGAATTGCAGAAGGTTGGTCTGCAGGTACAACAAGTAATTAGGAAGGCAAATGGAATTTTGTCCTTCATTGCTAAAGGGGTTGAGTTTAAAAACATAGAGGTAATGCTACATCTGTACAGGGTGCTGGTGAGGCCACACCTGGAGTATTGCATGCAGTTTTGGTTTCCTTACTTAAGAAAGGATGTACTGGCACTGGAGGGGGTGCAGAGGAGGTTCACTTGGTTGATTCCAGAGTTGAGGGGGTTGGTTTATGAGGAAAGGCTGAGTAGATTGGGATTATATTCATTGGAATTCAGGAGAATGAGGGGGATCTTACAGAAACATTTAAATTATGAAGGGAATTGATAAAATAGAAATAGATAGGATGATTCCACTGGTAGGTAAGGCTGGGAAGACAAGACAAGATTACAGGAAGCAGATTCAGAACTGAACTGAGAAGGAACCTTTTCATCCAGAGGGTTGTTAATCTGTGGAATTCCTTGCCCAGGGAAGTAGTTGATGCTACTTCAGTAATCGCTTTTAAAGCTAAGGTCGATACTTTTTTGAAAAATAAAGGAATTAAGGGATGTGGTGAAAACATGTTTAAGTGGATCTGAGTCCACTAAAAGATTAGCCATGATCTTCTTGAATGGCGGAGCAGGCTTGAAGGGCCGGACGGCCTACTCCTGCTTCTAGTTCTTATGTTCTTATGTAATTAAATTTTTCTAATCAATCCGTTCAGAGATTTTATTACGCACCTCTGAAGTAGGTGGGGCCATGAACATGGGCCTCCTGGTCCTGAGATTGGGACATTATCACACACTTCAGAGGCTTATATCAGCTGCTTCTTACCTGAAGTTTTTCTTTTCTTCAATTTTGTCTTGATTGCTTTCAGGTTCACTGATTCAGCAGGGCGTTTCTTCACAGTACATTAAATCTTCAGACAAGCATGAGAAACTATACACAGGATTCTGAAGGAAGATCTCACTGAAATAATTACTCTGACTTCATTACTCTGAAACATAGAACCTCAACAGTGCCAAATCAGGCCGTATAGCCCATCAATTCCACACTGACCCTCCGAAGAGCATCCCACTCAGACTCACCCCCATCCCGGTAACCTTGCATTTACCAGAACTAGTCCATGTAGCCTGCGTATCCCTGAACACTATGGGTAATTTAGCACAACTAATCCACCTAACATGCACATCTTTGGACAGTGGGAGGAAATGGAACACCTGGAGAAAACCCATACAGACAGGATGTACATGCAAACTCTACACAGTCACCTGAGGCTGGAATCGAACCCGGATCCCTGGCGCTATGAGACAGCAGCGTTAACCACTGAGCCACCATACAGCTCTTCCAAAAAAACAATTGGTAAACATACTTGCTAATATTGCAACAAAGTTATTAAATAAGTAAATCAAATCTGTTTATGCAATATGATTGCTGATATGAAGTTGGTCAAGATTGTGTATGCCTAATTGAAATATCTGAGAGCTCAGTGGGGAGATCTCCAATGATATTTTAAATAATTAATACCATGGAAAATTTAATCATTAGCTACATCCTTTCAGAATTGCTGTCTTGTCAAACTGTATCCGCCCAGCAATACAGGAAGATCGTTATCCAAGATTATTTCCTGAGATAAACTTCTTCAAAGTCAGCGGTGGGAAATTGTAATAATATTCATTATTCCCTTTGCACTGCAGCACTAGCCACCTCAACTCATTTTACCAATGATGCAAAATTTCACCTCTACAATTTTACCTCTACCTCTGACAACCTCTAAATGTCAGTGCAAAGTAAAAATACCAATTAGGTCGTGTAAGTGCAGCATTAAAAATGTGTTTTTTTTTTGTCTTCTAACCTATGTTTCATGAAATGAGAAGATGGATGTCTTCTCACAAGCCTTGATTAATTTTGCGTAAGTGGCTCTAAGTAGCTATAGAAAAGACTCCTAATTTATCTCCCTTCCACACAAGGGAAACTTTCGGTTGAAGAAATTTCCCTATGGCGATATAAATGAAAACCTGTTTTTCTCCTACTATTTAGCATACAATAAACATTATCATATCTGACTCCTGTAGAGCCCAGAACAAAAAAAAACTTATCTAGAGATGTTCCTACTTTGCTGCTATAACTTTTTTTGAAAGTTCAGTGAAACTAAGTTTTCACTAGCTTCTTAAAACTTCCACCAGAATTAACAGCCAATGTTTTAAAGCCTTCACCAGATCACTGTTGTGGTACAGTGGTAGTATCCCTAACTCTGGGTTAGGAGGCCCATGATCTGGTCCCACCTGCTCCAGAGGTGTCTCTCTAAGAACAGGTTGAATAGCCAACATTTAAAGGCCCTATCATCTTGCTTGAAGATGGGGAGCTTCAACATTCACCTGCCATCTTCGTGCAGGTGACTGCTGATGAAGGGCTTATGCCCGAAATGTTGATTCTCCTGCTCCTTGGATGCTGCCTGACCTGCTGTGCTTTTCGAGCACCACACTCTGATCTCCAGCATCTGCAGTCCTCACTTTCTCATAATTGGTTGTCTGTATGCCACTTTGCCTATTGAACCCCTTCAATGGATAATTAATGGCCACTCAACTGTCTCTTCTCACCCCTGCTAATTTACCCATGACAAAGGGATACCAGGCTAAGCAAGTAGCTCAGCAAGTTTTACTAGTTGAGCTTCTACAGGTAAGGGTTAGAATGATGACCACTTTTCGGAAACCCCTCTGGCAATTCAAAGATTCAGAACCAAGACCATGCCCCCACTTTAACATGACCTCTCAAGTCGGCTCCTCACCTCAAATCCCTGTTGGATTTGTCAGGCCTTGCCAGAAACTGGACTTGTCTTTTGTCCAGTTTCAAAATTCCTCCCCTTTGACACAGCCTGTAATCCCAGCTGTAGCTATTGCTCAAATCTGGGGTAGCCAGGATAACAGAGTTGCCAGCAAAGTAGAACTCCCTCTCTATGCTAAAGGGTAACTCAGTAAAACTGGCAAATGAGACATACTGGCCCAAATTATCTTGAAGACTTCAAAATGGAGCTCCAGTCAGACCAGTACTTTAATCTCCAAGAATTACTGTTTGTCCCCTTTGATCAGCCAGGTAATGCTCCTCTGGCCATTAAATTCCCATTTGGGCTGGCTCCTGACCAACTTTTAATTCAAGATGTGGACAATATGGCACTGTAGAATCTAGCATGATGTGTCTTATAGATTTGTATTCTTCTATTGCAAGAACTTATGGTCTAATGCTTCACAGATAACAAAGAAATATGTTACTACAGGTGATCACTGAATGAGTATTTCATCTGAAAACTCTAAAAAGGACACAGATGGAAATATTAGAAGCCGTGACCATAATAAAAATACAGGTATGAGTATTATTTTTTGTCTGATGATTTGAATGCTAAGGTAATGAAGAAGGGTCATACTGAGATAAGTAATGGCCACTCAACTGTCTCTTCTCACCCCTGCTAATTTATCCATGACACAGGGATGCCAGGCTAAACAAGTTTTACTAGTTGAGCTTCTATGGGTAAGGGTTGGAATGGTGACCACTTTTCAGAATCTCCTCTGGCAATTCAAAGTGTCAGTCCCAAGGGTGGACCCCCACTTTAACATAACCTCTCTGTTTCTCTCTCCACAGATGACTAGATTCCTGACAGTGTGGAAACAGGCCCTTCGGCCCAACTGGTCCACAACGACCCTCCGAAGAGTAACCCACCCAGACCCATTCCACATATTTACCTCTGACTAATGCGCCTAACACTACGGGCAATTTAGCATGACCAATTCACCTAATCTGCACATCTTTGGACTGTGGGAGGAAACCAGAGCACCCGGAGGAAACCCACATAGACACGGGGAGAATGTGCAAACTCTACACAGACAGTTGCCCGAGACGGGAATTGAACCCGGGTCTCTGGTGCTGTGAGGCAGCAGTGCTAACCACTGAGCCACCGTGCTGCCCCTTATGCTGCTCGATCTGCTGAGTTTCTCCATCAATCTTTTTGTTTCCTTCACCAACTCTCACTGACTTTTCATTGCATATGGTCTCCTCTCTTTCTCCTCCTTGTCTTCTTTCTCCATCAACCCCTCCAAAGATGGCCTCCATATCCCAGGAGGTAGTGTTTGGATCATTATAATTGTGAGGTTATAGAAGTGACAACACATCAAAGATTCCTCCTGAATGATTGAAGTAGCAAATCTCGATGATTCAATCCCACAACTGGGAGCGAGCTAAGACCAACTGGGTAGGAGGGTAGGGGACTGGGTTGAGTGGGTGGTTATATTAGTTTGATATAAGGTTCCTCATACCACATGAGAAGAAAATTTGAAAACTGGACAGGGAAGACCAATTGCTCATGTGGAGATGGGAAAATTTAAGTCAACAACCAACCTAACAAGGTTTACTGCCCTGAACTACGCTACGCTCTCATTATCTTCAATGTTAGCTCAATCTTAATCTGCAGTAGCTTTTATCCTTCTTAGACAACCAATTCCATCTCTTCTCTAATGCAGGCTCTTCCAGCACCCCGTGGACATCTGCCATAAAGAGGTCAGCTTCAGAGACTTGCAACTCCACCTCATTCTCCACTCAGGACACAAATGGCCAGGTTTTCATCTGCACCCTCCACCAGCTCAAAGACTTTCACTTTGATGGGTAGGCATTCAAGGGACACTGGGAGAAGTACAATGAGCACTTCACATGCTCAGTCTTCCTCATGGTGTAGTAGTCTGCTGAGGGAGGCTGCTTAAAATGTTGCCTCTCTCGGGTTCAACACTGTCTTACAGGATGCTCACGCATTTCATGGCAACTTAGCAGTCTAGGCATGCTCTGATCTGATACATTGAAGGTTACCGAAGATGGAACAGCAAAAACGAGTTGCCTTAGAATTTCTGTTAACCGGCTGCATATCATGAGAGACTTCACTGCACAACACTGTTACGCTAACTAAAACTTTAAGACCTACCTAACCACAGCAGCATGCGATGTCAATGTCCTGTCTCAATTTTTCTGAACAGTTAATAGACTCTGTAACGTGCAGATATTTGAAAGTGGGATTACCTGAAGATATCAAACACTTTTTAAATTCATTTATAGCATGTGGGCATCATGTATTGCCCATCCCTAGTTACCCTTGAGGTAATGATGATGAGCTGCATTGTTCTAGTTGCCAGTCCTGATGACGTAGTTAACCAAGCCACTCACCATCTTGACGTGCAAATATACTGCCATTCCTTCACTGTCACCAACTTGCAAGGAGGACAGTGTTCGCAAAGCATGCAGGAGCATTGTGGTGAACAAAGAGTTGGATGAAGGCCCAGATAATCAGATAGCTGCCAAGTAACAACTCTGATTCTCATGTAAGGATCCAGCACAATCCCTTTTCCCAGGGAATCAGAAATGCCACATAAATGAAGTAAGTTGGGCTAATACTGAAAAGCAAATATCTGAAAATAAGATACTTCCATTTAGTGACCAGATTCTGAAATCACTGTTTAAAACTTATGGAGAAAATCTGGAAACATTTTCTCAACATTGAGAATCTAATATTTTTGTTCCGTATTTTCCCAATTTTCTATCCATTGCTCACTCCACTGCAGAGAGTGGAAAATTCCACCATATGTCTAACGTTTTTATTTTGCTTCATTTTTGCTTTCCTACCTTACCTTAGTGACTATAGTTCAAAAATACTTCTACAAAAACAGAAATTGCATTAAAGACTCAGCAGATCTGGCAGGATCTGTGGAGAGAATTCAGAGTTAAAGCTTCGGGTGCAGTGACTATTCTTCAGAATTTCTGCACCCAAAACATTGACTTTGATTTCTCTCCAAATATACCACCAGACCTGCTGAGATTTTCCAACAATTCCTGTTTTTGTGTCAGATTTCCAGCATCTGCAGTTCTTTTCGTTTTCAAAAGTACTTAATTGGTTGAAAAGATAGCCTGTGGTCCTGAAGGGCGCTATATAAATCAAAGTTATTTCCTCGTCTCTAATGTTCCACTTGCCTGATCGCCTGGCCTTTAATCTGTGCAAAGTGCTTCATTCAGCTATACGCACATTCAATTTAATTGGAGCAAGTCTACTAGCCTGTGGGTGGGATTGTTTCAAAGTTAGATTGATAACTAGGTCAACTGGATTTGATTTATCATTCATGATTTTTTTTTGTCATTATACAGAATTGGCACAATATCAGTGCACATGCTCAGCCATTTAATGGAGCATAAAATGAAAATGGACTAGATTATCTACAAAATATGTTACATGAGTATTACAGCCCCTCTCCTCAAATAAAACCAATAAAAACTTTCCCACAGAAAGAAAAACAACCCAGATATCAAATAATAGAAATAGTTTTTCTGTTCAAAGTCTGGAAATATCTCCTTAGTTACAGCACACTACACCAATTAATTGAATCAGAACAGCATGAATGAGATGGGGGTTTATCCTTCAAAATTCAGGCAAAGGTCTTGATCGTGGTAGCACTTGTAAATTCAATTTTGTTCAGCATCAGACCAAAAATTATGTTCTCTCCTCTGACAAATTCTAAGCACAATATATAATGTAGTGAAGAGGAACTGCATCAGATCTCCAGAATCTGGTCAATTGAACTTGCATCGTTACAATCATCAATGTAAAACCTGTATCGGATAGACAAGAAGCAGCTAGACTATATTAAAACTTCTATATTTTGTAAAAAAAAGACAAGTCAGCCTGCACTCATTAGAAGCTGGTTGGGATACATCTATTAAAGATAGAAATAGGACTTAGCCCTTTCCTTTTACTCTCTAAAATCATGATTTTCAAAGGGGCATTGGGTCAAGATTTAGAGGTTGGCTTGGAATGCTGATGACTCCAGGGTAGCTATGAATTTCAAAAGGACAGGCGGGTGAAATAGGCAGGAAGCCACAGTTGCCATTAATGAATTAACAAGCCCACAAGCTCTTTAAGGCAAATGTTAAGATGCTTCTCCATTTGGATTTAGAATTATTTTCTCCAGCAAGATTTACTAGTCTAGATAGGCCCGAGTAATATTCACAACAATTCCTTTGAAATGAAATTTGAGAGGCCAACTATTGCACAAATGTTGAACCAAATCTTTTTGTCCGTGGTCACTTCTGATCTCCTGGCCATCCAGGAGCCACCTGCTCGAATTGGCAAAGCTGTGACAGCTGATGTCAGGCAACCAGTTCCTACATGCTGAAACTGTGCAGTATGACTAGTGAACTCACTTCTTGGTCAATTAGGCCATCTAAATTTTAAATTAGCTTCATGATACCAACAAGGTTCGGGCATGGAGTGGGACATCGAATTCATTTGGGTGTCCGTTTTCCAAACTGCATTAAAAATATGCCCCATATCTTAGCAATTGCTTCCAAAATTTCAAAAGAATTATGGCTACATAGTTACTTTACATTTACAGAGGGGCTCATTTAGCTCAGTTGGCAGGATGGCTGGTTTGCAATGCAGAGTAATGCTAAAATCACCGATTCATTTCCAACACCAGCTGAGGCGGCCATACCTTCTCTACTTCACCTCTTGGCTGGTGTGTGGTGAGTTTCAGATTAAACTCACCACTAGAAGGGCTCTTTTGGGACAGTGGAATTGTCCTTTCCACTGAGTTGAGTCCCAGGTTCAAGATCCACTTGCTCCACATTTGTGTAATAATATCTCTTAACAGGTTGACCACAAAGTATCTAAACTCACCATCAGTCATCTGTTTCTAACACTAAAGTAGCTCTATCTCAGTCTGCAACAATGGCGACTTTATCTTTTCTTTGCAAAGGGCAGTTAAACCATGGCACTAAACTAGGAATGAAGAACTTCACTGTTTGAGACAACCATATCTTCCTTGAAGAAATCAAAGAAGTACAACATCAGGAAATTCAGCTTTTGGAACAGTACACAAAAAGTTCATCAGGACTGACAGGTAGATAACTAGATACCCTCCTTTTCTTCTTTGTCCACACTGGCAAAAGCAGACTTTTCATCCTGTTCAAGCAATACCTGTACAATTCATTCTTCATATAGCACTCTATTTAAGAGTGGACCAAGCTAGGCATTTTGCAATAACTACCCACAGCCTCAATAACCCTTTATCACTTATAATAGTCTCGTACACCCACAATTCGTACCTCCACTATGTCATAGTATTAGTGCACATTGTACAGCTGCGAACTTTACCCTCATCTATTCAATCTTCTTACAGGACAAAATGGCATAGAAGACAGGCCATCAGAGAGAATATGACTACCTTTAAATGCCTCATTCCTTTTGGAGACAAACCCCTGTACTTATTTAGTTGACGTCATCAGAGATGATCAGAAGTCACATAACACCAGGTTACAGTCCAACAGGTTTATTCAAAATCACAGCTTTTAAAGCACTGTTCCTTCATCAGGAGAGAAAGGAGCAGCGCTCCAAAAGCTTGTGATTTCAAATAAACCTTTTGAATTATAACCTGGTGTCACGTGACTTCTGACCTAGTCCAACACCAGCGCCTCTACATCATGGTCATCTGAGACGATAAGGTTGGTGGCAGAGTGATTCATGAACTATCTTGTCACCACAGCATTGCTCAGAAACATTTCACTGCACAGGATTACATAATGCCAATGAAACAACTTGTGTTTATTGTACTGGAGTTAAATATTTGCTAGCTCTGTAGTCTCAGCTTCATGAATCAAGTTAAATCTCTGCCAAAAGTAAGAGGCTACTTGAGTCAAGATTGCTCACACAGCTTGGAGGTGACTGTGCACTACAAATAAAGCTGCACTAAAAAAATGCTCTTGAGATAATGGTTAGTAATAGCTTTGTGAAAAGAATAGTCCAAATGAAGTGCTAGATTGTGCCAGAACAAAATAACTCACAACATTCTGAGTTGCATTCACTCAATAGCAAATTCAGATAGCAGGGCAGAAACAATTCTGAGGAAAGTTCAGGCAGTAATTTTTTGCACATTGTTAGCAACAGTACAGAATTTGGATCACATTTTAGTCTAGATGTGATTTTGATTCAGTGCTTGCTGAATACACCAAATGTTTCTATTGTACTTCTGTCCACTCTGTACTCTCTCTTCCTTATGGCCAAACACAATATAGTCAAAGATATCCTGCCACTCAGTGTCTAAAATACAAGTTTGATGGGAAGCTTTTGAACTCTAAAGGCTGTAATCGAAGGCCAAGCCCTCTTGAATGACCAGAAAAGATATCTTAATATAAAAGACTGTGTTAATACTACAGTACACAAAAGAGGACTTTCATGTCACCCTCCATCTGTTTGAAGAAATCCATCAAGCAAATGGTTGTACCTGGATGCCTGTAAGACAAAGGTCCTCCTCCACCCAAAAGCAGGACTCACACCAACTCCCCTAGTATTGTCTTGACTGTGGGTGTGTTTGCAGAAATGGGAAATTTCTTTTGCAGACATTTCATCTCCTGTCTAGGTGACATCTTCAGTGCTTTGGAGCCTCCTATGAAGCAGTGCTGCACTGTGTCTTCTGGAATTTATTTGATTCTGTTTCTGCTGCTTCCGGTTGCCAGTTCCAGTTGTTCGTTGTAGTAGCTGGTACATTGGGTGTTGGTCAATGTTGATGGAGTCCATGGCTGAGTGCCATGGTTACTGTTTCCCTGGCTTATGGGTTGTTGTTTGGTCTGTATCTGACACAGCGTGGTAGTATGTGATTCCTTTGACATCCATGTTGGAATTGGAGTTGTTCATAGGTAGCGCTTAGACCGTTGGCACAGGATTCCCATTTCAGTGCTTGTCTTAGCATCCCTCACCCATAGGTGTTTGAGGTCTGTGTAAAGATTTGTAGACCGGATGCCGATTGTTGTAGTTGTGGGTATGTTCACCGAGCTTGGAAGTTGATTTGCAGACGTTTTTCCCCCTGTCTAGGTGACATCTTCAGTGCACCAGAGCTACAAATCATTACACAAATCTGGAACACCTACGAGCAAGAGACGCTAAGACAAGCAAGGAAATGAAGTCTGGAGCAGAGAGATGGGAGAAGTCCATCTCAAATGAGTGCCACAATGTCCCAGGCACCCCCTGTGACATCCACAGAAATGGTGGCCACTAGCATGAAGGTTCAGACACATTCATGCCGAACCTGACCAATGGCCTGCACACCTGCCTGCCACTTGACACAAGGACGGACGAATGTCTTACCGTAGCTGCTCAATGCCTCACCGTCACGCAGCAAAGTACTCTCCTGTTAGAGAAGTGCAGGCGAGTCCCAAAAGTGAGGATGCTCAGTAGGTACTTTGAAATGGGAATTTTAGGAAGACTTTTTTTATTAGATTAGATTAGATTACATTACAGTGTGGAAACAGGTCCTTCAGCCCAACAAGTCCACACCGACCCGCCGAAGCGAAACCCACCCATACCCCTACATTTACCCCTTACCTAACACTACGGGCAATTTAGCATGGCCAATTCACCTGACCCTGCACATCTTTTGGACTGTGGGAGGAAACCGGAGCACCCGGAGGAAACCCACGCAGACACGGGGAGAACGTGCAAACTCCACACAGTCAGTCGCCTGAGGCGGGAATTGAACCCGGGTCTCAGGCGCTGTGAGGCAGCAGTGCTAACCACTGTGCCACCGTGCCGCCCACTTCCCACCGCTTTACCCATTTACTTCACTCCTCTCAGACAAAGCTTCACATGCTGCCTCCTTCACCAATAACCTACTCTGTTCCTGCACAAATGGCAGCGTGATCTCATTTGTAAACTCATATGCGCTCTAATGCCCAGAGGATGTTTGTCAAGAGCATCTCATTTATCAGAAGGATAGCAATAGCTTGCTTTTAGCTTGACTGAAGCACCAAGGGTTGCATTATATGTAGAAATAGTAAGAGGCAGAAGGTGAAGGCTTACTGGAATCACAAGAGGATTTGCTTAGGTGGTGTTAATTATATCACTACTGTATCATTTGTGACACAGTAAATAAGAAAGGTTTAAATATAAATATAAATATATATTGCCTTATTTGCTGCAGCATTCTCATTCCCCAGTGGACATAAAACTTCACCAGAATGGCACACCATCTCAGTTTAAATGACAAGTATGAACTGGAATATTTACTTTCTAGTAAACCATGTAGGGAAATCCAGATGGAAAGAGGGAAAGGAGAAGCCAAATTTGAACTGAACATTCAGACAAGGAGCCCAACAGTTGGAAGCTCACTCCAGGAAAACCCCTAACAAAATATGATAGAGACTCTACAAAACTGTTCATTAATAGATTGAAAGATTGGACAGGTCATCTGTAAAGTATCATATTAATTGTACATTTTATTCAAACAATGAGCCATGGTTTATCACTGCAGAATATGGAGAGCCAAATCTTGAGAGAGGCAACGGCAGAAGCATAATTAGTACAGTATAAATAATTCTTCAGTGAAACAGCAGTTCAACATCAATTCTTTAGTAATACAGATGAAGGTTTCAACACATGTGTGGGCTGCTAAGGAACCAAGAAATAGAGCAGGTGGCAACTGAGACTTTTTAATTCAGCAGAAGCATAGTATTTTCAAACTGAAATTTTGAGAATGTACTTAATTTCAGATCCATGCAAAACTGATTGTCTGGATTGCTGCATGTTACTGAACACAAACAGCAACTGCACATTTTGTCCTAGAATTTTACACTGTTCACATTGAAATAAAAATATCTTCTGAATGCTCTCACTGCTGCTCTAGCTATTTTCAGAGTACTGTACCAGAGATTACTGGCACCGTGTACAACAACAATTCATCTCCACCAGAGGGCACTCCTGGGATTAATACATACATAACTGAGTTACTGGTCATAAATCTCAGCCCTTCATAGTCACAGATAGCCAACCAGTTTCTTTGCAGTAATTCATCACTGTATGCTCTTCAGAAAACCCATTAAGGAGTAGGCTTCAACAATATAAGCTGGAAGTGCAAGAATCATAAAAAGTAATATAAAACATATCAAAAAATCTCCTTAAACATTTATATCACATGCACTCAAGAACCAAATACATGGAAAAATTTATGTACATTAATTTAAAAAAAAAGATTTATCATGTTGAAGTTACCTGAAGCCTGTGATTCATAACTGGACAACTAAAGGAACTCCTGTTCTGCTATCACAGCTTTTCCAGAAGTGTGGTGGTTTTAAATAGGGATTACATCAGGAAGATGAGGATTGCGCATGCCAGTTTAAAAGTCAGTGGTGAGCCAGCCTCCATAGCTCAGAGCAAAACTACTTCTGCCCTATCTGAGAGGAAGCTCCATCTCTTGGTGCTGCTAATCAACCATATGGTGAAGTAGAGGGATTCTCCTGGAAGTGGGCTGGGAGGATCTAGTGAGGGAGATTGGAGAGCCTGCATGAGGAGGCCCACTAAGTAGCACAAAGAAGCAGGTCATACCAAGGACAGGTTGACCTCCAGAAGGTCTGTAAAAGAGGACTCCCCCCCTCCTCCAAAACCCACTCACAACCCACTGCCCAAAACCATCCCCTCATCAGGATCACCAGGATTTCCTCCTTCTCCAATCCAAAAGGAACATACATCAGAAGATAGGCTCTGGCTCCCAAATGGTCCCCGGGGACGGGGCAATCCTCAAGGAACAAACATTAGAAGGTAGGCTCTGGCTCCCAAATGGTTCCCGGGGAAGGGGCATAAAGCTCCACCTAGTATTTCTATTACATTTCCAATAAAGTAATGTTTCAGAATGGAAAGTCCTAAGAGAATGTCTAGTCAGCATTTCCAAATGTAGAAAAATATCAATAAGTTATTTTATTCAAACTGAATAAATAAGCAACCAGACATTTCATGCTTGTAAATATGTCTCAGTCACAGTGAACCAAAAAAGAATCAGTAATTTCCCAATTTTGCATGGCCTCATCCATTTGTACACGTAGTCTAAAACGACATAACTCTGCATCATTTTCTGACAATTAAATTAAATGGAAAAATGTGAGGGTGAAGCAGAGTTCAGAATATGAAAACTGCTGCTGTTAAAGGGGTTGTGGCACTGCCTTAAGAAACTGGCAATCAGAGTGACAAGAATTGCAGCCAGATTGAAGAAATGAGCAGCAGACATCAGGGGGCTGAACCTGCAAAACATCCTCAGGAAGAAATAGATTATGAGGAATGGATTGGGAACGGAGTGCTATTTATATTTCAACCAATGCCATTTAAACTCAACTGTATGTTAAATTGTTGATAACAATAGCAATATTTCTGGTTATTCCAACAACATAAACAAATTTATTCGGCAATTGTTAGTACTCTCTTCTGCCAGATTAATGCCATCTGTTTTAACAAAACTTGCTCTCTGAAATCTCAACACACACATGCTTAGCGTGTGAATTGACTTATGCAAGTTATCTAAATAATCCTTACACTTGCCAAGCAAACTTTTAGAAATAGACATCATTTTTGTTTGCAATTTATAGACTGGTGAATTTGAATCATTAACCAATTTCTCTTCTTTCCCCTTTCACCTCAATCACAGATTTAAGCATGTATTCTGTTTATATGCTTGTATGAGTCTGCAATTGCATTCATATGTCACAAACGATTTCCATCAATGCTCAGGGTTATTGGGTTACCAAAAGAAGCAATTTTGGACTTGTACAGAGTTAGCAATGGTCAATCATGGAACAAGACCACAAAAAATAAGTGGACAGATTTTGCATTAAATCTTTAACTCAACCATGTCATTAGCATCTCACATGCAAGTACCCTCGCCACAGGAGGCATGCATAACCGTAAGCCATGTTCAAGTCTTAGACTTTCAAGGGACCCTAGCCAGAAGGGACAAAGTAGATCCATTCTCCAAATGTCAGGACAAAAGTAGCAACTCTATGATGCAGTCTTCTTGTTCTCCATTATGTCACTACTCCATCACTCTCAATACTCTTAGCCCATCGCGCTGTCCAAGTCATTGCTGGAAATCATACTTCAGGCTAGAAGAGTCACAAGAAAGATTGGAAGAAGATGCGTGCCTTTAAAAGAAAGCAGGGATAGCTGGAAGTCACTGAGGAGGTGAGCAGCAGCAAGTGATTTTGTGATCATGCATACAATGCCACAAAAGATTACCTCATCAGAGCAGCAAAGGTGAGTGGCCTTCCACATTTGTGTACCAGCCACCCTCACCCTGACATTCCCAGTTTTCGCCCGCACAGTGCTCCACAGACAAAAACGCCTACGCCATTTTTGTGAGGCATGTTTACCCATTGCCATCTCAACTTATATTGCTTAGACTCACCTTTTATGATTCATAACTATGTTAGTGCTTTCTCATTCCCGTCCCAAACATTTATGTTCCACAAATGCTGCCATTGTGTCCTCTCAAAATATTCCATTTCTCACTAGTAAAAGAGTAGCCAATGTGGAAGAATAACGCAAGAGAGATCAGCAGGATGTTAGATTGCAACATCATTGAAGGTGTGATGATATTGCTCCTTTGACAAGGTTATGCTGTCCTTGGCATTCTTTTTCCAGAGAAGTCGTAAAAGCAATGATTCTGAAAAGGCTAGGTCTGAAGGGTTTTAGGGCCAATTCGATTATTGCTGACAGATACTGCTCTCAAGCAAAAGGCTTTCAAGTTTAAAAACAACTTGTATATTGAAAGGGGAGTGGTCAGTTTTCCCAGCTCAGCTTATCTTTGGTTTTGTTCGGTTTTATTAGCACTCTGGCTGCTCACTGAAAGCAGTCAGTCAGTTTGAGGTTGCTGGTTCAAGAAACACCTACATGGAAAAAGGTGTCCCATGCTGAATCCCTCGGTCATCTCTTTCTCTCTCTCTCTCTCCCCCCTCTCTCTCCTATAAGATTCTGTGCTTGATTTTACCTTCTTTGCCAAGGGATGTTTATGAAAATTGTTGCAGGAATTTGGAATAGCATCATTAAATTGGGATAATATACTGGATTTTCAGATAAGTTAAATTATTCCGCTCTATTTTCTTTGTGCATCATTCAATAATCTTGCAAATACATTCTGGCTTTGGGTCAGCTGCAACCCTCCTGGAATATCCACTTGACACCTGCTTTAACAACTAGCAAAGTTAGGGTCTGGGCTACTTTCTTGAAATGTTTTGGTTGTGGTGATGGTGGTGGGGTGGTTTTGGCCAGGCCCATAACAGAAGTGAAGATACAGAATATATCATCAAACATTCACATAGATTACAACACACATTCATGTTGACCTGATGTTAGCAGTTACTGACTGATAATGATCTGCACATTGATAACTCTGAATCCTTTCACCTTGTCAGTTTTAATTCATGTCTAATTAATCTCCAATATTTGTTTCAAGCATCAGGCAGATACTGATTCAAGAGGACAATGACTCCTCTCTGAGGAGGTTGTGTACTCTGAGAAAGCAGTGTCACAGGACTCAAATTCAACCTCCATCAGCTCAGAAACATACAACTTGCTGTACATCCCATGAGAAGCATATGTGTTGTCATATGGTGAGTCACACAAGTGAGCAGGAGCTGGTTTAGACAGAGGGACTCCAGGCTCTGCTCTTCTCCACACAAAGGCTGAGCCTCAAAGATTATTAACAAGCAGTACTATCCTGAAGCAGAAACTCTGTGAGGTTCTATCTGCATTTCCAGAAAAAAACTGTGCATCATTGCAATGAGATTGGAACAGACCGAGTTCACTCTGAGATTCATAAGGCATTAATGCAGATGTCCATTCTATGACACCTGCGTGAAGCATCAGATGCAGCCAATAATGGAGTGCAACAGCCTGCATACTCAGTCCAGCAGCTTAATTATCGATGTCGGAACGCCTCTCTCTTCAGCATCTGTTCGAATTTCAAGTGTCCACATCTTACATAAACATGGTGGTCTGGGAGGACCTGGAAAGGGAAAATGTACAAAGAGAAGATGGAATTGGAAACTCTGCTCAAAGTGCTTCAACTCTTTCCCTTGTTCCTCAACCTGCTCAAGTGATAGTCAATCAGAGTCCCACAGTGGGACAGTCTTTGTCAGGGGTCTCATAAGCTCTAAACTCCATAGGTCATTGGCCTTGCACATCTGAGTAGTCAAAGTAGGGGCATAACAGGCAGAAGTGGGTACTGCAGATGCTGGAGATTAGAGTCAAGATTAGAGTGGTGCTAGAAAGGCACAGCAGGTCAGGCAGCATCCGAGGAGCAGGAAAATCGACGTTTTGGGCAAAAGCCCTTCATCAGGAATCAGCAGGGGCAAAGCAGCCTGCTTCTGGTTCTGCAGAAACAACCAGGAATATAATATGGTGAAGTAGTAAGAAAAGGAATACAGTTAGTCCTCATTTCCACTGACTCATGGAGATCTCTAGGAATACTGAAAACTGGAGAAGAAGTATTTACAAAAGAGTCAACCATCTCAAGTATCTCAAATAGGTGCGGGTGGAAGCCAAGTTCAAAATGTGGAAGAATGTACAAACATCTGAGAATCTGATACACCCACCTTCTCAAACACCATCTGTCCCACTTGTAGCAAGACGTGTAGGTCCAGTATTGAACTATTTTGTAACTTCATGACTCCAAACTCCAGGGTGGAAAAACGTTATCCTCAGTTTTGAGAAACTGACGAAGAAACTAGAATTTGAGCATCTGTGTGAAAGAACTTCTGAGAGAGGAAACAGATATTGGTGTGTTGAACCTGCCACTGAATTTGCAGGACTTGTGGAGGCATCGGTGCTGATACATTTCTTAATATTTGAGATGTCTGATGCATATTGTCCACATCTCTGATGCATACAGTCAGGAAGCTAACATTACTGCCCTGCAGACAATGAGTTTGGTGCAGAGTCTGAGGTCTTTGTCATTAAACACTCTGTTTCTCAGATGGTCAAAGGTTGCACTGGCACAGTGGAGGTGATCTTGACCATAATCTATGACTCCCTGCACTGGTGGGAATCCAATCACAGTAGCAAATCTGAGGAATTTCTCATTTTGTCTGCCCTCATCAGAAGCATATTGACTAGTGTTGACAGTAGACAAACAATACATCTGTGATTTGAGACATTTACTTATGTATATTAGACTGGGGAGTCTAAGGGATATCACCATCCCTGTGATAAAGAAATTTCATATTGTGCTAATTGAGATAGCTACTGGCAATGCATCCAGATTGCCCAGAAAGCTTCAGGTGTCATCAATGATCTGCATTAAAGACTGGATGTCTGAACAAGTGGTGTTAGTCATGCCTAGAAAGCTGACACTCTTCCAATCTGCTCCATGATGTATCACCTGTTGATAGCAAGAGGTGTGTTTGTCCCTCTGTCCTGCAGAGTGAAGGTGCTGCACCTACTGGATTAGTTCATTCTATTGGTCTTATTGCTAAAGGCTAATCAGAAGCTTTTGAGAAGGATGAACAGCTAAGAAGTACAGATCAAAGGCAAAAAAGTCCAAGGTAGCAGAAATAATCTCAAGTTTTAGAAAATTCCTCTAGAATTTTAAAAGAACATGTCCTGTGAGCAAAAGCACAATGTTTGGGTAAAGAAGTAGCCACCATAGCTTTCAGCCTACCAATTACTCAATCTCATTAACCATAACAACTCTTTCTCCGAGTTGTACCTGATGAGTTAAATTTAGATAGTCAGAGAAACCCTTATGCTACTAGTTAAAGCCAGAAGACAGGGTGAAAGTCGGAGTCTTGTGGTGCAGTGAAGGTGTCCATACCTTTGAGCCAGGAGATCCAAAGTTAAGTCCCGCCTTTCCTGGGGAGTGTCACAGCATGTCTGAGCAGGTTGATTAAAATACGTACAAGTTAAAGCTGCAGTCAATATGCTGTTGAATATTTAAATCTGATTGGTTGCTTGTATGAGGTTTTCTGCATACTTAGAAAAATGTACTTGCACTCACACCTCACAATCTGCTCAAATTGTTACTGCTGTGATTAATATCACTTTCACCTGACTCAAATGAGATTAGCCAATCATATTAATACAGTATTTATATGAGATTTCACCTCCCTGTTCAGATATCCTGCCTTTCTCTGGCCAATGTCTATAGTTTGAGTGAGGTGTTAACCAAGGCCCCGTCTGCCCTTTTATATAAAAGATCTTATGAGACTATTCAAGAAACAGCAATGGAGTTCTTCCAGTACCTTGGCTTATAGTCATTCATCAATAAACATCAATAAGAAAATAGATGTTTTGGTAATTATTTTATTGCTGAAATCCTTCCTGATGCCAAAGTTGTACGTTCTTTCAGCTACACACAACACATTGATTTTATTTCAATAAATCATTTAATCTACATTGTTCTTAGAAAGAAATATAAATATCTTATTTGAAAATAATATGAAAGTTAAAAAAAAGAACTGATAAATAAAATACATGACAATTCAAGTTAGGAGCTGGAACAGGTCACTCAAGCCACAAATCAGCTCCACTATTCAGTAAGATCATCGCCAATCTCAATACTTCACTTTCCCACCTACTGCTAATAACCTTTCAATTCCTTGCTTATCAAGAATCACTGTAGTGGTTGTAATGAGGTCAGCCAGCTGGACCTCACAGGATACGAGTTCCCTGATTGGGATTGTTCATCTGGTCCAATCAGGGAGCATTGGCTGCCAGATAAAAAGGGAAGTGTGGTTGGCCAAACTAGAGAAAAAAAAGAAAAAAAAAAGAAAAAAAACACAAGTGTACCCTTTGATGTGAAGGGCAGTGCTTGTCACTGGCCACCCGGGTGTTTTCCTATCTTCCTGGTGGTGGAAATTGAATAAAGATTGGTGCACTTTGTGTCTTTCACTGTGTCTCACACCTGCACACACACACCATGGGTGCTGGGGATAAAATAAGCACTACCGCACTTAGGTGGTAGTGTGGGGATAAAAAAGAGAAGAAAAAAAAAAAAAAAAGGAAAAACAAAAATGAACACAGTCCAGCCTCCCCTCCCCTTCACTGTTTTGATCACAAAAAAAAAAAGGGAAGTGTGGTTGGCCAAACTAGAGAAAAAAAAGAAAAAAAAAAGAAAAAAAACACAAGTGTACCCTTTGATGTGAAGGGCAGTGCTTGTCACTGGCCACTTGGGTGTTTGCCTATCGAAAAAAAATAGAACAGGAGTGCCAACCGGAAGGTGGGTAGGGGCGGGCTGCCTTAGAGTGGTCGGAAGGTGGGAGGGGCGGGGGCTTGCTGGGTCTGTATTGTCTGCACTTTTGTATGTAACAGTACTGTGTAATGTACAACTGTCATTGCTGTTGGAAAAAACGGGAAGTGTTTCCTGGTGGTAGAAATTGAATAAAGATTTGTACACCTTGTGTCTCTCACTGTGTCTCACACCTGCACACACACACCATGGGTGCTGGGGAAAAAAAAGCACTACCGCAGTTAGGTGGTAATGTGGTGGTTAAATTAAAAAAAAGAAAGAAGAAAAATGAAAAAAGAAAAAAAAGAAACAAATGGAAAAAAAAGAAAGTGTTTCCTGGTGGTGGAAATTGAATAAAGATTCGTACACCTTGTGTCTCTCACTGTCTCACACCTGCACACACACACCATGGGTGCTGGGGAAAAAATAAGCACTACCGCGGTTAGGCGGTAGTGTGAGGGTTAAAATAAAAAAAAAGATAACCGGGGGAATACCAACACCCTGGAATTGTTCAGAAAAAAAAGAAATAAGCAGGGGATTCTGCATTATTTCTCCCTCCAACTCTATTCTGATTAGTCCCTACCCTCCCCTTCACTGTTTTGAGCACAAAGCACTGCCCTTTGATGTGAAGGGCAGTGCTTGTCACTGGCCACCTGGGTGTTTTCCTATCTTCCTGGTGGTGGAAATTGAATAAAGATTTGTGCACTTTGTGTCTTTCACTGTGTCTCACACCTGCACACACACACCATGGGTGCTGGGGAAAGAATAAGCACTACCGCGGTTAGGTGGTAGTGTGGGTTAATTTAAATTTTAAAAAAATTTTAAAAAATAAATAGGATGGTAAGGGCACTGCTTGTCAAAAGAAAAGAAAAAAATAAGGGAAGTGTTTCCTGGTGGTGGAAATTGAATAAAGATTCGTACACCTTGTGTCTCTCACCTACACACACACACCATAGCTGCTGGGGGAAAAAAAAGCACTACCGCAGTTAGGCAGTAGTGTGGGGGTTAAATAAAAAAAGAAAAAAAGAAAAAAAAAGGAAAAAACGTGAAGTGTTTCCTGGTGGTGGAAATTGAATAAAGATTCGTTAACCTTGTGTCTCTCACTGTGTCTCACACCTGCACACACACACAGCAAGGATGCTGGGGAAAAATAAACACTACCGCAGTTAGGCGGTAGTGTGGGGGTTTAAAAAGAGAAAAAAAGAAAAAAAAAGAAAAAAAGGAAGTGTTTCCTGGTGGTGGAAATTGAATAAAGATTCGTACACCTTGTGTCTCTCACTGTGTCTCACACCTGCACACACACACAGCATGGATGCTGGGGAAAAATAAGCACTACCGCAGTTAGGCAGTAGTGTGGGGATTTAAAAAAGAAAAAAAACACAAAAAAAAAGGAGCATCTGGCCATAAACAGGTCAATAAAGATTCGTATACCTTGTGTCTCTCACTGTGTCTCACACCTGCACACACACACCATGGGTGCTGGGGAAAAAAATAATAAGCACTACCGCCGTTAGGCAGTAGTGTGGGGGTTTTAAAAAAATATATAAACAGGGAATTATCACACAGCAAAAAAAAAAGGGAAGTGTTTCCTGGTGGTGGAAATTGAATAAAGATTCGTACACCTTGTGTCTCTCACTGTGTCTCACACCTGCACACACACGCAGCATGGGTGCTGGGGAAAAATAAGCACTACCGCAGTTAGGCGGTAGTGTGGGGGTTTAAAAAAAAAAGACAAAAAAAAAAACAGGAGCATCTGGCCATAAACAGGTCAATAAAGATTCGTGCACCTTGTGTCTCTCACTGTGTCTCACACGTGCACACATACCATGGGTAATGAAAAAAAAGGGAAGTATTTCCTGGTGGTGGAAATTGAATAAAGATTCGTACACCTTGTGTCTCTCACTGTGTCTCACATCTGCACACACACAACATGGGTGCTGGGGAAAAAAATAACCACTACCGCAGTTAGGCGGTAGTGCGGGGGTTATATATAAAAAAATAAGAAAACAACAATAAACAGGAGTGTCCCTTTGATGTGAAGGGCACTGCTCGTCACTGGAAAAAAAAACAGGGGTCTCTTAAAAAAAAGGAAAGTGTTACATTAGAGCCCGGGTGTCCTTGGAGAAGGAGCACACGGTGTCCACCAACACCCTGGAGTTGTTCAGGGAGAGGTGGGCGCTGCAGGGAGTGGAGTGCATTATTTCCCCCTGCAACTCTATTTTGATTTAGTCCCTGCCCTCCCCTTTACTGTTTGATCACACAGCATTGCCCTTTTTTGTGAAGGGCACTGCTTGTCACTGGCCACTTGGGTGTTTTCCTATCTTCCTGGTGGTGGAAATTGAATAAAGATTCGTACACATTGTGTCTCTCACTGTGTCTCTCACCTGCACACACACACAACGTGGGTGCTGGGGAAAAATAAGCACTACTGCAGTTAGGCAGTAGTGTGGGGGTTAATAAAAAAAAGAAAAAAAGAAAAGGGAAGTGTTACACTCTTTTTTTATGTAATTGGATTGTCTCATGTACAAATATCATTGCTGCCTTTTATATGTGGAAGTGGGATTTGAGGTTTGTTCTCATCTCCCTGTAAACTGGTTGAAAGGTAGGGTGTGGGGCCTGGCTTTGCTGCTCCTCTCCCTTGTAAAATTGCGGTTGTATACAGCTGTAAATGTTAATTGTTAACTGTTTTCTTGAAAACTGTTTTGTAATTTGTTAAATTAAAAAAAGGGAAGTGTTTCCACTGTGTCTCACACCTGCATACACACACATGGGTGTGGGGAAAAAATAAACACTACCGCAATTAGGCGGTAGTGTGGGGAAAAAAGAAAAAAAAAGAAAAAAGAAAATAAACAGGAGATTCAGAGAGTCTCTTCATTCTTGAGACTGACTCTGAAAAAAGAAAAAAGGGAAGTTTTCACCTACACACACACAACATGGGTGCTGGGGTAAAAAATAAGCACTACCACAGTTAGGCGGTAATGTGGGGGTAAAAAGAAAAGAGGAGTGTCAGAAATCTTGGCACTCTTAAAAAAAAGAAAAAAAAGGAAACAGGAATATCAGAGGTTCTGTTCAATCTGAGAGCTGGCTCGGAGGGAGCTGGATCAGTGTGAGAAGGACTCTCCTCTTGAAATAAAAAGGGAAGTGTTCACCTGCACACACAACATGGGTGCTGGGGAAAAAAATAAGCACTACCAAAAAAAAAGGAGTCACACACAACATGGGTGCTGGGGAAAAAGTAAGCACTACCGCAGTTAGGTGGTAGTGTGGAGATTAAACAAAAAGAAAGAAAAAAAGAAAAAAGAACAAGACTGTCAGGGGTTCTGTTAAAAAAAAAGAAAAAAAAGGGAATGTCAGGGGTTCTGTAAAAAAGACAAAAAAGGGAAGTGTTCACCTACACACACACAACATGGGTGCTGGGGGAAAAAAAAGCACTACCGCAGTTAGGTGGTAGTGTGGGGGGTTAAAAAAAAGATAGAGGATTGTCTAAAGATAAGCACTACCGCAGTTAGGCGGTAGTGTGGGGGCTTTAAAAAAAAGGAGAAACAAAAGAGAAAAAAGGAAAAAAAAGGGAAGTGTTCGAGATACTGTCATCCTGATAACTGACTTAGACTGAGGCAGTGCTAAAGTCAAGGACTGTTCATTTCACTATCTACCTATGCCTTAAGAATATTGGTTATTATTAGGGGACCTGTACGCAAGATCAGGTACAAAATTCACCTATGATCAGATATAAAATGAATAAATAGCTCCAAAACGTAATCCTTAGCTCCTAACGTATAGTTAGGCCAATAGTTTTGTTTCACATGACATCTCTTTACCTAATCCATACTTCTTGGATGTTACAGTTATGCATTTGTAGTTTTCTTGGAAACTCTTGCAGTTAGATATCTATCTGTTAACAGCCAACATATCACAGTGACATAACTCTCAAAGCTTAAACATGATCTCGCATCAACTCATCTGATGTGAATGGTTTTCTTCAAACTTATTTCAATTTTTAAGAACAATATTCATGTTACAGTTTACATTCAAATTGTCAGGAATTTCTCCCCACTGCTTCTGCACCACTGCCAGAATATTGCCGGATATGCAGCAGAAACCCTATTTACTCTGGACTTTGGAGTTTCTGCTCAGTTTTCAGCAAAGATCCAATGATACGTTAGGAACAGCTTTGAGGAAGTTCTCAATATCTTCTGTTAACTTTTGAAGTGGGTTATATTTGGAATGTACTTAGCATTGCTAAATCACAGTTCATTGCATATTATATTCACACCTAAAATTTGTTTTAAATTTCAAAATGCTAACAAGTCTACACAGTTCTACCTGTCACAGGAGCTTCTATATCCAGCATTGTTTTTTCTTGGCGAAGAATGGAAGCTCCTTCATTAATAATTCGAAGTGCTACAATTTCTTCTACTCGCCCCTCCTTGGTGAGATGAGCCTTTAAAAGATCAACCCGTGGCTTGCCATCACAGTCAAATACTTCCTTCATGGTCAGTCGATGGCTTAGTGGAAAAGGAACAGCTGTAACATAAAAAGAGAAATATAGGTGGCAAACAAACCCATATTGTATGCTTCCAACTAAACATAAGTATTATGACACGTGTGGTGTACTTTGCATTGCAAGGTCCCCCCCTCCTACAAGACTAATCGCCCTGTTCATTTCTCAGTCTGTCCTCATCAGTGAGGAGAGTTCCGCCCAGTGCAGACACTATGAACATGCTGTTTGACGTACACATCATTGGTTTCACGCCCTCCCCAATTCATCCTTCTGTACACTGGATTGGATATTTTCAGCTGAATTCTCCTTCCTGGGAAACATATTTTCTTCTCATGACCATTTAAAACTATATTTTTTTAAAAATCAAAATATTGAAGAAAATATGGAATTCTTAATAAACAGTAGCTGGTTGGCATAAGAGAAACATGGCATAGGTGAATCAGCTGTACACTAGCTTGAGTTGGGAATCAAGCTTTTAGAACAGCTTGATATTCCTGTTGGTTGGCTGGTTCATCCTTGCTCCACGTAGGGAGATAAGGACACATTACAATTGTTTATGGTGGAAGTGATAAAGGGGCTTCATGGAGTTTTCTGTCTGGGGAATGTAGAGTCTAGCTGAAACATATCTCAGTACATAAAATATTAATATTTTACAAAGTAATTTAAGAAACAGATTTTACATGTTTCTAAGATGTATTACATACTGACTACATTATGCAAGTAACTCTGTTAAATGTTACTCTGCCAGTTCATTGATGTTTTTATTTTGTTGGCATTGGCAGTAATGTTAATTCTCAAATGTTAAAGCAAGGTTATAATGGACAACAGCAGAGCAACAATTATCATAAAATGTCAAATAAATCACCAAAAAGACAATTTAAACAGTACAGTACAATGAAGTTATATATAATTTACTGACATTGGGAAGATCAAACAAATTTTCAGGAAGATTTTGGTTGAGAATCTGCATAGTACCAATTCAGAACTTAATATGAAAAATAATTTTGGTGAAAATTATAAAGACACTGTGGTTTCACCTTCTAAAGTAAACAGCATAGTGTGTTTAGCAACCTAAATATGTATGCATTGTTTATGTTTTGCCCATAAATGAACTTAGCCAACCATAGTATAACACAGAATGTACAGTAAGAAACAGGTCATTCAACCTATTTGGTCTATATTAGTGATCCTACACTGTCAGCATAGCCCTCTATTCCTTCATCACATGATGATGCAACATCCTCTTAATTCCATCTCTAGCATTCATCTCAAATATTTATTGCAGTACTGAGTTCCACATTCCAAATTCCGTCCTGAATTTATTTGATCACTAATATATACTCATAGGCTCTTGTTTCTGACTCCCCACAAGTGGCAATATTTTGAGCACTGAGGTATTTTTACAATTTAATTAATTTTAGTTCAACTAAAATTCCCCGTGATTTCAACCGTGGGTGGATTCCAAACTTTTACAGGAAAATCCACAAATGATTTATCATGACAACACATAATGGTATTTCAGAGTTTGTTTGGCATTTATTTGGCTGTATGGAAAGCAATTATCGAGACTGAAATAAAATGACTCTTAAGATTCTGCTAAAATGAATGTTTGTAATATAATGGTCCAATGATTTAATTTCCAATTAATGTAATATTCAGATACAATGAAATACCGTAATGTAAGACACCACATTTTTTCTTTTTGGGATTATAAACTGAAACAGAAGCATGATTGTTATATAGTTTGAATTATCAGCAGAATTTTGCAACTTTGGAAAAATCAAGTGGTGCATAATTTTTGGTTGTGCAATATAATGTTGCTTTTCAAAGCAGTGAGATTGTTACTATGAGACAGATTGACACCAAAAGTTAGGGAAAGACTGCTTGTTCCCTGTCAATATTGTATTCCAATGATAATATCCTTACCAAATCATTTGGCTTCTGTCTGTTGTATTCGTCAATGAGGTTTTGTGGGTTTGGGGCTTTTAACGGGACATATTTTAAGTTGCATAGTAGCAAACGAGGAAGCCCTTTCTCTGCAATTTGTTAGATTTGTAGGTTACAATAAATAAAGGTAGTTTCTGTTAATGGTGAAACATAGCCCAGATTTTTGAATGGCCAGATAATTTGTTCCTGCAGTGTAGGTTAAAACTAATATGCAACCAACTCCTGGTTGTACTAAGGGTCGATTACGTTGATGAACCTGCCATTTTGCTCAATCTCAGCTGGGAACATAGTGTTATTGTTTCGCAGTTCTATTTGATAATATAGCTAAAATATTTTATGTCAAAGAAATTGCACCTGAATATTTGTCAATCATTGTATAGCATAGCTATACACACATTTCAAAATGGGGAATCCTGAGAGACAAGATGCACGTGTATTTGGAAAGGCATGGACTGATTAGGGATAGTCAACATGACTTTGTGTGTGGGAAATCATGTCTCACAAACTTGATTTGAGTTTTTTGAAGAAGTAACAAAGAAGATTGATGAGGGCAGAGTAGTAGATGTGATCTATATGGACTTCAGTAAGGCTTTCGACAAGGTTCCCCAAGGGAGACTGGTTAGCAAGGTTAGATCTCATGGAATACAGGGAGAACTAGCCATTGGATACAGAACTGGCTCAAAGGTAGAAGACAGAGGGTGGTGCTGGAGTGTTGTTTTTCAGACTGGAGGCCTGCGACCAGTGGATAGCTACAAGGATCGGTGCTGGTTCCACTACCTTTTGTATAAATGATTTGGATGTGAGCATAAGAGGTATAGTTAGTAAGTTTGTACATGACACCAAAATTGGAAGTGTAGTGGACAGCGAAGAAGACTACCTCAGATTACAACAGGATCTTGATCAGATGGGCCAATAGGCTGAGAAGAGGCAGATGGAGTTTAATTTAGATAAATGTGTGTTGCTGCACGTTGGGAAAGCAAATCTTTGCAGGACTTATACACTTAATGGCAAGGTCCTAGGGAGTGTTGCAGAACAAAGAGATCTTGGAGTGCAGATTCATAGCTCCTTGAAAGTGGAGTCGCAGGTAGATAGGATAGTGAAGAAGGCATTTGGTATGCTTTCCTTTGTTGGTCAGAGTATTGAGTACAGAGTTGGGACGTCATGTTGCGGCTGTGCAGGACATTGGTTAGGCCACTGTTGGAATATTGCATGCAATTCTGGTCTCCTTCCTATCAGAAAGATGTTGTGAAACTTGAAAGGATTCAGAAAAGATTTACAAGGATGTTGCCAGGGTTTGAGGATCTGAGCTACAGGGAGAGGCTGAACAGGCTGGGGCTGTTTTCCCTGGAGCGTCGGAGGCTGACCGGTGACCTTCCAGAGGTTTACAAAATTATGAGGGGCATCGATAGGATAAATAGACAAAGTCTTTTCCCTGGGGTCGGGGAGTCCAGGACTAGAGGGCATAGGTTTAGGGTGAGAAGGGAAAGATATAAAAGAGACCTAAGGGGCAACATTTTCACGCAGAGGGTGGTACGTGTATGGAATGAACTGCCAGAGGATGTGGTGGAGGCTGGTACAATTGCAACATTTAAGAGGCATTTGGATGGGTATATGAATAGGAAGGGTTTGGAGGGATATGGGCTGGGTGCTGGCAGGTGGGACTAGATTGGATTGGGCTATCTGATCGGCATGGACGGGTTGGACCGAAGGGTCTGTTTCCATGCTGTACATCTCTATGACTCTATGTCTACCAATAGTTACACTCACACAGGTTGCAATGGGCTCGCATTTAGAAGCAGCATCACAATTTCAGGATCACAGCAACTGAGGGAGAATATGATATCCAAAAGTTCTGACACTCAAAAGGACTGGTGGAACCATATTCCTATTTAGCCCCACACTGTTGTACCTCTTCATGGCAATGCAAAGCCTGTAGAGATGCAGCAATAGGTAGAGAAACATATGATATTTCCAGATACCAGAGATTATGCACAAGTGGGAGCTCTTGCATGCCGGGAGTTCTGCCAAATCTCAGGAATTTAACCATATGCCTTCATTCATGGAGACAATGGCTGGCAACCAACACAGAGAGTCAAGTTGATCACTCCATCCATGCCCACTTGGACCTTGCTTTCATGCCACTGCTTTATCATGACTGCAGAGTAGCAGCAGCAAAGCAAGATAGAGAAGCCACACCTGAACCTGCCCTGGGAGCTCCTTCCCCTTGCAAGGCAGGGAGCTGCCATTATGGAGAAGCAGGTGACAGCTGTATCAGGGTCATCCTTTCAAGGAACTCGTATAGTGTGCAGCCTCTCTTCATTGCATCCGCTATCAACCCCACTGCTTCCAGAGGGCAATTCCATGGACGAATCCCTGCAAAACTGCAGTAGATATCAGCAGGCCAGAGTCGTTAATACCTCAGACTTCTAGAGGATGCACAGCACATTCATCAAAGACAATGGAGCAATATACTTAGCAGATTGCCTCTCCCCCATCAGATGATGTCATGGGTGCATCAAAACATAGTGACCATAAGCACAAACATTATATCCACTGAGACAACAAAGGTTTTCTTCAAATTTAAATGTCACATGCAAATTCTGTACATTATATTGATTTCATTTTAATGTGTCCCTCATTGTCATTTATTTGGACTAATTTAATCAGAGAGTAAATTTACAAGCATGTCTCATGTTTGATGTGCACTGAATGTTGTCTCGCGAATTACAGAGTTAGCTTATTGCATCGCCAACCCTACTTGTTTGAAAACAAACAAAAACAAAAAATAGAGCTCTGCATTTCTGAGAGGACATTCCACTCTGGGTTCGGTCAGAAGCACTCCATTCTGACAGTTTCTTGTGTAATGTAGAGCTGTCAGGGAAAAATAACTCATGCCTTCTTTTCACCGTAGTCAGCTGCTGGATTCAGGCATTTAAAGGTCTTGAAAGCTACTGTCAAACGATAAGTACACAAGTTAACGGTGACATTAGGGTGCTGGGTAAGTTGGGTTTTTTTAAAATGTTGAACTTTTATTTTGAACTTCTCCTTTGAAACAAACTCATCCATTCTTAGAGACTGAAGTCATTATCAAAGCACTTGAGGCACGAGGTCGCTCTGGTTTTCTCCACCCTGAGTAGTCCCACTGAGCTTATACTTCCAATCCTATATTTTCCTTTTGGAAAATATTATCTCACACGCATACACATTAAAGTGTATCTGTCACCTGCCTTTGCATTAGTCTGTATATATTTTGCTGAAGATTTTCATATTCCTTTTACTGCCTGTCAAGCCCTTGATTGTTCTGTCATGAGGACAAAAAGTGAGGATGGCAGATGCTGGAGATCAGAGTCTAGTGTGTGGTGCTGGAAAAGCAATAGCAAGTCAGGTAGCACCTGAGGAACAGGAGAATCAACATTTCGGGCATAAGCCATTCCTGAGGAATTCTCCTGCTCCTTGGATGCTGCCTGACCTGCTGTGCTTTTCCAGCATCACACTCTCGACTCTGTTCTGTCATAAGCAAACTTCCTAGATTATAACAACAGCACTGGTATTAGTAACATTCACCTTCATTTGCTTCTTAGAATATTAAGAACACAAGAGAATGGCCTGAAGCATACGCACATTTTACAAATTAATGCAACGTGCAGTCAAAGTATGGTATAGACTTTCAAGATTTTTTTTCAGTTAATTCAAAAGCAAATTGGATGAGTGCCCGCGGCAAAAATCCATAAAGCAAATCAAACAATCATAAAATCGTTAGTAAGAAAGAGGTCATTCTGCTAATTGTGTGGGATCATGTCAGGTCCTGAACAACATGGGCTGTGGTGAGATTTGTGAGAATTACATGCGAAGCCTGGCAAGCCCTACACTGACATTGGGAGCAACTCAATGCATTTCTTATGTATCTGTTGGGCATTGAAGTGAGTTTCTCATTCGGGAGCAGGAAGTTGCCTATTACAGAGGCTTATTGCTTATTAAACACATTACTAACTGTATATCTTGCCTCATTAATATGCAGGTTCCCATCTTATCAGATGTTCACCAGTCAAGAATTCTCAACATGTAGCGCAGTGTGTGTACCTGGCTCGCCACTTACTTCAAATGAAATCCATGTTGAACCCTGGGCACCAATATCTCAGGACATGCTCCATGGACACTAGCCACACACAGTTACATCCACAGACATCCAACATGTACCAGCCTCTAAGAACCCTCGTGGCATGTTTCTAATCGGTGTACAGAATACTTCTGAATTTAAAAGCTGCACAAGGAACCACCACTGCAATGCTGCTGCAAGGACTACACTCAGGGACATGCACCCAGCTCACAAACTGATCCAGACTACATCTTCAGCCTTTTCAATTGCTGTCATAGCTCTCACTCACTTGAAAATATGTAGATGCATAAACTATCCCTTCCACACATTGCCTATTTATGTTTTGCCCTGTCAGACAGACACCAGACACACAGTGCTGCTGTATTGTTGTGCTGTTTAAAGCAGACACTAATCTAGGAAATTTGTCATAGTTGTTAGTACAGTTATCAGTCAAGTCAAGATAGCCTTTATTCACAGGACCTTAACACAATAAGTCAAGGGCAGCCTCCAATAGCAGTGCAGGGGCATGTCTCTGCTCAATCAGCTGCTTAGAGTGGTCAGAGTCAGTATTGTCTCCATATAAGGGGTGAGGACATGAATGTCAGGTAGCCCACCAGCTGCCTTGAGTAATTTTGTCCTATTGGGTTGTTTTCCTCCTAGAATGAGACAGAGGCAGGTATTAGAGAAGATGATAGTGGATGGGACAGCTAATACTTTTGGTGCAGATGGGAAAGTGTCCTGAGAGAGTGAACAGTGAGAGAGCAGGCAGGGTGAATGGATTTGGGTGTTGGGGTGGATAAGACAGAATGAGGGGACATGTTGCAGCCAATTGTGAGAACGGTGGAAGTATCACTGACCTTCTTCCAACATTGCTGTGCATTCTTCCAGGCAGTTGAGACTGCACTGACCCAGGTGGCAACCTGGGACCAGGCTGGTGTGGTCTGGTGTTGTGGCCTCCTCTGCAAGTTTTGAAGAAGAGCTTGGGCAAGCAGAACCTCCAGATCACTGCCTACAAAGTGGGGCAACAATTTTCCCTCATCTGCCATGCCCAGGCCAAATATCAGGAACTGAGCTGGGCAACTCTGAACTGAAGGTGTGCGACAGACTCTTAAAGGTGATGCCAATGCTGGAAATGCATGTCCTTTGCAGGATATACAGACAGGGTCACACTAGTGCAGGAATGATGCATGGTAAGTTGAGAGGGGCAAGGTGTGGGTGTGAGTATCCAAACATTGTAAGACTCAGCTCATCGTGTCTGTAATGGCTGTCTGATCATTTCGAGTTAGTGCAATCTCCTGCCTTTTCCCCTTAACCTCACATGTTGTTTCTATTTAAATAATTATCCACTACCCTCTTGAATACCTTGACTGAACCTGCCACCACCACATTTCCAGGCAGTGCTTTCCAAATCCGGACCATTTACTGTGTGAAAATATTTCTCTCTCCTCATTTTTATTTTTCAAAACACTTTAAAGCTGTACCCTCTGACTCGATTACACTCGAAGGAATGGATAGCTTAACATATAAGTTGGAAGACAGAACTACAGAATCCAAATGAAGGTGATCGGGCTCAGAATTTCCAAGCAAAGCGAGGATGTTGGCATGTTACAATCCTCAGGCCATAATTATGGAACAGTCAGGTAGGTGATGCTAGTTACTTGAAAGCAGCAGATAGCTTGTTAATATCAAAAGGATTCGAAGTAGGTTAAAATCTTCTAGGAGAAATCAGAAGGCCTATTTACGATAACGTTGAGACCAACAGGAACTTTTTAGTCAACCCATGTACTTTCGCACAGTCCAGATTTCAACAGCTACCTGCAGATAGCCACCTGGCTGCAGATTGGATCAATTTGAGGACTCCACTCTCTTTACAATCACCATACCTACATGCCATGACTGTGGCCATAGATTATTCTGTGAAAAGACTCACCCAATAATTATGGTTCACCCACTTTTGTCTATTACCTATTTTTACTCCCAAAAAATGTTACTAAGACGGTGCCTCTAAATTGAAGCCCCCTCTCTCTCCTTTGCCATGGCTGGATCCCACCTCCAAAACAAAAATCCAGCATGTTTTTTTTTTCCAGGACTCTGAGACCAAAAATTTAGTTACTGGATCTAGCAAGGTTAAAACCAATTAACTGTATTTTAGGATGAATAATGGCAGAGTTGAAATTTCCATTGTGATTTGGAGCCAAACTCCCACAATGGACCTCAATGCACCAAGAATATTAGATATTTAATAATTATTTTAAAAAACAAACACAGCAACTGCCAACTTCAGTGAGTGAAAGTCTTTTAATTTAAAACTTGGAATGTGAAGAAATTTTGGCAAGTGCTTCCTAGACTCAGAAAATAACTTTGAGAATGCTCTGTCTCTTACCATGTACCTTAATATAGTGGATTTGTGTCAGACAGGCAAAGGCCTATGTAACTACAAAAGTAACTACAAAATACAAAAGTTATTTTGGAACTACCAAGCCATTTTTGAGTGCACCTACTGTGAAATGTTCTGAGACATACATATGGGTTTCCCAATGGGTATTCCTTTGTTCGCAATTTTAATGGAGAAACAAAAGAGGGAAAACATCTCGGTAAGCAGAGAAAATTGAGATCAGATACATGGAGGATAGAACCGAAACAGAAATACCCACCCAAAGAATTTACATGTCACAGAGATATTATAAATATCTCACTGAGGTTTCTGTGAGAAGAATAAGACAATAGTGGGATGCAGCCAGCTAACACAATCAAGATCATTTGTCCATTGCTGTCAACTGCACTTGACATTGCATGCATGGAAATGCAAATAATTGATACACCCTTTTGGGGAAACTCAGTGATTTATCTCCTTTGGGTATGATAGCAAGGTAACTGCATAAGACAGATTTACTGTTTTATCATACTACTGTACTCGCCACAACACAATAAATGGCCTCCAAATACATTGCAAGTTTATGTCATTCAATCCCATCAGTGTTTATAATGGAAAAGATTTTCATCCCACTGAATGCATCGAATGTATGTGACCACATGTAAAGAAACCATCACAAAGACCAAATTTATTGAAAGTTGATATAGATTCCGCATTTTTAGGAATTCTGCTGTTCCTGAACGCAAGGAAAATAGTCCCCTTGCCATCATGGATGATGGACCCTCTATAATGTAGAGTGATAACTAAGCCATATACCTCTAACAGTTTAGTTGTCAAGAGAACTATCACTAATTTAAAGGGGTGCTTTATGCTTGATAGATCAAAGGGTTCTTTGTAATGTGCTTTAGTATAAATTTCATTCATAACTGTGAATTTGTTGCTTCTTATGCAATTCTGCTATGATTAATTGAACAAACGTGGATTGCTGTTAAGTCTTAATCACTTAGAATGTGTTGCTGGTTTTGATTCTTTAACATGTAAGTTCCAGGACTTCTTTCAAGTCACATCGCATCAGTTGTATGACACTTTGAGTTTTTACTATTAATTCTGTGTCCTGTGATCCTGCCCCACTAGCTAACTGATGAAGGACCAGCACTCTGAAAGCTTGAACTCCCAAATAAACCTGTTGGACTACAACCAGGTGTTGTGTGATTTTTAACCTAAATACATCCCAAGTTTTCTGCATTCCTCCATTTATGGCTTTTTGTGCTCCCTAACTGTCACTGCTCTAACATTGGTGGCAATTTCATTCAGTTGTCTCGGTTCCGAGCTCTGGAATATCTACTCCACCCCTCTCCATTTCATTTTCCTCCTTTAAGACACAGCTTCCCTCTGTGATTAAGTTTTTCATCATCAGACCTAATGTCATCTTTTGGGACTTGATGTAAGTCATAATTTGTTTTATAATGCACTGCTGTGAAGCAATAAGGAACTTTTAAAAAATATATTCTTTATGCATCAGACACTTTCCGATGAATATTACTTATCAGTAATTGGGGACATGGTTATTTATATAATGCTACTGCTGGATGTAGCTTATTTCTTCATCCTTTTGTTTTAAAAACTGGATAACTAAGACCATACCAGGATCCATACTGACCAATTTTGGCAATTTGGTGTTAAAAGGTAGATGGTTAAAAGGTAGTGTATCGACATATCTTTTGGCTCACACTGATGATGCTAGTGTTTGTACCCACCCGAATGATGGATGTCCTCCCCAAAAAATGGAGGAAGGTCTGGCAGTGCTACGGAACTAAAATTCTCAGACATTACATTTGATATTTTTTGGGTCTTTGCTGTGCAAAAATTGATATACAAACACATCTGTCAAAGAGTACTTCAGAGTTAACTTTCTGTCTGTAAGGTGCTCTGAGATGTCCTGAGAATAGGTGACAATATGATTGAATTTTACATCATTTTTGAAAGGGAGAAGAGTGGAAATACTAAGACAAGTATTTTAAACTTAAATAAGGGCAACTACGTGGTTGTGAAAGCTGAGCTGGTTGAACTGAACTGACATACTAAGCTAAGTGTTATCAGGATCAATAGAGAAAATGGACGCTTTTAGGGGAATATTTCAAAATACTCAGAAAAAATATATCCCTATGACAAAGGAAAAATCCGAAATGGAGGACATATGATTTGCAATTAACTGAAGGAATTAAGAAAAGCATCAAACTTAAGGAAGAAGCATAAAATTTTGTTAGCAGATGCACTGTTGCTTATTTAGCAAAATTCACTAGATTCATGAAAGATCCCATCAAACTGGAAAGTAGCAAATATAAATTTTCTACTACAGAAGGAAGAGTGAACCCAGAACTAGTAGACAGCAGTGATGGAGAGAATTCTTTTTCCCTCCGAGGTTGGACAGACTTTGGAATTCTCTCGCTCAAAAGGCAGTTGGATTACTGCCATTGAATATTTTTAAAGTGAAGTTAGATAGATTCTTGTCAGGCAAGGAATCAAAGATTATCATGGGTAGATGGAAATATGGTACTTGCCACACATTCATGATTTTGCTCAATAGTGGAACAGGCTTGATGGGCTGAATGATCTACTTCTGCCTCCTGATCTGCACATTCATTTATGCATTGGACTCAAATGACAGTCTTTCTCTCAAGAATCGGAGAAACATTCTAGTAGTGCTGGGGTGAATATCCTCCGATATTACAGTAACACAAGTAGGTGATGGAGGGAAGTTTCACATTGAAGAGCATGTGTGCTTAGGTGTCGTGCTGGGATGGGAGAACTATTAAATTTGTCACTTTTCAAATTTTATAAACAGTGCAATTGTAACAGTTCAAAACAAAAGTAAGGACAAGACCAGGCAAACTCATAATAAAGAATCATTTTTGAGCCATTCTGTTTTGAAAAGCTTAATCTTTATTAAATGCAAAATAAGACCACTACTTCTCATCACACTCTTTCCATTGATTATAAATCAAAATTTGTGCATTGTTAGGGCATTTTCAGTCATTAATTTTAGTTGTTAGTCATATTATATTCATTACTTGCAGTGTTTGATATTTATTGTTTATATCTGCTCATTCCATAATACAAAAAAATCTGAATCATGCCAAATTCTGCCTATTTCTATTAACCATATCAAAAAACTAGAAGCGCACTGATTTATTTTTGTCTTTCACTTTGTCATGTCACAGCCAAATGGTTGTACAGTTGTTGTGTCTTCATTATTTGTTATTTGTGACATTTCTATATTAGAATGTTTTGCTAGAATATATATTACCGTGCAATACAATCATGGATTGAGGCAACACGTCTAGAATATCAGCTGGAAGGAGATAGAAATGTTTCTACTTAGGATGGTACATATATTGAATTACTACATGATTTTCCATCACTTCTTAAACCTGATATTTGCTTACTCCATCCTAGCATCATACTATTCCAACCAAATGAAAGTCTCTCTTCACCATGATTCATGCACTCCTTTTGAAGTCATGTTGGCAATAGAAATTCCCTCACAAGGAAACCTTTTGTTCCAACTCCACTAGAAAAGAATGCCATTACATATTTCCTACAGTCGTTAAAACTAAAACATTGCCAGTAATAATGCACTTTATCTTCTGAAGCATGCAGATTGCTGAAGGGCAATTTATCTAACATTATATACTTTTAATTCATTAAACACTGACAAATTTGTATCACTAAGGTTTAGGAAAATCTTCTGTTAAGCACATGAACTGCCTATCAAATCACTATTAATATTATATATGTTGCCACTACAAATTTGACAGAGAGAGATTAGCATGCAGATTAATAGCAGATTAGTGGCAGAACAATCAGATTCATTACAAAAATAAGCATTAAAATATCTTGTGCTGGATGTCACAACAACTCACACTCCCGAATAAAATATCAGTCAGAAACTGGCAATTGAAATTAAAGATGCGTGACAACAATAACACAAAGAGGGCAGAAACTGCCCCTCACTGGGAGGAATTCCTACCCTTAAGAGTTGCTATCTGATTTGTATAGCAGGAACTCTAGCAGTGCCATGAACTCTGTAGTGGGCACCTTTGGGAGGGTGGGTGGGGGTGGTGGTGGGGTTGGCAATCTTAGGTAGTGGGGATTAGGGCAAGTGAGTTGGTTTTGGAGATGAGGTGAGCAGGATGGAGGTATTATCACACCTAATAGAGAGTGCCCTCTTCCTTCCCATTATTTGAAAATGTATGTAAAATATGCCCACTCCCATCCATCTGCCCATACCAACTGTATTCTGGCATGGACAATGATTGTTGGGATCAATTCAGCTTGCTAACAAGTCCAATTCACCCTTATTTATTTATTTACATAAGAAGGGCTGATTTCTGATTTCAGAGGCCACACATTCTTTTATATAGAGGTGAGTTCATGGGTGGCTGAGAAGGTGGTAGTCTTGCTACCCCCTGGTTTACATTAACACTAACCAAAAACATGTTCAGTGGGACATGTAATATCCAGCCCATTGTTAAAAGTCTTCTATTTTAAAGCAAATAAATATATCATTTTTGGAAAGTTGAGAACACTGACATTCAGACCAAATTGATTCATCACGAGTTATATTCTTACATTGAATGCTGCAGAAGAGAACATACTTTTCATTTGATGGTACAAAACTTGAGTAATGCTGAAAGAAAGAGACATTTTGTCAAAGCTTTGTCTTATATTAATCAAGATGATTCACCAGAAATAACAAAGGAGAAACTATATTTATACTCTAAGAGAGGATAGTACTGATTGGATGGAAAGTGGACTCTGATCAGTGGTGGTGTTGCCATGATTTGATGTTGACTGACAGAGGCCAAACTTTGTTTACATTTTAAATGAGGCAGATTAACTCTGATTGGTCGAAGCTTTGCCCTGAGAAATGGACCAGACATTGGCTATTATCTATTGTGTTGATTTGAAATAGGTATTTCTGTGCACCTATTCTTTCTGTCTACAAAGAACAAAGAACATATGACAAGCCTGACTACCAATTATAAAATGGTTGTCCACATAATTCTTCACACACTCAGGATTATTTCATGAACGTTTCCCATTGTGGAATCATATCTGATGTTGGATACTATGTTGTGAGTTTTGAGCTTTGACAAAATGGGTCTTTTTTTAGCAATATTAAAAAATATACTTTAGTAGAAGTGACAAGGTGCAGCTATAATACACATTAGAATCGCAAACACAATTCTACAATCATTCTGAAGGTTTATCTTGTTAGCTTATCAAAAAGTATGCATTACATAGTTAAATTAAAGCGGAGTTGGCCATCATTTAAATAATTACAGCATATCGTACATAATTAAGTCTAAATTCTATTTGGCCAGAAATGAAACTAGGGTTGATGACATATTTTGTTCCATCTTACTGAGGATTATATAGAATATAAAGCATAAAAGCAGTTCCTTCAGCCCGACCACTCCATGCTGGCACTCATGCTCCACTTCAACCGCCTCCTGTCCTTCCTCACCTAAGTCTGATACCATCACTTTTTGTCATTTCTCCCTTGTATGTTTATCCAATCTTCCCTTAATTCACCTTACCTACTCTCTGCAAGTTCCACATTTTCATCATTCTCTGAGTAAAAATGATCATCCTGAATTTCCTTGCATCATGCTAGTGGTGGAAAAGGTGGGAAATAGCTGGTGCCTAATTTAGTAGGGCCATCCGGCACAGAGAGATCCACCAAGTAAATGCTGGCATCTTCGCAATAGGCTGTATGGCTGAATGTGTCATTCCTTTCAAGTACTCTTTGACCCCAAGAGAGCACAATAAGGTCCCCCTCCACCCCCGCTAGCCCAACTACCTCCACTCCAGCATTGTATTCCCTCAGCAACCACTTCTCCTACTCCCATAATGAGTCCTGTCTGACTAGTTTCACTACCCCACAGCCCACTCACTTGACTTTGAAATTGTGGCCATCAGTGCAGCCTCATCCTGCAGATTAACTCCAGTGATGCTGCTTAATAGCAAAACTATACATTGGCTGCTGATGACAAAACATGTCCTTGAATCATGTTCTCCACCAAAATGTGATTAAGCACACATCTATACTTTGCCATTGCAGCAGGATGCCTGCCACTCCTGCAATGTCTAGCTCTCTGTTTTCTGCCAATTAATTAGTGGCATAAAAATAGATCTGCAATGTATCAGTGTATAATAACATTTCTACAAAGAATACAACATCTATGTTTATCTGGTTTTCCAGATCCTCTTTCTCCCTTTATTGCCTCAACTGCAAATCAGCACTACTTGAGGGTGGGAGTGTTATGGGCAAGTGTACACGCCCATCTTTGATTATTTATTCGTTATGTGGGTGGTGCTACATGATTCTTAAGCTAAGTTAGCTGTTTTAGCATATATTGATAGTGCATTTTGATGATATTAGGTAGAGAATTCTAGGATTCTGATCAAACAACAATGAAGATTTGGAGGATTGTTGGTAGTGAGGGATGTTGTTTACGTCGGCTTTGGTTAGGTATTTACCGAGATTCCACATGGCAGAATGGTCGGAAAAATTAAAGACGATAGGATACAAGAAAATGTAGTGAGTAATATACAAAATTAGTTCAGTGACAATAGGCTGAGGAGTGGCAGATGAAGTTTAATTTAGATAAATGAAAGGTGCTGCATTTTCGAAAAGCAAATCAGAGCAGGACTTATACACTTAATGGTAAGATCCTGGGAAGTGTTGTTGAACAAAGAGACGTTGGAGTGCAGGTTCATAGCTCCTTGAAAGTAGAGTCACAAGTAGATAGGATAGTGGAAAAGGTGCTTGGTATGCTTTCCTTTATTGGTCAGAGCATTGGGTATAGGAGTTGGAAGGCCATGTTGTGGCTGTACAGGATATTGGTTAGGCCGTTTTTGGAATATTACGTGCGATTCTGGTCTCCTTCCTATTGGAAGGATGTTGTGAAACTTGAAAGGGTTCAGAAAAGTTTTACAAAAATGTTGCCAGGTTTGGAGATTTCAGCTATAAGGGAGAGGCTGAATAGGCTGGAGCATTAGAGGCTGAGGGGTGACCTTTTAGAGGTTTATACGATCATGAGGGGCAGGGACATGGATAGGATAGAAAGACAATGTCTTTTCCCTGGAGTGGGGGAGGCCAGAACTAGAGGTTTAGGATGAGGGGAAAAAGATATAAAAGGGACCTAAGGGGCAACTTTTTCACACAGAGGGTGCTGCGTGTATGGAATGAGCTGCAAGATGAAGTGGTGGAGGCTGGCATAATTGTAACATATAAAAGGCATCCAGCTGGATATATGAATAGGAAGTGTTTAGAGGGACATGGGCCAAGTGCTGGCAAATGGGACTAGATTAGGTTAGGATATCTAGTCAGCATGGACGAGTTGGACCGAAGGGTCTGTTTCCGTGCTGTACATTTCTATGATTCTATCACAAAAAACAAACAGCCTCCGCCAACAGCTGGCTTTGGGAATGGAAAGTGGTTTCCAGGGGATTCCAGGTGTCAGGATTAGGTTCTTTGCTAATGGTGGCAGATAATAATGATTTAACTTAATGTGGGAGGCAGTATTGGGAAATATATAGATGATACAAAAATTGACCAGGCAATTCATGGTGAAGATCATGAATATCAAATCCAGGGCATAACAATGGTTTGGTTCAGTAGGCAGACAAGTAACAAATGAATTTTAATCCAGAGAACAGCATGGTTGTGTGCTTGGGTAGGGAAAGCAAAGAAAGAGAGTACATAATAAATGGAGGGTATTGAGAAGTGTGATAGAAGCGAGACACCTTAGACTGCATCCCCATGATCCCAGAAGACATAGGGCAGGTAGATAAAGTGGTAAAGAAGGTATATGGGATGCTTCTATTCATAGGGAATATGGAAACAGGAATGTGAGGCGAGAACCTTATAATAACTTGCTGGTTAGGGTAATGTTAGGGGTTTTGTGCATAGTTCTAGTCACCATATTACAAGAAGGATGTAATTGCTGTAGCAACAGTACAGAGGAAGTGTACAAGAATGTTGCCAGGGATTGAAAACCGCAACAATGAGGAACGTTTGAATATGCTATGGTTGTTTTCCTTAGAATAAAGGACTCTGACAGATGGCTTAATTAAGGTGTACAAATTGAACTCTATTTTTCCTCTACCTAGTGCAGTTTAAAAATTATACTTAGTAGCCATAGTGTGCTGGTGGTGGAGGGAAAAATATTGATTCAGTGCCAATGATCTCATCAATTAAAATGTTTTGCTTTTCAGTGGTGTTAAATTTCTTGAGTATCGTTTGAGACAAATGGCGATTTATTCAATCACATATCTGATTTGAGCTTTGTAGATACTGAAGAGGCTTCATCGGGTCAATTATCAGAGAAATTCTTTCTTGCATTTGTAGCCATAAACTGTTATGGTTACTCTAGTTAAGATTTTGTTCAAATGTTATCTGTGATATGTTGATGGTGGTAACTTGACAAGGAGGCATCAAACATAAATGCTGTTGTTTTCAGTTTGTTATAGATAGTCATTAACTTGAACCTATGCAACAGTAATGATACTTATCAATCCAAGGTTCGATATTAGAGAAGCCTTGCTGGAGGTTGCATTGAGACTGACTTGCATAGAATGATCATAGCACAGAAAGGAAGTATTTAGCTATTTATTGCCATGTTCTCTGCAAAAAGCGCATCATCCAATCCCAGTCTATTGCCCTTTCTCCACAGCACTGCATGTTTTCCCCTTCAAGTGTTTTCCCAATTCCCTTTTGAAAGCCATGATTGAATATGTTCCTCTCAGACTTTCAGGCAGTACACACCAGACTCTTATCACTCGTGCATTATAAACGATTTATTCTTTTTCCTTTTTTTTTCAAATACCTTAGGGTATATAATCTGATTCTGAATCCTTTTGCCAATATTGTGAGCTCCTCTTTGTCCAGATCTATAAGGATTTTGAACATCTCTATCAAATAGGAAATTGTTGGAGAAGATTCTTAAGGGGCAAGAGTTACTCACATTTGGAAAAGAATGGACTTATTGGGGATAGTCATAATGGCTTTGTGCAGGGGAGGTCTTGTCTCACAAAACTGAGTTCTTGAGGAAGTGACAAATTGATGAGGCTAGGGCTGTGGATGGTGTCTACATGAACTTTACTAAAGCATTTGACAAGATCCCTCATGGTAAGCTGATCCAGAAGATTAACTCATATGGGATCCATAAATTAATAAGTTGGATAAAAAAACTGCTTGGTCTTAGAAGACAGAGGGTAATTATCGAGGGGTGTTTTTCTGACTGAAGGTATGTGAGCAATGGTGTTTCACAAGGATCATTTCTGGAACCTCGTTATATATGTTATATATATAAAAATGATTTGGATGAAAATGTAGGTGGTCTGATTATTATGTCTACAGATGACATGAACATTTGTGCGGTTGTGGATAGTGAGGAAGGGTGTCAAAGGATACTTGTTGGAAATTTGGGCAGAGAACTGGCAGATGGAGTTTAGTTGAGCAAGTGCAAAGTGATGCATTTTGGGAGGTCAAATGCAAGAGGAAAACAAAGTAAACAACAACCTTAGGAGCATTGATATACTTAGGAATCTTGGGGTGCAACTCCATAGCTCCTTTAAAATGACAAGACAAATTGATAAGGTGGTAAAGAAAGCAAATGGCATGCTTGCCTTCATTTGTTGGCAAGTCATGCTGCAGCTAGAAAAATTTCAGGTCGGTCACCTTGAGTATTGTGTATAATTCTGGTTGCCACACTATTGGAAGGATGCAAAGGTTTCAGAAAGTGTATAAAAGATGCTTACTAGGATGCTGCGTGAATTGGAGTGCATTAGCTAAAAGGAGAAGTTTGTCAAAACTTGGATTGTTTTCCCTCCAGTGTCGGAGGCTGAGGGAACAACTTGATTGCAGTATATAAAATAAGAAGCATGGACACGGTGGATAGTCAGAGTCTTTTTCCCAGGGTGGAAATGTCAAATACCAGGGGGCATAGGTTTAAGGAGATGTACAAGTTAAGTTTTTTTTAATATCGAGGGTGGTAGGTGTACTCATTGTAACACGATCAGCCAGGTGGACCTCAGAGTATGAGTTTCCTGATTGGGGCTGTTAATCTGGTCCAATTATGGTGCCCTGACTGACAGTGTCAGACATCCTGTTCACTCTGAGAGGTGACTCTGAGGGAGCTGGATCAGTGTCAAGGACTCTCCACATGTAAATAAAAGGTGACTTGGTGATAGGATACAGGCCTCTGTTGATTTATTTTGGTCTGTGCCTGATACAAGCTGCCAGGGGAGGTGACAGACAAATAAACAGTCAGGAAATAGAGGGATAAGGACCATGTGCAGGCAGTTGGAATTAGTTTAGAATAGCATCATAATTGGCACAGACACAGTAGGCTGAAGGGTCTGTTCCTGTGCCATACTATTCTAAGTTCTATATTGTGTTCTAACCTATTCTGCTCTAAGAACTGGCTTATCCAATCTATCCATGTGACTGACATCCTCACCCAGGAAAAATCTTATACATCTCCTCTAAAGCATTCACATTCTTCCAAAATTACCATTCTCAGAATTGGATACATGCTCCAATCAAGGGCAAACTAGTGTTTTATCAAGACTTATCATGACATCCTTGCTTTTGTACTCTATGACTCTAAGCTGAGACTCAGTAAAGGATTTTGCAGAGCTTCATTTTAAGCAAGTATATTTGTTTCCATATTATTATTTCTTAAGTAACCCAAGCTAACTGAAAATGGTATAACTAACAAAACTGCAGTAGTCCCTTGGCTTTACATCTCTTTCATTGTAGTGGCCTCTTGTTACTCACAAGCCTGCAAGATAACTTTGCTATATTCAGTTAGTATTGAGACTTGGTCAGGTTTATTATGCACATAGATCTTTCAAATTTTAAATCATGATAATTTCTATAAATTGCAACATAGATTGGTTCCCTGGTAGCATTGGAATTTGAATGAGAATATTTTAACATTCATATCATTAGTTTACAATTCATTTAAAAATCTTTAATGTCTAGGTTTGCACAGAAACCAACATAAACAACATTTCTAAACAAAAGTTCAAATAATTACAATTATACTTGGACAACATAGGATTGAAAATTGGTTGTACTTTCTCATTTCATCTTTCTCGAAGTCAGGAATGTCATAGTTAGACCCATTACAAATCTGTTCTCTCAAATATACAAGATATCATTGCTGCGAGCTATCTAAACAAAAAACATTAGCACGTGGTGCCGAAATTCCTTTCACTATTCCACCAGCAACTTCCCATGAGCACATTAGCCCCAGTTATATTGATGCGGAAATCATTCAAATTATTCCTGTAGACATTTTAATGATGTCTATTACCTTGGCACCAGGATGTGGGAGCCCATAGAAACACCAGTCCATACTCTTGAATATCAAACATGCTGGATTTCTATACTTTGCTTTACCCCAACAATCTGCCCTCACTTCCCCCAATCTTGTACAATCATTTGCCCCAGAGTGCCAACGACACTCTCCCAGGGGTGTTTATGTGCACATTCCTATTTAGCACTAAAAATCAACTTGACAATGCAACAAACCTGGTAGATTCCTGTGCTACCTGCCTCTTGCTGCAACTTTGAATGGCCAATTATTTATCATTTTCCTGTCCTTTGCAGCTGTAGCTCACTACAAAGTGACTACCTCCTAGAACCACTCTGTGTGAATTCCCAGCATTTCAGATATCCCACTCGGTATCCAGCCGCTCAAAATTTTAATTACTGGAGACACTTCCTGCTACGTTCTGCATGATTTCTAAGGACAAATAGAAAGTCCTGAAAATTTCTCATGAATTACAAACAACATATCTAGCTTTCCCAACAACTCATTTAAATGTTTGTTTAATTATAGGTTTTTTTTTTAGTTTTGTACACCTATTTATTATTCAATTATTTATGCATAGTCAATTTTTATTTAATGCATTTCTGATCCTATTAACGTTGGTATCATTTATCATCTCATTATGTCTAATTGATGACCCTGATTTATTTATTTACTGTTGCTCTTGGTTTCAAGTTCTTAGCACTTCTATACAAAATTCCCAGTCTCACCCAATTTACCATAACTTATTTCCAAAAATGCAATTTTGGAAATTATGAACATTACATAGGTTTGATGAAAGTAAAGGATTATTATAGGGAGAGAGTCTTTAGGCTGCAGGCAGAAGGTGGCTGAATGGACTTGTCAATTATCCAGAAATTTAAATCTGGCCAACAAATTAAAATAAGCGTAACTGAATAGCGATCAGGATAAAAACCACCAAAGACGAAGGAACCAAAATAACTGACCCAGTCAATGCATACACTCAGCATCAGATAGTGATCCTATGATCATCAGCAGCAAGGCAGAACATACCACAAATTGGCTAATAGCCAGCAAAAGTTTTGAATAAACTGATTACATGTTTGGGAATGTTGCACTTCTGTACTGGAGCTCAAAATTGGCATGCATTCATAGAAACTCCTGTGATTAGAAGTTACTTTTGAGCGATCTGTTCTAAGATGTTATAACACACTGCAAGAGCAGGTGAGACTTAAACCTCAACCTTTCAGGCAAGAGGTAGGATCAATCAATTGGAGAATAAATACATTGGCTTAAGAAACTTTGACCTAATATCTATCATGCAGGGACAAGAATGTTTGGTGAGAAAAGCAGATTGTCAGTTAAAGGCTTGGGCCCTTTTGAGCAGCAAATCATGTCATTCAAGAAATTCATTCAGAAATGGCTATGGTCATGTGATTATCATTTATGTATGTCACAGATATCAATATGTGATACAAACTCCTAATCAAATCACTGAAGAATTTGAAAATAGTAGCATTTACTATACATCTCTACTAAACTAGAAAAATGAGTGTGCTTACAATCCCAGGTGATGTCATATTAGGTCAGGATGATCACTTGTCCAAAATGCACTTGCAGAGCATACACGTAAGGAACAAAGGATCAAAAATTGTCCAGCCAAGAGTCTCCATTATCCAATTAAACCATGATTGAGTTGTATTTCAACTCAATTTGCCTGCCTTATCTCCAGCAGTACATTGAAATCAGTTTTATATACAACTGTGCCCACATACTTTGTTTTATTCACTGTTCTTTGTTGACTATCCTTCATTTGTACAAGTCATTAGCACATTCCTCTTAAGACATTTTGAGAAGCTTTGAGAACATTACTCTTAATTAAGTTGTGCATACATTTTATCAATAATCTTTCAATGTAATATGGCAAAGAAATAGAAACATTGCCAGGAAATAAAACTGTGCTTTGGAAGGAATTTATTTTGTTATTTAACAAAAATATGATTGTGTAAATTAATAAGTCCTAACATATTCCAAACAACAAAATTGGATGGCAGATTCTTCTGTATTTCTCCCAAGGACATGTACGTTGATAAATTAACAAAATTAAAATATACAATCATTGAATTCTACAGTACTACAAGAAGGAAGCCATTCAACCCATCATGTCTGCACCTGCTCTTGAAAGAACAACCCAGCTAGTGTAATTCACCAGCCCTTTAAATTTTTCACTTTCAAATTTATATCCAGCTCTTTTCAACCCTCCCATGGAATTCACATGCACTACTCTCTCAGGCAGCGCATACCAAATCCTCACAACTCTCTGAGCAAAGAAGTTACTCTTCATCTCACTCCTAGCTCTCTTGCTGACAATTTTGAAATTGTGACCCATAATTACTGACATACCAACTAATGGAATCAGAATATCCTTCTTTATCTTGTTAAAATTGTTCAAAATTTTGAACAGCTTAATAAGATCTCCTCTTAATCTCTGCTCCAAGGAGAACATGCCCAAATTCTCTAATCCAATCTGTCATTCCTGTTGTCATTCTAGCAAATCTCCTTTGCACCCTCTCCAAGGCTTTAACACCCTTCCTTAAATCCCATCACTCCCTTGCTTTTATACTCTATGTCTCTATTTATAAACTCAAGGATCTTACAAGCCTTCTTAACAACTGTTTCAACTTCAGAGATTTCTGCATTGAACCCCAATATCCTTCTGCTCCTGTACTCTCTGCAAAGTTGAGCTTGTATTGTCTCTGTGTCTCTTCTGAGTCACAGAGACATACAGCATGGAAACAGACCTTTCAGTCCAACCAATCCATAATCCCAAACTAAACTAGTCCAACCTGACTGCCTCTGGCTCACTTCCCTCTAAACCTTTCCTTATCATGTATTTATCCAAATGTCTTTTAAACATTGTAATTGTACCCACATCAACCACTTCCTCAGGAAGTTTATTCCAACGTGAATCACCCTCTGTGTAAAAAATTTGCCTTTTTTAAAAAATCTACCTCTTCTCACCTTAAAAATATGCCCCCTGGTCTTGAAATTCCCTGTCCTCGAGAAAAGACAACTATCACAAACTCTATCTATCCCTCTCATTATTTTATGAGGACGTCGCCTCTCAACCTCCTATGCTCCAGTGAAAAAGGTCCCAGTCTTTTCAGCCTTTCTTTATAACTCAAACCTTCCATGCCCATACCTGGTAAATCTCTTTTGAACCCTCTTCAGCTTGAAAAATCCTTCTGATAACTGGGTGACCAGAAGTAATTTTCTTAGGCAGAAAACTAGCCACCCAGAATACACGAATACCAATTAGCCACCAATGTACGTGACCCACTATCACTGGTATCCTTACACACAAACAAAGAAGGACACCACTTCAACTGGGAAAACACATCCATCCTACGACGCTAAACAGGGACATGCATGAGAATTCCTAAAGGCCTGGCATTCAAAACGGAACTCCATGAATAAACCACATTGATTTGGACCCCACTTACCAATCTCTGAGAAAAAGAACTGGAAATGATATTACCCACCTTAAGAGACCAAGACACATAAATAGAAAACGGGACATAACACCAGCGCTTCACCAGAGGCTCACTAATGATGTTACCAAGCATGGTGACGAAATGTCAGAAAACAAACCTTCCAGCTCAGCGAGCACCCGTACAACCTGAACCTCAACCTGAGCTACAAATCTCAAAAATCACAAATGCCCATCTATAACTTTGCACTGTTTCTTATCTTTGAGCTAATTTCTAATCCTCTGCTGCCAAGAACCCATCAATCTCAAATTGCTTATCAACTAGCAATGTAGAATCATATCAAATGTTGTCTGAAAGTCAAAATATATAACTCATACATCAATACGCTCATCTACTGCCTGTATCACCTTGTCAAAGAATCCAATTAAATTTGCCAGGCATGACCTGATGTTGACTGTCTAGATTTAACTTATTTTTCTCTAAGTGTGTATTTACCTTGCCTCATATTAGGGTTTCCATCAGTTTTCCCACTATTGACCTCATTCTGTCAGGCCTTTAGCTTCATGGGTTATTCTTTGCCACTTTCTTAAACAATGGTATCACATTTGCAATCCTCCAGTGCCATGGGACTAATCCTGTGTTCAGAGGCACCTGGAAAATTTCTGTCAAAGGCTCTGCAATTTGCTCCTTCATGTCTCTCAGCTACCATCCCAATCTGGCCCAGCGATCTCTCTACCTAGAATGCTGCCAAACATTTTTGCACTTTTTCAATGTGCTGCTCTGTTGCTCAACACCCACATTTTCAACTCAGCCAATGTCACCAATTTCTAATTTGGTGAAGCCAAAAGCAAAGTACTCACATAGTATCTCTGCCATACCCTTTGCTTCAGTAAGCAGTTTACTCTGCTTGTTCCTTATGGGCCACACTTTATTCTTCACTAATCTTTTAGTATTAATATGTTTTAAGAACATTTTCCAATTTGTTTTCGCACAACCTGCAAACCTTTACTCATACTTCCTTGTTTAAGCCTTAGCCTCACTTGTGCATTTGATATACTTTTGCTGATTGTGATTGCTATAATTATTCAATGTGCATCATATACCTCCTTTCTCTTCTTTATTTTCTCATCACTATTCTTAGACATTCAGGGTACACTAGCTTTTGATACCCTGTGTTTATTGTTCACAGGTATGTACCTAGCTTGTACCCAATTTATATCTCTTCTATTGCTTTATCTGCCAAAATGTGTTTCTATATCAACATGTTCCAGTTAAACTTTTGGACACCTAAAATCTGCCATTTTCCAGTCTGGGATATTAATCATTGACTTTTATCCTTTTCCAACTTAATATGTTACCCATTATATTATGATCACTATTTCCCAAATGCTCTCCCACTCTCATGTTCTCCACCTAGTCTACCTCATTCCTAGAACCAGAACCAGCACAGATTCTTCCTTGCAGGGCTGGAAATATACTGTTCCAGAAAGTGCCCCTTCACATATTGCAGAAATCTCTCCCCTTTCGTACCCCCCACATTACCTCTTTCCCACTCTACCCTCGGCTAATTGAAATCACCAACTATCACAACTCTACTTGTCCTGCAGATTTCCATAATCTATCTACAAATGCTCTCTTCTACTTCCTCCCAAATATTTGGAAGCCTATAATAAATAAAAACAAGGTAACTGCACCCTTCCTGTTTCTCACCTCCAACCATATAGATTCTAATTCAGTAACTGCATCTCATTCAAGCTCACCAACACTATATTTGACCAAGATTGCTACAGCTCCTCCCTTTTTACCCACTCTGTTTCTACTAAAAACCTTATAACTGGGATGTGGTATCCACTCCTAGCTTGAGCCATGTTTCTCTTAATACTATTTTGTCATATCATCCGGAGCAATTTTGGCTTCTAATTCCCCAATATTGTTCACGATACTCTGTGTACTTACATACACAAAATTTAAACCTGCCCCACCTCTTTCTTACCCATTGGAAGATGACCTTTTCTTTGTTCACAGTCAATACTCAAGCCTTCCCTTACTTATTTTCCCCCATCTTGTCTCCTTTGCCCTCCCTGGCACTTTCAAAACAAGGCCCATTCGTCAACCCACTCCCCTGCCTTCTAAGTATAAATTCACCCACTATTCTATTTACTTTCTCAGCCAAGAAACTAGACAATGTTACCCAGCATGGTGACGAAACATCTGAGAACAAATCTACCAGCTCAGCATTCAAATGTATAACCTGAATATTGCAATTCATTTACAAGCAAAAAAAGTCAAAAGTTATATTTTGCACTTAAATATAAATTTTGACCAACAATCATAGTGCATTTAAATGTCTGAATATAATGTTCCATTTATTCAGTAGTATTTTTAACTAAATATGCAACAGACAAAATAAATTATTTAAACAGAATTATATAGAATTATCAGCACAGAAACTGCTGTTTAATCCATTTGACTAAAAGGATCTCTGCTGGTGTTCAGTCCTCATACAAACCCCTCCCCTTTAAATCACCACTCCCAATGCTATTTATATTTTTCTCTTTAATATGCGCATTAAGATTCTCTTTAAACACACTTATTGTTCAACGACTTCATGTGACAATGAGATCCACATTTTCAGCATTGTCTACATATATATGTTCTTCCTAAATCCATGCATATCCAATATTTAGTCCTCATTGTTCTGGACTTACCTACAGTTGGAACAGTTTCTCCAAATCAACCTAATTGAAATGCTTCATTATGTTAAATAGTTCTACCTGTCAAAGTCTTGAGTCTCAAAAGTAACAGAGAGTAGGGAGTGGGCAGAGGTAGGTAATGTGTGGGGGAAGGCAGACATGGTGGTGCTTATGGAGAGCTATCGTTCAGCAGTGATCCTTCCAAATATATACTGAAGATTTGAGAATGGTGTGGGATGGGATTTTGGGTTCAGACTCAGGCCCTGGAGACAGAGAAATCGTGCTGGGTAGTGGTAGGGGTGTCTGATCAAGGGGATGGAAACAGGTAAGCTTGGCGGACTAGGGAAGCACTCCTGCTCCTCCTGACCCACAAGTAGTGCTGGAAAGGCACTTACCTGTTCCATCCAGCCGTTCGCGCCTCCCTTCACCTTTCGGATTTCCCGAGGTTCGGGAAACCCGGTTTGCCATCGTTAAATCTGCAACAGAGATAAAATCTTAGGCACGCAGCCTCATTAAAATAATTTAAATGACCAATCTGCCTGAAGAGGACAGATGAGTCACATTCCTAACCCACCTCAATTAATACTGGAAGTGGGCCTATCAAAGGTGGATTGAGATTAGTTTTCCCATTTTTCTCTATTTTCTCACTTTTTATGGCCATATCAAAATTTTGTGTTGCTATTTTTAACAATGTAGATTTCTGTTATAGCAAATTTCTTTGCTGCTTTAATCCATTTAATTTCTTATCCTACACGGAATATTATTTCTAACAAAATACCTCCCTTGACTTCCATATTATAAACAGCACCAATCAATGTAGTATTACTAAAGAATTTTAACACAAGACTTCCAATTGCAGAGTCCAAATTATTTGTGTATGTGGTCTTAATACACATCCCAAATGGGATGACACTTTGAATCTCCTACAACACCAAGAAATCTCCCTTAACTTTCATTCTCTGCTCTCAGTTTTTTTGGCAATCTTCCAATCTATTCCATTACTTGGCCACTGACTCTACCCGCTGGAAACTTTGTGTGAATCAGTTAAGTGACATCCTGTCAAGCATATTTTATAGTTTTTCAGATAATCAATTATTTTCAATTGTAAAAATGGATGGTTAGCACAGAATACTTAAATATTGGAAAATATTGTCTGAGCTTTTCTTCCACTGGCAGATTAGCAGATGGCCAAGGCTAGCACCTTTGCTTGTGTTATTGCCGCTAACCCACTGCTAATTTCATTCTTGGAGATAATACTGTTTCTCATAGGCTCACAGCCACCAGGATAGAGATGAATTCAATGCTACACCCTTCTTAAAGGCACACATGTTTCTGTAGATCAGCAATCAAAACATCAAGCAGCCTTTAGAGTGTCAGTTGTTAAAAGGGCTGACAGATCTTTTGAGACATCCAAGCAGGTTCTTTTGATGAAGCTGATTCTTGCTCTATCCGTCGATAAAGATGCAATTAGCAAGTTTTGATAAGATTTGTAGCTCAGGCTAGGTTCTGGATGTAGGTTTGCTCGCTGAGCTGGGAGGTTCATTTCCAAGTGTTTCGTCACCCTACTAGGTAGCATCTTCAGTGGGCCTCAGGCAAAGCAGTGTACATGATTCCTGCTTTCTATTTATATGTTTGGGTTTATTTGGGTTGGTAATATCATTTCCTGTGGTGATGTCATTTCCTGTATTTTATCTCAGGGAGTGATAGATGGCGTCTAACTAGATGTGTTTGTTGATAGAAGCATAGCATTCCAACAGGAATTCTATAAATTCTCGTGTGTCTCTCTGTTTGGCTTGTCCTAGAATGGATGTGTTGTCCCAGTCGAAATGGCGTCCGTCCTTATCTTTATGTAAGGATACTAGTGAGAAAGGGTCATGTCGTTTGTGGCTAGCTGGTCTTCATGTATCCTGGTGGCTAGTTTTCTGCCTGTTTGTTCAATGTAGTGTTTGTTACAGTTCTTGCACAGTATTTTGTAAATGACATTAGTTTTGCTTGTTGTCTGTATAGGATCTTTCAAGTTCATTAGCTGCTGTTTAAGTGTTTTGGTGGGTTTATCGGTTACCATGATACCAAGGGGTCTGAAATGACCGCCAGACCACTCAGACCCCTTGGCATCATGGGAACCGACAAGCCCATCAACACACTAAAACAGCAGCTAATGAACTTGAAAGACCCTATACAGTTAAAAAGCAAAACTAATGTCATTTACAAAATACTGCGCAAGAACTATAACATACACTATACTGGACAAACAGGCAGAAAACTAGCCACCAGGATACATGAACAACAACTAGCCACAAAATGACATGACCCTCTCTCACTAGTATCCTTACATAAGATAAGGAAGGACACCACTTCAACTGGGACAATACATCCATCCTAGGACAAGCCAAACAGAAACAATGATGAGAATTCCTAGAAGTATGGCATTCCAACAGGAACTCTATCAACAAATACATCGAGTTAGACCCTATCTACCACCCCATGAGAAAAAGAACAAGAAATGACATCACCACAGGAAATGACATCACCAACCCAAAGAAACCCAATCATATAAATAGAAAGCATGAATCATGTACACTGCTTTGCTTGAGGCCGACTGAAGATGTTACCTAGTAGGGTGACGAAATGTCTGGAAATGAACCTCCCAGCTCAGCGAGCCAACCTACATCCAAAGATGCAATTATTTTTAATCAAAGGTACCTGCCATCCAGGCTCCCTTTGAACCATACTCTTGTTTTTGGCAAATGAAACTAAAGGGTTTGCTATCACTGCTCCCTCAGTACAGTTTTAGGATAAAACAGCAGATTATGATCACAGTTAAACAACTGGAGCTCAAAAGGACCATGATACTGTTAGGCAGCATTCTTGTTGCCTACAATTTAGTGCTGAAGTTTCCCAGTTAAGGACAAGAGGCCAGTGAGTAAACCCATGACCACGTATAAATTGTTAAAAATCACACAACAACAGGTTGTATTCCAACAGGTTGATTTAGAAGCACTAACTTTTGGAGTGCTGCTCGTTGATCAGGTGATGGTAGTGTGTAAGATCATAAGGCTACAGATTCTGTGTCTTATGATCTTATACTCTACAACCACCCGATGAAGGAACAGCACTCCGAAAGCTAATGCTTCCAAACAAACCTGCTAGCCTATAACCTGGTGTTGGGTGTTTTTTAAATTTGTCCATCCCAGTCCAACACCTGCTCTTCCACACCTTTTATTGTCTACTGCCAGATTTTTGATAGTTGGATGAAATTAAAATCCAGCTCAATATTTTTATGTTACACTTGAAGCGTACTGCCGGCTTCATTATTTTAACTGTTAATCTACTTTTGTCCTGAAGATTAACATGAATTGTTCAATCCATAATATTTTAATGATACTAGCAAGGCTGGATGGGCAACAGTCACTAATATTGCAAACCAGAGAGCCCATAGTTAACTCAGGCAAATTGCAAAGGTCAAAAGTGGGTGTTTGATAATTATTACACAGTTCAAATTCCTTCACAGTTCCTCAGATAATGAAGCAGTTCCACATGCATCAAGACAACATTCAAGTTGAGGCTTATAAGTCTAAGAAGTAGATTCATGTCATACACAGGTCTCAGAGAGAGCCTCGTCACCTCATCTTAACATTGAATGGTTGAAATCTCCCGAAAGCAACAACCAGGGGGTCCCTAATGGCCAGAAACTCATTGGACCAGTGACAAAGTTGTACCAACTCAAGTAGGTCAGAAGCTAAGTATTCAGTGATGTGTGACTCATCTCTTGTCTACCCAAAGTCTCACAGTAACCTGCAAGGCACCCAGATCAATACACTAAGAAAGCTTGGTATCATCTGGGTCAAAGTCATCCTCTTTTTCCATCACCAACATATCATTGCTAGTGCGTGTACAGGAGTGAGTTGCAACCGTTTGATTGGCAATAACTTCAAAATGTACAAGCCATACATCTAGAAGTATCAGGGCAACACGCAACCTGGAACACCACTAACTACAATGACCAGTTCAAGTGACGCAGCATCCCAGCTTAAACACATCGCTTTCCCCTCATCCTATTTGGTTAAAATTCTAGAACTTCCAATCTCTTTCAGCTTGTAGACTGCAGTAGGTCAAAAGACAATCACAATGTTCTGAAAGGCAGGTAGAGATGAGCAATACATGCTAATCTAAACCTGCACCACTCATCTCCCAAGAAAAAAAAGGAAAAATCACTAATCAATGACAAACTTCACAGTAGCAAACTGTTATAGGAATCATTTGATGTATGGAATGATGTAGATTTATTTCCAGTTCTAGTACACGGTGCTGGATAGTTACTCAAAGCCAGAAAGAGAGGAAGGTTGGATAGTGCAGGTCGTTCGAGAAGAAAAAACATTTAGACTAAAAACACAAAATTAAAGATTTCTTTCACATCCTGTCAAATTTAATAGCAGGATGACCAGTAAAGGCTTGTGGCAAGTTTCCTGCCTGACAACTATCCAGTTTGACAGACGTGTTAGGCTGGATGCCACTTTTCTGCTCCAATCTGGACAACCAGAAAGGCAAAAAAGAACTCAGGATGCAGCCCTCCTTCCCTCTTTTTAACAATTTCTATTCCTGCATTTCAGCAGGTAGCACTACATTTAAAATAAAGTAAAAGGAGATACATAGCCTCCTTGAAAGATTATGAATTCATGCCATCTTGACCATGGCCCTCGAGCGCATTCAAGTTGTGAACAATGTACAAACCAACTTTAACATCAATTAAAACGCCTGTTAAGATAATTATTGGAACACTCAATATGTCCTTAACATTAAAATATTATTGGTGGTCGTGGGGGAAAGATCTGCGACCTTGCAGCATGACCACATACAAACCACATGTGAAACACAGAGATCAAGCCTGCCAACACACACAGAACACACCCACAATGCCCCAGTCTCCGCCAAACAGGCTAACAAAGAAACCAGACATGGCCAAGCTACTCCCAGACGAGAGAATACACTTCCCAAACAACATTCCCAGTAAGCTCCCAGCCCCGATTAGCACTGCGGTCCCAACACCCTAAGGGCAGGCTCATTTCCCATTCAAACCGATACCACATAATCAAAGAGGCAGACCTAAATGCCCAGAAGACTTTGCGCGCAGGAGGAACAGAACGGACAGACCTGGATTCCAGGAAAAGGGACATTTGCACATATTCATGCAGACGGGAAATACAATAAAGAATCTTCAAGACATTCTCACCTACTCACAGAGATGGCTGGAATCTCCTGTGTTAATTGCAAATGAATTGCTACTGCCGGACACTTGATTAATTTCAGTTCAGTTTGTTCTTATTTTAATCCCTCTATAATTATCACCATTATACTGTAACTGCTTTACCATTTATCACCTTTGTGTTGTAACCCTATAAAACCTACCGGCACCTTCCGCTCGGGGAATAGAATTCTGGCCGCCTGTGCAGAGAATCAGTTCTGTGTCAGCCTGGTCAATTTCTCTTCTGTGATATCATTTTATTTTTAGTAAACCGCTCGTCAGTTTCACCGCGATTCTCGTTTGTGGTCTCTGATTCACTGGGCTGAATTTCTCTGACAGTTTGGCGTAGTCAGCAGGCCCTTTCTATCAACAGTGTAAGTGAACCTTGACTTTTCATCTTGTGCTCAATTCAGAACCGGCAGCTAGCTTTGCCCCAGCGGGTCATTCCTACAACAAGTTGGGCATATGGGGGGAGTAGCCACAATTCTGATCTACTGCGGCAGCATTTTGGCACTGAGCTGTTTTCCCTGCTGGAGTGAAGCAGGTCAAATTATACCCCAAATGGTGCCCATTTACGCAGATGCACAATGAGACTTGAGCCAGCCAGCAGCCGCGTGCCTGATCCAGCCAGGGGAAAGACGGATCTGCAGGAGTTCCCAGTGAGACAGAAGGAAAGACCGTCCATCAAATCCTTGCTTAAAAGATCTAAAGAACGGGAAAAATGACAAGGGCAGCAGCTGCTGGCCTGTTTGGTGTCTTGTGGGTTTTTTACCTGCATGTTTGTGGTTTTCAAGTGTATATTTTGCGGTTTGTAAATATTTGACCATGGTCTGTCACTGCATGCCCGAGTAGTTTTAGGAGCATTCTTCTGGTCAGTTTCAGTCTCTGGCTTGCGCTTGTGCACAGTGTGATACTACGGCTAAAAGGTTGTTGACATTACGATCGACAATTAACCTGTCCTGCGTTTGATTGGTTATTTAACTAGCGGTGACTGACAGCTGTGCTGTCTGGAGGCAGGTGAATTTGCTGAATTCCTTGAAATCCACGTTCGCAGCCTGCAAGCTCGACTCAGAAACCGTTTCACAGTACGGGAGCACGAAAGTCCACTTTCTGCCGGGAGGTACCACTCGCGGGCACGTTGCTGCCCCAGTAGCGTGGGGAGAACGGTTCACGGCCGCCAATCCTGGGCAACAAGACACTTAGGCGGCACGGTATATACGTTATCTTCAAGGCAAAGATAGGAGATCCTCTTGTAACACCTGGGTCCCCAGCAGACACAGTGCTCAAGGAGACAGGACAGCCGATACGTTATCCCCTTCATTGGGGACCTGTACACCTGGGTCTGACTGAAATTGGTGATATGGGGAGGAGGGGTCCTTTAAATTTGAAAAAATTGATTATTGGACCATGGCCATTGCAGGAGGGAAGGGGAACCCCTCCTGTGACACTGCCGACATGTTACAGTGTCTGGGAAAATTCAGAGAAATTGCGATGCAGCACCAGCCCCATAAAGTGAAAGATCACTACTAGACGCCCTGTAAAACGGATCCCCCCTCCCCACAATGCCCAGTCGTGGCCCCGCCGCCCTATGCCCCGCAGTACCCCAAACTGCCCCTACCACCATCGGAATCAGACCTGCTGCATTAGCCGACATCTAGTCCTGGGAGGGGTCGCAGCGGGACACAGCAGCCCGATACAACACCACCGCCAGACACCACCAAAAACATCATAGTTACCCGCAGCAGAACTGCTGCTACTACCTAAAAACACAGGGCACAGACCATCAAACCATTGCCTCATGATCGGCTCCACTCCGATGCATAAGCCCTGGACCCATGCGGAGGTCTGGACCATGCTGCAGGATGCCCCAGACTCCTTAAAAAAGATCCAATGCCATTCCACAATTGACTACTGCAAATTTCAGCCAGCTACAATTGCCTGCCCTAAGACATACAAACCCTGCTGCAACTTGCAAATGGATCCCACTGGGGAACTGTTCGTTCCACCATAGAATTCCCTACCCGACCCTGGGACTCCGCCTCAGACTGTAAGCGCGGGCTCGACAATGTTGTAATAGAAACCAGTGCAAGCAGCATGCAGATTTTGGCGCTGTAACCCGGTGTAGATGAATCCCCTACCAGACTTCATAGCCCGCTTCAAAGAAGTTTGGGATTGTTCAGCAGGCATCCAGTTATTGGAAAACCAACCCTTGTAAAATGCATGTTGCTGGCCTATGCACAAATATATAAATCACACAACTTGACCTGGCAACAGCAGAATGGGGGGGGGGGGGGGGGGAGTTCACGTTAACGACATTGAACAAACTGGAGAGAAATGAGTTGCTAGGCGGAAGTGATGACTGCAGATGCTGGAGATCAGAGTGGTGCTGGAAAAGCACAGCAGGTCAGGCAGCATCCGAGGAGCAGGAAAAATGACATTTTAGGCAACTGAACTACTGGACAAACTGCAACAGAGGACCAGAGGACGCCTGAGGGGGCACTTCTGTGAGAGAGTGGGACAGTGGGCTAGGGAAGGGATTCTGGATTAGAGTGGGGCTGGAAAAGCACAGCAGTTTAGGCAGCATCCGAGAAGCAGGTAAATCGACGTTTAAGGCAAAAAGCCCTTCATCAGAAAAGAGGCAGAGTGCCTGAAGGGTGGAGAGATAAATGATAAGGGGTAGGGTGGGGAGAAAGTAGCATAGAGTACAATAGGTGAGTGGGGGTGGTGATGAAGGTGATAGGTCAGGGAGGAGGGAGGGGGAAGGTAGCAAAGAGTACAATGGTTGACTGGGGGTGGGATGAAGGTGATAGGTCAGAGGAGGGTGGAGTGGATAGGTGGAAAGGAAGATAGGCAGGTAGGATAAGTCATGGGGACAGTGCTGAGCTGGAAGTTTGGAACTGGGGTGAGATGGGGGAAAGGGAAATGAGGAAACTGGTGAAGTCCACATTGATGCCCTGGGGTTGACGTGTTCCAAGGCGGAAGATGAGGCATTCTTCCTCCAGGCGTCGGGTGGTGAGGGAGCGGCAGTGAAGGAGGCCCAGGACCTCTATGTCCTCGGCTGAATGGGAGGTGGAGTTGAAATGTTGGGCCACAGGGCTGTGTGGTTAATTGGTGCTGGTATCCCAGAGATGTTCCCTAAAGCACTCTGCTAGGAGGCGTCCAGTCTCTCCAATGTAGAGGAGACCGCATCGGGAGCAACGGATATTGGTGGATGTGCAGGTAAAACTTTATTGGATGTGGAGGGCTCCTTTGGGACCTTGGATGGAGGTGAGGGAGGAGGTGTGGGTGCAGGTTTTGCAATTCCTGTGGTGGCAGGGAAAGGTGCCAGGACAGGAAAGTGGGTTGTTGGGGGCGTGGACCTGACCAGGTAGTCATGGAAGGAACGGTCTTTGTGGAAAGCGGAAAGGGAATGTAGGTCAGGAGCTAGGCATGGTCACCAAGCCACCCCACACCTCCCCAGCACACACCCCTCCCCTCTCCCCCTCCCCCCAGCAATGCAACAGAACACTGCCCCCCCAAGTGGTAGCCCTGACAGGCTGCATACAATATGACTGACCCCAAGAACCCAACTAGGGCTGCCACGGGAGAGAAGCTCCACCGGCGGTTTCAATATGTCTCTCCCATTCCCCGTCCGAAAATCCTGTGATGCATGTCGAGGTTGGGGGAACGGCTCATTTCTTTCCTGGTGGACTCCGGGCCCACCCATTCATCTGCACCTCCCTCAGCGAAATTTACCCTGAGCTCGAAAATTGAATGAACCGTGGGAGTTTCGGGAGTGGCTGCACCCATGCACCACTTTCCATCCCATGCAATTCAGCATAGGGCCTGTCATGGTCCCAGACGCTGCCATCATCTCTACTTCCTGCCCAGTAGCCCTCCTGGGTCGCCAGACACTGTGCAAGTTAAATGCCAGCATCCACTGCTCTCTCCAAGGACTCATCTTTGAGATCCCAGATGCACACTTCTCCATGCTATGGGCAGCCATTTCCCGCAGCCCAAGCCTCCTGACCAGGCAAACTCTCGCTATGCCTGGTTGTGCCCACCAGAACCTACCCCGCCCTTCTTGACTCTCTCCTCTCCTGGCTATCAACCACCCCTTCAGCCTCCACATTATCCTTCCTCCAGTGGATAATTTGACAGGCCGCTTTGTCTGTCAGTTTCACTGTGCAGCTTCTGGCCTGCAGGAACCAGCAGCAACATATGCTGTACTTGCGGACTCACATCTCGAGCTCACCTCCCCACTAACGATCACTGGCAGTTACTTTTGTCGGACCACAGGGTGTTGCAGCAGAAGTACAACTCAGCGTAGAGCAGGCTGCACTGGCCTGCAACAACCCAACTGCGGTTCCACATGTTCCTCGATTGTTAAGAGCCCATGGCTCCCCAAAGATCTAGGAACCATGACAGTGCAGCTCATGCAACCACCACTATATTTCACACCGCTTGGGCAAGACACAGACCTCTTAGTAGAGGTTGCACAGATTAGACAAGATGAGTTCTGCATGCACTGCACTCATGCATTACTACAAGCTACTTTTACAAAACAGAGCCTAGGCGCTGCCCCCTACAAAAGCCCCCTCTTATTTGCTGATCTCCCAAACTCACTGTGGGCACAGCATTCAAACCATGCAGGCCAGGTAATGTTGGCCCCACAAAATACAGTTACACTCGGACAGGGAGCCATCCTACCATCAATACCACAACACCCGTTATCACCCACAATAGTAGAGGGGATCAAATCAGGTATTGAGTCACTTCTGTAACAGGGAATCCTAGTGCTCACAACCAGCCCATGCAACATGCCTATCGTACCTATCCCAAAGCCTGGGAGACCAGGAAAATGGCAATTTGTGCAAGACTTAGGACTGTTAATGTCACTGTTATTTCTTGCTCCCCAGTAGTCCCAGACACAAACACTATCCTGACCAGTATCCCTGCTTCTGCCACCTGCTTCTCTGTAATCGACCTATGCTCAGCCTTCTTCTCAATTAAATTATCCCCTGAGAGCCAATACCTTTTTGCTTTTACATACAGTGGCTGCCAATATAGATGGACCTGACTTCCCAAAAGGTATCCAGAGAACCGCACAGTTTATGCCGCTGCACTACACCACGCCATGCCACAGCACCCTCCTCCAGTCTGCAGATGACCTGCTATTGGCTTCCACCTCCACTGCTGCATGCATGCAGGATATGGTAGCCTTGCTCCACTGTCTGGCACAGGATGGGCACAGGGTGTCTAACGAGAAAATGCAGCTCTGTCAGCAAAAGGTCCAACACCTGGGATACGACCTTTTGCACGGCCTCAGAGCACTGTCCAAGGAGCATGTGACAGCCATCACCCAACTTCCCCCACCTGCCACAAGGACTCAGCTGCAAGCTTCTCTGGGGATGGTAAACTACTGCAGACACTGGATCCCTGATCACCATGTCATTGATGCACCCCTGCGGGGGGCAATTTCCCCTAAACAGCCAGCCAATGTGAGGTGGATGTCCAGAATGGAATGGGAATTCACTGAACTGAAGCAACAACTAATTTCCGCTCCTGCTCTGGGAATCCCAAACTACTCACAACCCTTCTATCTTTATGTAACCGAGTCAGAAGGGTTCGCATCCGGTATTTTAATGCAGCTTCATGGCATCTCCGTCACCCTGATGCCTTTTAGTCTGTACATTTCCCACCTGTTGGGAGGGGAGGGGAATGCCGACAGGTTTGCATGTGGTGGCAGCAGCTGCAGTAACAGTGGAAAAGGCCACCCCCATTGTACTGGATCACCTGTGCACTATTTTGGTCCCACATTCGGTCTTCTTGCTGCTCAATTCAGCAGCAACCCACCATTTTACTGCAACTCGGAGAACTGGTTATGATGTCACTTTGCTATCTAAGACAAATCTCTCCCTACAGAGCGCTCCCGTCGTGAACACCGCCACCCAACAGCCGCTGATCCAGCACGATCCTGCAGACGACCATGACTGTTTTAGACCTGGTTCAGCATGTCGTTACGCAACGTGAGACACCACTAGAAAACCCTGACCTAATGCTTTTCACCAACAACTCTTCCTTCTGGCCATCAGACCAATGCACATTAGCAGGATATGCCACCTGCACCTCCTTCACGACCCTCGAATCAGCTGCATTACCAGACGGGACATCCACACAAGCTGCAGAGTGCTTCGCTCTCACCAGAGCCTGCATCCTGGCAAAGGGTAGCACAGCCAACATCTACACAGACTCCAGATATGTCTTTAGAGTCGTTCATGACTTTGGCACAATATGGAAGCAGAGGGGGTTCATCACCTCAGCAGGGAGACCACTCGAACATGCTGCACTCATTGCCAACCCCCTAGAAGTAGCCCTGCAACCCTCCGCTGTAGCAATTATAAAATGTGACGCCCACACCTCTGCCACTGATCCCGTCGCCCAAGGAAATGCCTTAGCTGATGCAGCAGCCCGGGAAGCTGCACTACATCCGGCCACTTATGTCCTGCAGACCCCCAAGGTGGCTAAACTGCCAGAGTCCCCTGACCCTCTTGATACAGTCCAAGCAGGTCAGCAAGCTGCTCCACCAGAAGAGAGGGTCGCTTGGGCCTGTATTGGGGCTGTACCATCATCCTCCCTACAGTTACTTATGATGGCCGCAATATTTACCCAAAAGCCCACCTGTATATACTGTCCCTGGCAGCACACTGAATCAGACACATCGGCAAGAGAAGCATGATACATGCTGTCAGCCATTCCTGGTATGCACCGGGATTTGCTGCAGCTGCCCAAGTCTTGTGGGCGGCACGGTGGCACTGTGGTTAGCACTGCTGCCTCACAGCGCCAGAGACCCGGGTTCAATTCCCGCCTCAGGCGACTGACTGTGTGGAGTTTGCACATTCTCCCCGTATCTGCGTGGGTTTCCTCCGGGTGCTCCAGTTTCCTCCCACAGTCCAAAGATGTGCAGGTTAGGTGAATTGGCCATGCTAAATTTCCCGTAGTATTAGGTAAGGGGTAGATGTAGGGGTATGGGTGGGTTGCACTTCGGCGGGGCAGTGTGGACTTGTTAGGCTGAAGGGCCTGTTTCCACACTGTAAGTAATCTAATCTAATCTAATCTAAAAAAAAGTCCTGCTGTCACAGTGTCTCATCTGACTACAGAACAATGCAGGGAAGCGTGTGGCCAAAAATGACCACTTATCAGTTCCTGAGGGGCCCTTCACCCATCTCCAGATCGATTTTGCCCACATGCCTCAAAAACAGGAATGCAAATACGTCCTAGTCATTGGAGACATGTTTTCAAAATGGGTAGAGGCATTCCCCACCAAAAAGGATGATGCCTGGACAGCGGTGAAATGTCTCCTGCGGGACGTTATTCCAAGATTTAGTGTCCAGGGAAACATAGAAACAGACAGGGGGACCTATTTCACCGCAAAACTCATTACTGTGATTAGTGAAGGAGAAAGTGAGGACTGCAGATGCTGGAGATCAGAGCTGAAAATGTGTTACTGGAAAAGCGCAGCAGGTCAGGCAGCATCCAAGGAGCAGGAGAACCGACGTTTCGGGCATGAGCCCTTCTTCAGTCGTCCTGAAGAAGGGCTCATGGCCGAAACGTCGTTTCTCCTGTGATTAGTGAAGCCCTAGGGATACCCTGGAGACACCATATCCCCTACCAGCCCCAGTTATCAGGAATGCTGAAAAGAATGAATGGCACCCTCAAAACCACCCTCACAAAAATCACTCAGTACAAAGGACTGGCTCGGCCAGACGCACTGCCAGTGGTGCTGTACACAATAAGAGGACAGATAAACTGAATGACAGGATGACCCATGTCCACAGCTACCAGACCCCCCAAAACTAGCCACTGACACAGTGCTGCTCCTAACGCAGGAGGCTCTCTTAGATTACATTTAAGCCCTTGGTATAAGGATCACTTTAAACCAAGATTTGGTAAAAGCTGCACTGCCCACACCACAGCAGGAACCACTTCACCCATTGAAACCTGGGGACTATGTAATGACACAGTCACTGCCAAAAGATCCTCTCTTCCCTCGGTGGAAAGGACCATACCTGATCTTGCTCACAACCAAGACAGCTGTCAAGCTCCAAGGGAGACCCTAATGGACACACACAACCCAGTGCAAGAGGACTCCATCTCCACACGAAGACAACCAAGCAGGACAGGATACACCTCCAGACACCGCAGAGGGATCCAGCTACCCGGCACAACCATCGGGATCATCACTCTCTGTCTGACTTACACATCACCATGGATTGGTAACAGGGGACACAGAATGAGGCACTTAATTCGCTGCGAGCTGAAGGCAAACACTTTCCCTAACATGACCCACGTGTATGACCAGAGGTTGAACTAGACCAGCTGCTGGGTCTGTGCCCACGTCCCTGCCCATTTCCGTGGTGATATTCCCCCAGCCACAGTCCCTTTTAACACTGCAGAGATGGTGGAATGGTGGCTGGAACCAGACAGATCTGCTGAGGTCACAACACTCAGCCTGCTAACCAGACTGGCTACTGACGGAACCAATAGCCCAGATTGCTGGAAATCCACAGGGTCACATTGAGACAAATTCACAGGATGGTTCTACCCAGCCTATAACCTTTCACACAAACCCCCAGCCTTGACCATCACTGACACCACCAGACAGAGGTCACCCATAGGAACCATGTGCCTGACGAGAAGCCAGCTGTATGGATGGGAGGCTTTCTGGAGCCGGTGCACTAACTCACTCCTCCTGACCCCACAGTGCACTGATCCACAGCAGAGCGCAGCACTTACTTGCCCCCAACAAGTCGGCCCACAATTCCACTTTCGATACCATGTGAACAGGAACCCAAACTCACCATCTAAGAACATACAATGCACTTATTTTGTTTGCGGCCACAAGGCATACCCCTGGCTGCCGTTGTCATGGACTGTGAGCTGTTGCGTCGGGTACATGGTACCATTTATTTACCACTCCCAGTCTTCTCCCTTCTGGAAGCTTGTTACCCGCAGAAAATGCACCCTCACTGGCCTAGACAACGTACTCTCCCTATTTGTGCCCACTTATACAACCCTGTGCCTGGACATAGAGGCACATCAGCCGGCCAACACGCTACAGAAGATAGCGAATGCCACAGCTGAAGCACTTGCCCAGCTGAAAGCAGAGACTGTTGCTATTCGCATAGTCGCCCTACAAAATGGAATAGCCCCGGACTACTTGCTGGCCAAAAGGGGGCATATGCGCCCTCATTGGTGCAGACTGCTGTATCTACATCCCTGACCCCAGCAAAAATATAATAAAACTGACGCATGGATTGGCTCATGGGGCACAGCCTTGCTGCAGGGACTGATAGCCCTTATTGTCATTCTTGTTGGTATTGTAGTCCTGGTCATGGCCCTCCATTTGTATTGCTCCCATTGCACATATTTGCACGGACAGGAAATACAATGAAGAAGAAATTCTCACCTACTCACGGAGATGGCTGGAATCTCCCGTGTCAATTGCAAATGAATTGCTGTTGTCGGATGCTTGATTAATTTCCATTCAGTTTATTCTTGTTTTAATCATTTTACAATTTTCACCATTGTACTGTATCACCTTTATGTTGTAACCCTATAAAACCTACCGGCACCTTCTGCTCGGGAAAGCGAATTCTGGCCATTTGTGCAGAGAATCAGTTCTGTGTCAGCCTGGTCAATTTCTCCACCGCGATTTTACTTCGTTTAATAAACCACTTGTCAATTTCACCGCGATCCTCATTGGTGATCTCTGATTCATTGGGCTGAATTTCTCTGACAGTGGCATATAAATCTTTCAGATTTCAGAAATCAAATTGAAAGCAAAGGTTATTGTCTCACACTGACGCATTATTTTGCAATGACTCATTCATTCCATGTGTGCAACAAGATGCAGCAACAGAAGGTACATGAAAGATGAATTTGCAAAATTATGTGCTTATGGAAGGCCAAACCACATGCACTATTCTTAACTGACCTGCACAAGTTGATTCTCACTAGGTGCCAGGATGCAATCCCTGCTGAGCATTAATCTGCACAAAGTTAGCTGCAAATGCTCACATGATCTGGCTAAACTGTATATTTATTTATTTTCAAGAAAGAATTTTTGACTCAAAATCATGAATACAGGCAAATTGGCATACTTACCATATACAAAACATATACCACCATATCAATCACATGAACAGCAGTGCTGAATGTAATGCTGTTTAAGTTGGATGCTGTGCCTCATCAGGGTATTGAAATCGGAATGTGCCCTGACCTTCGTTAAACAAACTTACTCTCATCCTTAACAAGAAACTATCGACCCACTCACAGTAAGACTGACAGTTTGGAATGATGAGAAACATTAGGATTTCCCAAATTTGCTTTTTCATTGGATCAGGTGAATTCAACAGTACTCTTCACATCATGTTAGAGGTGCTAGTGTTGGACTGGAGTGAATAAAGTTAAAAATCAAACAACACCAGATTATAGCCCAAGTTTATTTGCAAGTACTAACAAAGTTACCTGATGAAGGAGCAGTGCACTGAAAGCTAGTACTTCCAAATAAAGCTGGTCTATAACCTGGTGTTGTGTGATTTTTAACTTTCTTTAAATCAAATCCTCTTTTCATTAGGAATCAATAATAAATTCCATTGTTAGTTAGCTTATTTTCAAGAGATACAATTGCAATGGTTTTCCTGCTTGCTGTCACACTGCCACTGCTAGATCCTTCATGGATTTATTCTTGACTCCTTTTTATTTCTCATTTACACGCTGCCCCTCAGCAACATCATTCCAAAAAAAGATATTTTTTGAACATGTACATTGATGGCCTCGCTAGCACCTCTCTTGACCCCCTCTTCAGTCAGGCAGAAGGTATGGAAGCCTGAACCAGCAGGTTCAGGAACAGCTTCTTTCCAGCCGTTATGAGACTGATAAATGGATTCTTACCTCAAATAATGCTGATCTTCTAACATTGATCTCACCTAGCGCACACTCTGTGCAATGTAACCTACATGCCTCTAAGACATTTTACAATCACTGATCTGTACATCCTTGCCTACTATGAGCTGCCTGTACTGCTCGTAAACTAGGCTTTTCACAGTATTCCAGTACACATGACAATAAATCAATCAACCATGTTTTAAAATTGTAATACAGTATGAGCAGGAATTTCTTTTAACTGAACCTGGAGAATAATAAAATCACAGTCTTTGGTCTCCCCTACAGGCTCTGTTCCTAGATTCCAAATTCATCCCTCATCCTGATTTCATTTAGTTGCCTGGCAAATATGAGAGTGATGGAAACAAACTGTTCACATCCTTGGTGTCATATCTGACCCTTGAATTACTCTAACCACATATCCACATCATCACCAAAGCTACTAATTTTCCCTTCCCCCCACAGCCAGCTCCATCACTGCCTCAAATCAGCTCTGCCGAAACCTGTACTTATGCTTTTGTTACTTCAGATTTGACTATTTGAATGCACTCATAGCCAGTCTTCCACATTCTATCTTCTGTAAGCTTGTGATCATCTAAAAGTCTGCTACTCAAGCCCTAACCTGTCGCATTTCCCATTCAATTACCCTTTCTTTGCTGGTTTACCTATTCTGATGAAGGGTCATCAACCAAAAATGTCACTCTGTTTAGCTCTACAGATACTGCCTAACTAACTGAGTGTTTTCAGCATTTTCTGTATTTGATTTCAGAAGGAATTCAGAGGAAGTTGAAATTGAGAGGAAATGTCAGAGTCTATTATAAAAGTCACGATATTAGAACATTTGCAAAGTATTAACATGATTGGACAAAGCCAGCATAGTTATTGAAAGTCAAATTTCACTTAACAAGTCCATTGAGAGATCTTTCGAGAATACAACAAATAGAATAAGTAAGGGAGAACCAGTGGTTGTGGTGTATTTGGATTTTCAAAATGCTTTTGATGAGGTCCATCAAAAGAGTTTAGTGTGAATTGTTTAAGCATGGGGGTAGTATATTAGTAAAGGTTGAGAACTGGCTGATGGACAGGAAATAGAAAATGAGAATAAGTGACATTTTTCTTTTGAGTGGTGGCAGTGATGAGTTGTATACCACAAGAATCAGTGCTTAGGCCTCACTAAACTCATATATATTACATAATATATATATGAATGCAACACTTCCAAAATTTGCTAATGACACGAATCTGGACAGGAATGTGTGGAGGCAAAAAGTCTTCAAAGTGATTTAATCTTGAGTAGGCAAATCCAAGACAGAGGCAATAAAGTGTGGCGAATCGTGAAGTCATATTTCAGTGAAAACCAGAAAGGATGAGTATTATTTTAATGGTGATGTATTGGGAAATGGGATGTACAAATGGATTTGGGTAGAAAGTTGACAAGCAGATACAGCAGGCAATTAGGAAGGTAAATGGTATATTGACTTTGATTGCAAGCAGAGTTGAGTTCAAAAACATGGAAATTGTATTGCAGTTATACAGGGCCTAGGTGAGACATATCTGGGGTATTTTGTGTGTAGTTTTCATCTCCCTACAAAAGAAAGGATATACTTGGCATAGAAAGAATGTAGCAGAGTTTCATTTGGGTGATGGCAGGAGAGATTGGTTTGACTGGGGCTACATTCAGTACAATTTTGAAGGAGATGGTGGGAATCCAATTGAAAGTATAACATTATAACAGGGCTGGACATACTAGATGCAGAGAGGATCTTTCTCCTGCTTGGGGAGTCTAGAACCACAGAAACCACAGTCTCAGGACACTGTCTTCAAAGGGCAGCAAATCTCTGGCTGAGGAGTCTAAGTCAATGGATAGATTCAGAAAAGTTGTATGTAAATTTCTACATCTTGAAAGGATCAAGGGTATGAGGAAAATGCAGGAATAAGGCATTGAGTTACAGGATCAGCAATGATCAAATTGAATGGTGGAGCAGGCTCTTAGATTAGACCATAAGACCATCAGATATAGGAGTAGCATTAGGCATTCAGCCCATTGAGTCTTCAATGACATTCACTGATGGCTAAAATGTTTCTCAAACCCATTATCCTGCCTTGCCCTGTAACCCTTGATCCCCTTACTAATCAAGAACCTATCTATCTCTATCTTAAATACACTCAATGCCACAATTTAACCACCCTCTGACTGAAGGAATTTCTCCTCATGTCAGGTCTAAATGATCATCCTATCACTCAGACTGTGCCCTTGGGTCCTAGTCTCTTCTACTAGTGGAAGCATCTTCGCCATAACCAATCTATCCAGTCTCTCAGCATTCTTTAAGTTTCAATGAAATCCCCCCTTTATTCTTCTGACTACAGACCCAGAGTCCTCAACCGCTATTCATATGGCAAGCTTTTCATCCACAAATCATTCTTGTAAACCTTCTCTGGAGGGGTCCCAAAATTGCTATCAATATTCCAAACAGTCTCAGCAGAGTATCTCTGCTCCTCTATTCTTGTCCACTGGAAATGAATGCGAACATTATATTTGCCATCCTAATGTCCAACTGAACCTGCAGGTTAACCTTGAGAACCCTGAACTAGGACTCCAAGTCCCCTTGTACTTCAGATTTCCAAAGCCTTTCCCCATTTAGAAAAACATCCACGCCTCTGTTCTTCCTACCAAAGTTCATGACTGCACACTTTCCTGCATTGTATTCTATTTGCCATTTTTTTTAACATCATACTTGCCAAATTCAATCTGTGCTACAGGCTCATTTACCTTTTCTTGTATACTGTGTGCATTTAAGTCTTGTGTTGATTGCTCCCCCGCACCCCCCTTTTCATTGCTGTCCCCTTATCTGTTGTGCCTAAAGTAAGATTCCTGGCACTCTCCATACCCTCTATCTTATCATTCGTTCTGGAAACTTTACTAACCTCTGTTGAGCCCTCCCCCCCCTTTAACCTTTTGCATAACTTTCCATGCAACTGACCCCACTCCCACTACTTAAGGTTTATCCACAGCTCCAGTTAATATCTCACTAGGATTCCGGTCCCAGAATGATTCAGGTGTAGCCCATTGCATTGGAACAGCTCGCTCCTTCCACCATATCAGTGCCAATGTCCCACGAATTCTAACCTGTTTTCTCCACACCGATCTTTAAGCCCGACATTTACCTCTTCAATCCTGTTGGCCCTGCATTGAATTTCCACTCTGCTTCCAAATTCCCCAACTGTACACTTATTGGGCTGTTTCTCACTCTGGATTTGATCTCTCTCCTTCCTGACCATGCAAAGCTTATTGATTTTCTATGTTTCATTAAAATGGTGGATTTAAAATGACATTTTTAAACTGAAATAAGGGCAATAGTATAGAAGACAGAGGGGGCTAAAATAAACTGGCAAATTATGTTATAGGATAGGTTACAGAGATGCATGGCAGATATTAAGGAGATAGATCAAAATATTTAGTAAAGATACATTTTCCGTGAGTGAGAAGGTGTTTAAGGTAAGGATGCACCATTTCTGGCTAACTGAAGTAGTTGAATGTATTTTCTAGTTGAAAGATAAAGTCTATAATTCCACAAAGATGAGTGGCAGGTCAGAAAATTGAACACAATGTAAAGAACAGCAAAGATTGGCTTAAAGCTGAACAGGGAGGGAGAAATTAGGGTAAGGGAGAAAGATGGCTAAAAATATAAAAATAGATAGTAAGAGTTCCCAGTGGTATTTTAAAGGAAAAGAATAAATAGAGAGAGCATTGGCCTTTGAGAGTGTGTGTCTAGGGAATTAATAATGTAAAACAAAGGAATTAGTAGATTAATTGTGTACATTATTTTTAAGCTGTCTTCACCATTGATGACACAGACAACCCAGAAATAATCATAAATCAGGAACTGAAGGCAGGCAGGAATATGTAACAGTTACAATCATGAGGGAAATGGTACTGCTGAAATTATTGGACCTAAAAGTTAGCAAGTTCACAGAATCTGATGGACGCTATCTTAGAATCTTACAAAAATGGTTGCTGGGAAAGTAGATACATTGGTTTTAACTTTCCAAAATTCTCTATTGGCTCAGGCTTGGAGGGCCAAAGGGTCTGTTCCTGGGCTGCAAATTTTCTTTGATTCTGGAAAAGCTCATTAGAATGTAAAATAGTGTGATAGAAAATGTGATCCTCTATTAAAGGAGGGCAGGGGGAGGCAGAAAGCAGGAAACTACAGACCTTAACATCTGTCACAGGGAAAACACTTTAATCTATTATTAAGAAGAATATAGTAAAGCCTTTAGAAAATCTCAATATAATCAGGCAAAGCCAACATAGTTTTTTGTGAAAAGGAATTAAAGTTTGAATAATGTATTGGCCTCCTTGAAAAGTAAGAAACAATGTGAATTAAGGGAAAATCTGTGAATGTGCTGTATTTAAATTTCCGGTATGTATTTGAGAAATAGTGCATCAACATTTATAAAGCAAATATGAATACATTCTTACAGGATGAACATATCATATGGATAAAAAAATGGTTGGCAAGATGTAATGAGTGATGCGTCACAGGACTCACGAGGACTTATGCTGAGGACTCACGAATCACAAAATGTTAGAATGCAAACAAAGCAAGTAATTTGGGGGACAAGCGAATCATAGAATCCCTACTGAGCAGAAGTCATTCAATCCATCGAGTCTGCACAAACCCTCCAAAGAGCATCCCACCCAACTAACATCCCCCTACCCCATCCCTGTACTCCACATTTACCATGGCTATTCCACTTAGACTGCACATTTTTAGACTATGGGAGAAAGCTGGAGTACCCAGCGGAAACCCAGGCAAATACAGGGAGAATGAGGAAACTTCACACAGTCACCCAAGGCTGGAATTGAACCCAAGTCCCTGGTGTTATGAAGCCGCATTGAGAACCATTGAGGCAAGATGCTGCCACAAGTGAAATATTGTAATTTATTGCAAGGGGAATAGAATAGAAAAGTGGAGATGGGTGAAAATGAGGACTACAGATGCTGGAGATTAGAGTCGAGAGTGTGGTGCTGGAAACATTGAGGAGCAGGAGAATCGGGCAAAAGCCCTTCATCAGGAATAAAAAAGTGGGGATATTTTGCCACGCTTAGACAAGACATTGATGAACCCACATCTGGAGTGCTGTATATCATTTTGATTTCCTTATCTTAAAAAAAAATTGAAATGCAGTAGAAGTGGTTCAGAGAAAGGGCACTTGACTGATGCCTGGGACAGAGGGATTATTTTACAAAGAAAGATTGATAGGCTTGGCCTGCAACTAATGGCATTTAGAAGAATGAGCGGTAATCTCATTGAAATATGTAAGATTTGAGGGACTTGACAGTGGCACTCAAAGGAGGTTTCATCTTTTGGGAGCACATCAGTACTGCGCAGACGAGACAGTAGAGGACAGAAAACAGGCCTAATAAGGTACTGCTTTGCATATCGTCCCATTCACTGAATCTGCTTTCTTAAGTTTAAGCCATCCTTATATGCAGTTACTTCCATGCTCACCCAAAAATCACTGTAGAATGTTGGCAGAAAAAGAGTTGGAAATGAAAACCGAAAATGCTTGAGAAATTCAGCAGATCTGGCATCATCTATGGAGAGAGAAACAAAGTTAACATTTTGCATCTTATATAATTTCTTCGTAATAAAAGAGTCAGATGCTGCCAGACCTGCTCAATTTCTCCAGTGATTTTTTTTAAAAATTTCATATCTCCAAAATCCATAGTATATTGCTTTTAATTAAAAGAGGAAATGGGTGACTGCTTTGCAGCATAGGAAGACCAGGACTCCCCTGGGTGTATCTCAGTCACTAACACATCGTTCATTGTATAGGCAGGAAATACAGAAACAATACAGATACAACAACCGGCTCAGCTGCACGTGACATGGAGGAAGAATGGAAGGCCAATAGTAGTAAATGATCGGATAGTTGGGGAACAGAGAGTTATTTTTGTGGCCATTGATGTGGCTCCAGAATATTATTTTCCTGGTGCCAGGATCAATAATGTCACAGATTGGCTGCAGGATATCTTTTGGGTCAAGGTAAAGAGAAAGGAGTTGTGGTTCACTTGGATTCCTACAACATAGGTCGAAAGAGGGGTGAGGTCCAAAAAGTACAATTTTGGGAGTTAGGGAAGTGTTTGAACATCAAGACTTCTTAAAGGAGCAGTCTCACCATTACTCTCAGTACTACCATACTAGACAACATAAAAATATGAAGACTGAGAAAATGAATATGCCAAGAAATTTAGGGCTGTAGGGATAAAATTTCTGAGGCTTTGTGTCTGGTTCTAGGCAGTTGGAATTTTAGAAGGAGGACAAGTTACATATTTGTAGGACCAGGAAAATATTCTCAAAAGGAGATTTGCTAGTGCTGTTTTGGAGGGTTTAAACCAACTTGACAGGATGATGGTAATTCAAATGGAATAAAATCAAAGCTTGTTATGGAAAACATAAAAATGTTGCAAATGAAAGTGGAAAACAGCAGCAACAAATTCAATTATTAACCACCATCAATGTACAGAATAGCATTCAAAATGGTACAATTAAAGCACTCAATGTGAATGCACACAGTATTCACAACAAGATAAGTGAACTGATGATGCTTGTAGAAGTGAATGTGTATGATGTAGCTGCCATAACAAAGATGCAGTTGCAGAGTCATCAATTCTGGGAATTTAACATGCAACACTTAGGAAGGATAAGCACAATGGAAAATGTGGTAGTGGAGTGCTGATAAGAGGGGATAAAAACCTGTCTATTTGTGGGAGATAATCTCTGATAAGAAAATAGGATATAGAATTTGTTTGGGTGGAGCTACAAAACAACAACATGCAGCAAACGTTGGTAGAAGTGGTTTATAGGCCACAAAATAGTAGTAGTAATGTAGGGCACCACATCAACCAGGAAATTAGAGGTGCTTGTAGCAAGGAGAATGCAATAATCATGGCCAACTTCAGTTTATATATAAACAGGGTATATCTAATGGGCACCAGGGCTATGAAGGAATGTGATGAAAATAATTTTCTGAAGAGATATGTTGAGGACCAGCTAAGACACAGGTTATTTAAGATCTAGTATTGTGAAATGAGAAAGAATGAATTAGTAACCTCCAATGTCCCTATGACAGGAGCAGTAGCAAAAGGAAATGAGAGATTTGCAATTTCACAAGGGAATGCATGAGTGTATTATAAAATACACTGTTAAGTTTCTATTATTTAGCTAAATGACATACATTTTATTCACTTTTACTATGACAGTTGGTGTTATGAAACCAGGACTATTTTCAGTGAGGTTCTGCAGGACTCAATAATAGTTACAAAATCATTTTGAGAATGAGAGATTTAACTTCACAGATTGGCTGTTTTCTTCAGAGCAGAAAAGGTCGAGAGGAGATTTGAGAGAGATGTTCAAAATCATGAGAGGTTTAGACATAGTACATAGGTACTTGTTCCTATGTGCGGAAAGATCATGAATCAGATGACCTCGACTGAAGGCAACTGGCAAAAGAACATGATGGTAAACACTCATTTTACATGACTGGAATCTGAAATGCGCTGCCTGAGGGCATGAGGGGTGCAGGCAGTTTAAATGAAGGCTTTCAGAAGGAAGTTGGATAATTATCTGAAGAGAAAACATTGTAAGGCTACTGAAAAAAAGGGGCATTGGACTAGGTACACTAGTCAGTAGAAAACTTTTGCTTAGCTTGTTAAGCTTATAGCAGAACCTAAACAGAAAGCTGAATGCCTGAGGTATGGAAAGCTGGTGTGGCTGAAATGTTTTCCACTGCTATCAAAGTGAAAGTGAGTTCAGACATCAAGTGGCAAGAAGCAACAACTGAACCATCTACATCACTTGAGATTTATCTTAACAGATAAGAAAAAAGGAAGCATCTACAACTGAACAGAGGCAGATTGCCACATTGCGAAGTGACCAACTATCTAGTCCAAATTCATGCGTCCTGAGATGATGCTGCTCCTTTAACAAGGTTATGTTGTCCTTGGCGTTTTCCTCAGAGAGGTCGTAAAAGAAACAGACTCCTTAAAGTCTAAGTTTGAAGGGTCTTAGGGCCAGTATGATTGTAGCTAACAGATACTGCCTCAGGCAAAAAGCTTTCAAGTTTTAAAAAAACACTTGTATAATGAAAGGGAGTGGCCAGTTCTCCCAGCTCAACTTTTGTTCTAGTTTGACTTGGCTTTTGGCAGTCTGGCTATTCACTGAAAGCAGTCAGGCAGTTTTGAAGCTGCTGAACTCAAAGAAGCAGGTCCAATCTAATCCTCCTCTCTCTCTCTCTGACTTCTCTCATAGAAAAACCTGTGTTTGATTTTACCTTTTGTGCCAAGGGGTGTTTTTCAGGATTGTTGCAAGTATTGGGAACAGCATCATTAAATTGGGATGATCTGTTGGGTTTTCAGATGGGTGAAGTTATTTTGTATTTGGTTCTCTTTTGTTTGTGTTCCATTCGGTAATCTTGTACATGAATTTTGTTTTATTTAGAACTAAGTGGCTTGACCAGCTGCATCCCTCCTGGAATATCCGTGTTACACCCTGCTTAAAACAGCTAGCAAAGTTAAGGTCTGGGCCATTTACTTGAGATGTTTTGAGGGAGTCTAGCCAGGTCCATAATAGATTGGGGCTCTTTGTGGGATTTGTTCTGTAGTTCCAAATTGGAATTAGGGTTGTTGGACTCGAAGGCAGCAAGCGGTAGGTGTCAATGTGTCTTTTGTTCTTGATGTTGAATTCGATTGGTTTCAACAGTGCTTGGAATAGCAGTGGCTGTTGCAGTCACCAAAAATTTGTTGGGATGAAAGAAGTGACCTTGGGTGTTTTGCAAAAGGTGATTAAGGCCAAGCTGCTGGAATTAGCAGACAAGCTGGAGCTGGTGCTACCTCCTTTCGTAAGGAAAGGAGACATAATCACAGCAAAAGCTCAGCATTTAATTTTGCTGGAAAAACCATCAGAATCTTTAGAGATGACTAAAATTCAATTGAAAATGAAGCAGCTTGAGTTAGAGGCAAAAGACAAGGAAAGAGCAACAGAAATGAAACAGTTTGAATTACGATTAAAACCAGAGGAAAGAGAAAAAGAACACATCATCTTGGCAGAACAAAAAAATGAAAGGGAGGAGAGAGAAAGAGAGAGATAAGGGGAAGAGAGAGAGAGCGTATGAGAGGAGAGAGAGAGAGAGGAGAGAAAAGGGAGAAAGAAAGGGAGTTTGAAGTTCAGAAATTGGCATTTGGACAGGAGTTCAAAAATTCACTTTCTGAAGTAGTGAGAACGCATATGGAAGAGCAGAGAGTTAAAGTGGCAAGATTAGTAGCTGAAGTGGCTGATGATTATGAGTTGATCCATCAATCAAAGTTTCCCCAAAATCAATTTCAATCTGTGAGGGATAGAAATTGGGGAAAAGAGAAATCCTGAAATGGAAAGGGAAAGGTAGATCTCAGTGAAGATTATAAGAATAACTTATCACAGGGTAAAAAAGAAACTCTTGAATGGGAAAGAGAAGTTAAAAAGCTCTGATGTTTTCCCTGCAATAAAGTAGACCACATGAAATCACCGTGTAGATGGGTTAGGAAAAGCACTGGGAAGCCAGATGTCGGAAAACAGGATAAGACAATGAATTTTACTGGAGAGGTAATGGAAAGCACATTGGAGGCTAGAAAACTGCATCAGAATGTACAGCCTGGTCGGAGGTCAGTAAAGGAGGAAGTGCCAGATCTTCTTAAACCATATACCTGTGAAGATAAAGTTTACTTGCAAAGGCCAGGAGCAGCAGGTAAAGAGGTTATAATATTATGAGACACAGGATCCTCTCAATCTGTGATGTTGAAAGATGAGGTATGTACCTCTGAAAGATTCTTGCCAGAAAAGGTACTAATATCGGGAATTGACGGTGAGATGAGAAGTGCTCAACTATTTAAAGTGAGGTTAGAGTGTATTGTGAAGAATGGAGAAGTCGCGGTAGGAGTACTGGACAAGCTCTCAGCTCCAAGAATACAATTTGTCCTTGTGAATGATATAGGTGGTTCACATCGGACTGCGGCCACTGTAGTTAAAAAGCCCGTGGAAACTCAAGCAACTGAAGTATTAAAGGATGCATATCCTGGGATTTTTCCCAAATGTGTGGTAACAAGGTCACCATGTCACCAGTTGAAATAGGAGAGATCAAAGAGTATAGGTAAGAACGTTGAAATGGAATTAGCAGAGACCCTGTTTGATCAGATGGTTGAGGCAAACCAGGAGCAGATAGACAACAAAGCAGACATCTTTAGCTCAAATAAATTAACTGAGTTAATTTATGTCAGGTAATTGGAAAACTATAGGCAGTAATAAAACCCACACTTTTAATACCTAGAGTACAAGAGTCTTCACTGATTGTGTAGGACCCCTACCTAAAACAAAAAGTGGGAATGAGTATTTAACAATAATGGATGTGACCACTAGATTTCCAGAAGCCATTACACTATGCAATATCACCACTACAAGAATTGTACAGGAGTTACTCAAATTTTTCACTAGATACGGACTACCCACAGAGATACAATCAGATAAAGCGTCAAACTTTATATCAAAATTATTCAGGGTTATGGACAGTTTAGGAATGTAACAATACTGCATACCTCCATAGTCACAGGGAGCATGAGAAAGGTGGCATCAGACATTAAAGACCATGTTGACAGCTTATAGTCAAGACAATCGAGATGGTTAGGGTAAGCAAATTCTGTTTGTGCTTTTTGCGATCAGAGATGCAGTGGTACTAAATTGCCCATAATGTTCAGGGATGTGTAGGTTAGGTGCATTAGGAAGGGGTAAAATGAAGATTGATAGCGTAGGGGGAATGGGTCTGGACGGGTTACTCTTCAGAGAGTTGGTGTGGACTTTTTGGGCCGAAGGGTCTGTTTCCACACTGCAGGGATTCTATGATTCTAAAAAGGAATCGACTAAGTTCAGTCCATTTGAATTAGGTTTTGGCTATGAAATGAAATTGATTGAACAGAAATTGGTAAGTCAAGATTCAGTGACCACATATTTGGACTATGTGTCAAATTTTCGGGAATGATTAAATAGAGTGGGGAAGTTGGCTAGACAGCATTTAAAAGTATCACAGCATATAATGAAACAGGAAGCAGACAAGAAATCAATAACTCACAATTTTGCTATCAGAGATAAGGTGTTAGCGTTACTTCCAGTGATAGGTGAACCTTTAATAGCAAGGTTTAGTGGACCTTATCAAGTCAAAAGGAAATTGAGTGAGGAGAGCTATTTGATAAGGACTCCAGACCGAAAGAAATCTCTGTGTGTCATGTGAATATGCTCAGAAGGTACTTTTGCAGACTGAGAATACAGTGAAAAGCAAGGATAACTTAGGACATATGACTTCCAGCATCTCTAGTGATAAGGAAGTTAGCATTAAGGCACTTTACCTGAATGCTCGTAGCATTCATAACAAAGCCGATGAACTAATGGCACAGATAATAGTGAATGATTATGATGTAGTAGGCATCACAGAGACTTGGTTACAGGGGGGTCAGGACTGGCAGTTAAAAATCCATGGTTTTTCAACTTATCAAAAAGACAGAGAGGTGATCAGAGGGGGTGGGGTTGCCTTGTTAGTTAAGAACAAAATTAAATCTATGGTATTGAATGACATAGCGTCGGATGATGTGGAGTCTGTGTGGGTGGAATTGAGGAACCACAAAGGCAAAAAAAACATAATTGGAGTTGTGTATAGACCTCCTAACAGTGGTCAGGACCAGGGGCGCAACATGTACCGGGAAATAGAGAAGGCATGTCAGAAAGGCAAGGTTACATTGATCATGGGAGACTTCAATATGCAGGTGGACTGGGTAAATAATGTTGCTAGTGGATCTAAAGAAAGGGAATTCATGGATTGCTTACAGGATGGCTTTTTGGAACAGCTTGTCATGGAGCCCACAAGAGAGCAGGCTATTCTGGACCTAGTGCTTTGCAATGAACCAGACTCTATAAAAGATCTTAAAGTAAGGGAACCCTTAGGAAGTAGCGACCATAATATGATAGAGTTCAGTCTGGAGTTTGAAAGGGAGAAGGCAAAATCGGATGTAATGGTGTTACAGTTGAATAAAGGTAATTATGAGGGCATGAGAGAGGAACTGACTAAAATAGACTGGAAGCAGAGGCTAACCGGGAAGACAGTAGAGCAAAAATGGCAGGAGTTTGTAGGTATAATTGAGGACACTGTACAGAGGTTCATTCCCAAGAAAAGAAAGATTAACCGGGGAGGAATTAGACAACCTTGGCTGACAAAGGAAGTCAGGAAATGTATTAAAGAAAAAGAGAGATCCTATAAAGTGGCTAAGAACAGTGGGAAATCAGAAGATTGGGAAGGATACAAAAGCAAACAGAGGATAACAAAGAGTGTAATAAGGAATGAGAGGATCAAATATGAAGGTAGGCTAGCCAGTAATATTAGAAATAATAGTAAAAGTTTCTTTCAGTACATAAGAAACAAACGACAGGCAAAAGTAGACATTGGGCCACTTCAAACTGATACAGGAAGCCTAGTGATGGGAGATAAGGAAATAGCAGGAGAACTTAACAAGTACTTTGCGTCAGTTTTCACAGTGGAAGACATGAGTAATATCGCAAAAATTAAAGGGTGTCACGGGGCTGAATTGAGTATGGTTGCCATTACGAAAGAGATAGTGCTAGAAAAGTTAAAAAGTCTTAAAATTGATAAATCTCCTGGCCCCGATGGGATATACCCTAGAGTTCTGAGAGAGGTGGCTGAGGAAATAGCAGAGGCATTGGATGAGATCTTTCAAGAGTCACTGGAGTCAGGAAAGGTCCCAGATGATTGGAAGATGGCTGTTGTAACCCCCTTGTTCAAGAAAGGATCAAGGCAAAAGATGGAAAATTATAGGCCAATCAGCTTAACCTCGGTTGTTGGTAAAATTCTAGAATCTATCATTAAGGATGAGGTTTCTAAATTCTTGGAAGAGCAGAGTCTGATTAGAACAAGTCAACATGGATTTAGTAAAGGGAGGTCATGCCTGACAAACCTGTTGGAATTTTTTGAAGAGGTAACAAGTAGGTTAGACCAGGGAAACCCAGTGGATGTGGTCTATCTAGACTTTCAAAAGGCCTTTGATAAGGTGCCACACGGGAGGCTGCTGAGCAAGGTGAGGGCCCATGGTGTTCGAGGTGAGCTGCTGGGATGGATTGAGGATTGGCTGTCTAACAGAAGGCAGAGAGTTGGGATAAAAGGTTCTTTTTCAGAATGGCAGCCGGTGACGAGCAGTGTCCCGCAGGGTTCGGTGCTGGGGCTGTTCACATTATATATTAATGATTTGGATGAGGGAACCGGGGGCATTCTAGCGAAGTTTGCCGATGATACGAAGTTAGGTGGACAGGCAGGTAGTACTGAGGAAGTGGGGAGGCTACAGAAGGATCTAGACAGGTTGGGAGAGTGGTCCAGGAAATGGCTGATGGAATTTAACGTGAGCAAGTGCGAGGTCTTGCACTTTGGCAAAAAGAATAAAAACATAGACTACTTTCTAAATGGTGAGAAAATTAATAATGCCAAAGCACAAAGGGATCTGGGAGTGCTAGTCGAGGATTCTCTAAAGGTAAACATGCAGGTTGAGTCCGTGATTAAGAAAGCGAATGCAATGTTTTCTCTTATCTCAAGAGGGTTGGAATATAAAAGCAGAGATGTACTACTAAGACTTTATAAAGCTCTGGTTAGGCCCCATTTGGAGTACTGTGTCCAGTTTTGGTCCCCACACCTCAGGAAGGACATACTGGCACTGGAACGTGTCCAGCGGAGATTTACACGGATGATCCCTGGAATGACAGGTCTAACATATGAGGAACGGCTGAGGATACTGGGATTGTATTCGTTGGAGTTTAGAAGATTAAGGGGAGACTTAATAGAGACGTACAAAATAATACATGGCTTGGAAAAGGTGGATGCTAGGAAATTGTTTCCGTTAGACGAGGAGACTAAGACCCGTGGACACAGCCTTAGAATTAGAGGGGGTCATTTCAGAACAGAAATCCGGAGAGATGTCTTCAGCCAGAGAGTGGTGGGCCTGTGGAATTCATTGCCACGGAGTGCAGTGGAAGCCGGGACGCTAAATGTCTTCAAGGCCGAGATTGATAGATTCTTGTTGTCTAGAGGAATTAAGGGCTACGGGGAGAACACTGGTAAGTGGAGCTGAAATGCGCATCAGCCATGATTGAATGGCGGAGTGGACTCGATGGGCCGAATGCCTTACTTCCACTCCTATGTCTTATGGTCTTAAAGGAGACTGTTATTAGTTACAACATGGAGGGAAGGACTAAGTTCACAGAATTCTGAATTGGAGATTCCTCAAATTAAATTGGACAATAAGCAAGTTGTCAAAAATTGGGATAAATTATGGAGTTACTTTCCAGAGGAAAATCGAAATGACCTGAAAGAGTTATTACTATCACATGGGAAGATATGTGAAAATAACTACTGGGAAGTACTAACCTAATTATAAATGATGCAGATATAGGAGAACCTGTTCCAATTAAGCAACATCCTTAAAGGCATAATCCTCTAAAGTTGGCACAGGTTCAAAAGGAGATTGAATGCATGCTTCAAGATGATATAATCGAAATGACTGAAGCTCTTCCACAGTAATGGTGCCAAAACCAGATGGTACCCAACGGTTATGTGTGGACTATCTCAAAGTCAATGCAGTTACAGAGACTGACGGATATCTGATTCCATGTTTGGAAGTCTGTTTTGAGAAGGTGGAACCAGTAACTTATATTTCTAAGTTGGACTTGCTCAGAGGATACTAGCTTGATCCGAAACAGCCAAGACAATTTCAGCTTTTGTAGCTCCGAATGGTCTGTGTCAGTTTAAAGTCATGCCATTTGGTATGAAAAATGCACCAGCCATATTTCAAAGACTAATCAATAAGGTCCATTGCCAGATTACCCAATTGTGTCTCATATATATAGTTGACCTGGTGATTTTTAGTCACACATGGAAGGAACATGTGCAACATTTATCAGACTTGTTCGATCGACTTCGGAAGGCAGGCTTGGTGATAAACCTGGCTAAAAATGAATTTGCAAAAGCCCAACTTACCTTCCTGGGCCATGTTATTGGACATGGACAAATGGCACCATGGGATGCAAAAACAAAGGCAATTGGGGAGCTTCCCATACCTTGGCAAAAAGAGCAGTATTACAGTTCCTGGGATTGATTGGATTTCATCGAAAATTCGCACCAAATTTTAGCAGTGTGGCTGCTCCACTCACTGAATTTCTAAATAAAGGCAAGAAGCTTCAATGGAGAGCAGAATGACTGGAGGCATTTGACAGTCTGAAAGCTGTGTTAACCACTGTCCCAGTATTAGCCACACCTAATTACGCAAAGCCATTCAAAGCGGTTATCAATGCAAGTGATGTAGCTGTCGGTGTTGTGCTCTTGCAAGATGATGACAAGAAGATAGAAAGATCTATTAGTATTTTGTCAGGAAACTGAACATTCGTCAGCAGAAAGATTCAACAGCTGAGAAGCAGACTTTGAGTTGGCGTTACAACATTTCAATGTTTATGACCAGTAATGTATCTGAGGCAATCATATACACTGATCATAACCCATTGAAGTTTGAGGAGAAATTTCAGCACAATAATGCCAGACTGTTTAGATGGAGCTTGTTGTTACAGCCATTCAATTTGAAAATCGCGCATGCGGCAGGACAAGAAACCGTGATTGCTGATGTATTGTCAAGACTTGAATAAGAAACTGAAGCGTTCAATGACAGGAGTAAAATAGACTGAAACAAAATGTAATAGTGCATGTATGCATGATTATTGTCCATGTAATGTATATGGGTGTTGCAGAGTACGAGCCATTTAAGATGATGGGGCTTTAAAATGAAGACATCTTTGGATATTGATCTTTTTTTAGGGGTTGGGGGGGGGGGGGGGGGGGGGGGGGGGGGAGGGGGGAGTTGTGATGATGCTGCTCCTTTAACACAATTATGCTGTCCTTGGCTATTTTCTCACAGAGGTTGTAAAAGACAGACACATAAAAGTCTAAATTTGAACGGTTTTAGAGCCAGTTTAATTACAGATAACAGATACTGCCTCAGGCAAAAAGCTTTCAGGTATTTTATAAAAGCACTTGTACAATGAAAGAGGATTGGCCAGTTCTCCCAGCTCAGCTTTTCTCTGGTTGTCGACAGTCTGGCTATTCACAGAAAGCAGTCAGGCAGGTTGAAGCTGCTGAACTCAAAGAAGCAGGTTCAAACTAATCTCCTCTCTCTCTCTCTCTCTCTCTGACTTCTCTCCTGTAAAAACCTGTGTTTGATTTTACCTTTTGTGCTAAGGGGTGTTTTTCGGGATTGTTGCAAGTATTGGGAACAGCATCATTAAGTTGGGATGATCTGTTGGGTTTTCAGATGGGTGAAGTTATTCAGTATTTGGCTTCCTTTTGTTTGCGTTTCATTCGGTAATCTTGTAAATAAATTGTCTTGTCAAAAACTAAGTGGTTTGACCAGCTGCATCCCTCCTGGAATATCTGTACTACACCTGCTTAAAACAACTAGCAAAGGTAGGGTCTAGGCTACTTTCAATATTTTGAGGAGATCTGGCCTGGTCTATAACAGTGCTATGAGGAGTTGAGGTGTTTGGGAAGTACCAAGGTGAAGCAAAATGTCCAACCTCCCCACCTACAAAGAAGAATCAAGAGCAACAAGAAAGGATGTCACATCAATTATGAATGCACTTTCAAGTAACATGACTGAGGAAGCGATCAAGTTGGTTTCACAAATAAGTCAATGACTAAGAGAGAAGAAACCTCAAAATGCCCAGGTAGTTGAAGTAATAAATCCACCCACTTCAACACAAAGCTACTTTCAGAATGAGAAAAACATTCCACTGAAATTACTTGAAGTTGTGGTGCATGGAACTTCACAGAAAACACATCTAAAAGTGACTAACAATATGGAAAATTTAAAGATACTGGAAAGAAAAACAAACTTCCTATCACAAGAATTGCATGATAACTATTAAAAACAACAGTGCATTACCAAAGTCATTTCAAAAGAAATGAAGTTGTCTAAAGACCATGCAGAAAAAGAGAGAACTACAGATCTCAGATCATTTGGAAGTCAGTTCAAGTCTGAAGCAATGATAGTTTATCACAGAATTACATCTAATATCACACACTGCGTTGCGATTTGTGAACTCAGACCAGCTGGGTGCGGTCAGTACCTTCGAGGAGAAAGTGAGGTCTGCAGATGCTGGAGATCAAAGTTGAAACTTTATTGCTGGAACAGCACAGCAGGTCAGGCAGCATCCAGGGAACAGGAGATTCGACGTTTCGGGCACAGGCCGAAGAATATTCCTGAAGAAGGGCCTGTGCCCGAAACGTCGAATCTCCTGTTCCCTGGATGCTGCCTGACCTGCTGTGCTGTTCCAGCAATAAAGTTTCAACTGCGGTCAGTACCTTGCTCATTTGTGTGATGGGCAGCATGTTTTATTGACTTGGGGACAGCATTTTGTTAGTGGCAAACACAACATTTGTTGCTACTGCAAATAAGTTACTTAGCATATGAATTTCAGTGCCAATGTGTCGAAAGCTTTGCAGACTGATTTGGTGATCATATTAAACAGTATATCCCTTTGGCTGTTTGCAACTAGAAACGTACTATGTCATTATGTGGGTGTGAAGAATTATGCATATAGCCAGTTTAGGATTGCCAGTCAGGCATGTAGTATTACTTTGGGTTTACTGGAAGCTATATGTGTTAAGCATAGGGCATTGTTCTTGGTGGACAGAAAGAGCATGTACATACCACTGTGTCTGTTTCAATGCAAGACAATAGGTGATAGCCATTTTTTGGATCGTTTCTTAGGGCAATGCCTTAACCAGTGCAAGGCCTTCTTTAAAGTTAAAAGAAAGCTAGGCAGTTAATAGTTAATCATTGTCAACTGTTGCTTTCTCCATCTCAATGCCTCGAACAATCAGGGTCTACATACCAACTAGCACTTTTCTCTTGTATAGTATATTTTCCCTTTGTTCTTCTTATGAACTGTCCTGATGAATGCATGATGAAAAGCTTCAATAAAATGTGTCTTTTCAGCAATATATTTTTGGAGATGAATAGTTGTATAATTTAGAAGAAATAGCAGTTTAAAGCAGTGGATTGTATGTTTGGAGAGTTTTTGCCAAAAGCAATGCTAAAGAACTCTGTGATGCTTGGAACAGTTCTGGAGAAGGAAGACCGTTTACACCTGTCCAGGACTAGGATCAATGATCAAGTTGGATGGTTTGCAAGAAGGAAATGAGAGAAGGTCAAAATAAAATTGACAAGGGGGGCAGACACCAGGATGAAACAAATAAGTTTGTGGAAGGCTTAGAATAAATAAAGTGTCAATAGCTCAAAAAGGTAAGAATGGATTCTAAATATTTCAATATAAGAGGTGCTCAAAAAAGAGATGAATAATGATTATGGAGAATATATGAGGCTCAGCATTCAGACATGCAATGTGCAGGTTGCCTAGAATATGGACAAAATCCTGATATTCATAAATCAGACTTCACTCATGGATACCTTTTAATGCAGGAGGCAGAAGCAGTGACCCAGATGCAAATACCATGATCCTAATCCAGAATATGAATGAGAGCAGTGATTCTAACATGAGACATCTCAGTATTGGAGGAAATGTATTTTGCCATGTTGCCCTTGCCCCTCTATAGGTCTTGGCTGAAAATATATATATTCCATATCGAGCGTAGTTTCAGACCTGGACCATCTATAATTGATATTATGTCCAACAACTGCAGGAGAGGTGCTGTGAACAAATGAGATCACAATATACTTGCCTTTGTCAATCTCACGAAGGCACATTTTAAATTCATGAAAAATTGGTTGCCCTTAACAGCTAGTCAACATGGTCTCCTTTGTCCATAAAACCATGATGGGTCAACTATAATGGGACAACAGCAAAAGTTGAGATCTGCAGTGTGGTCACACAGAGTTTTGTTCTGACACAAACACTTTAACATATTCCTGTTTGTGCTGCCATCATATGCCTTGCAGGCATTTATTTTTGTGGCTACTTGCATACCAGATGCAGAAAGCTCTTCAGCTCTGCTCACCTGAGACCCCAATCAAAGGTGCAGCAAGTCCCCATCCATGCTGATAATATTACCCAAATATTCAAAATAGAAATATCTATAGTGGCAACTGGTCACGCTCTCATGCACCTGTAAAGACTTTGATCTGACTATCAACATTCAGGACACGGTCATCATCCAGGATATCCATACCACCACTGTCACCATTTAAACTACAACACTGGCAGCTTCACGTATCTAGGCTCCATAATTACAGCAATGAATAACTTGTTATTGCCAACAACTTCAGTTTTTGCGTCCAGCAAAGTGTGGAACAACAGAAACCCACCAAGCCTGCATCCCAGTGCACTTCTCAACAGTGGAGACCTCTACATAACATTGCCAGGCAGGAGAAATAACTGAACAGTTTCCATCATTGTTTAAGGCATGTCCTCAACATCAAAAACAGGAATTGCTGGAGAAAATCAGTAACTCTGGCAGCATCTGTCAAGAGAAAGCAGGGTTTATAGTTTGGATCCAGTTCTGAAGAAAGGTCACTAGACCCAAACTATAAACTCTGCTTTCTCTCCACAGATGCTGCCAGACCTGCTGAGGTTTTCCAGCAATTTGTTTCAGATTTTCAGCATCTGCGATGCTTTTTTTAAAAAAAAATGTCCTCAGCATCTCTTGACACATTAAGGTGATTGTTGCAAAGGCTTCGAAACATGCTCTTCCATCATCATACAATCACTGCTAAACCAGCAACGTCTACACCAGTTTGGACATACTCTTCTGGTTGATGTCAAACATATATCCAAAAACCTACTTGTGGTGAATTGACCAGTGGATCCTCGGCATCCATTCTGCAATAACATTTGTAAGTGAGATATGAAGACACTGGCAACTGCTAATAATGATTATAACCTCTGCAGTAATATTCCTGGTAATAGATTAGATTAGATTCCCTACAATGTGGAAAGAGGCCCTTCGGCCCAACAAGTCCACACCGACCCTCCGAAGAGCAACTCACCCAGACTCATTCCCCTACGTTTACCCCTGACTAATGCACCTAACACTACGGGAAATTTAGCATGGCCAATTCACCTAACCTGCACATCTTTGGACTGTGGGAGGAAACTAGAGCACACGGAGGAAACCCACGCAGACACGGGGAGAATGTGCAAACTCCACACAGACGGTTGGCCGAGGTTTTTGCCATTGTGTGACTCTCCAAAGTCCAGGCATGGAACACACTGATCATTGTGCTTGGAACTTCTCAACAATGGGATATTTCTCTGGATGCTGAATGCTTGGAAGAAGTAAGCAGAAACTAAAAACTCAGCAAGCTGAGCAGAGAACTGAGAGAAAACAGAGGCCACTGAATTGTGTATCATTTTTATGCACTGCCTTCCTCTGTAGGAAATGCTTCAGACTGTGCCATGCAAGAGTGGGGCCTTACAGCCACCCCTGGCAATGCGTAATTGCTTTGATCATGACAGCAAAAATCATTGTCTTGATACAGAAATCTGAGACCAATGGAAGATAAAGGACAGTGTCACCACTGTTACAAATATGGTGGAGTAACAGGAAACAGAGCATAGTGTGCAACAGTGTTTGTCAGACTCGAGGAAAGTGTATAGTGGGGGACTGTTTCGTTTTTTTAAATTCATTTGTGGAATCTGGGTCTTGCTTGCTGAGACAACATATATTGCCCATACCTAACTACCCTCAAGAAGTTGGTAGTGAGCTGTCTTCTTGAACTGATGCAGAGCTTGGGTGAAGATATATCCACAGTGCTGTTAGAAAGGAATTCCAGAATTCAGACCTCGCAGCAGTAATGAATAATGAAATAGTTCCATATCAAAATGGAGTATGGCTTGGAGGAGAATATAGTGCTCCCATGTATCTGCTCCCCTCATCATTCTACATGGTAATGGTCATGGGTTTGGAAAACACTGTTGAAGCTGCCTGATTTACTGCAATGCATCCTGCAGATGGTACACACTGCTTCAATGATGATGGGAGTACATGGTGCAGCTGGGAGAAGGTCTGACAATGTAATAAGCTTTGTCCTGAATCTGTTGTACTTATGACCAAGTGTTTTTGGGCCTGCACCCATCTAGACAAATGGAGAGTATTCTATCACACCGTGGACGTGTACCTTTAGATGTTTTCGGCTTTGGGGAGGCAAGAGATGAACTACTGGCAGAATTTACAACCTCTGATCTGCTGTTGTAGCCACAGCATTTATATGGTTAGTCGAGTTTTATTTAATAGTCAATGGTAACCCACAAGACATTGATAATGAGGGATTCAGGAATAGTAATGCCACTGTAATTTAAGAGGAGATAGTTAGCCACTCGCCTATTGTAGACGGTCATTACATGGGACTGAGCAGCACGAATGAAACTTGCCACTTGTAAGACCAGAGCTGGATATTTTCCATTTCGGGTCATATATGGACATGAACTGTTTTAGTATTTGAGCAGTGACAAATGGTGTCATACATTGTGCAAACATCAGTGATTGTCTTCATTTCTGACCTTATGATGGAGGGAAGATTATTAAGAAGCTGAAGGTCATACCACCTAGGATATTACCCTGAGAAACTCTAGCAAGGATGCCCATCAGCTAAAATGATTGACTTCTAATAACCATAACCATCTTCCTTTGTGTTAGGTATGATTCCAATTAGCTTAGAGATCTCCATCTGATTCCCACTGATTCCAGTTTTGCTCAGATGCCATATGATTGCCTTAATAGTCACTCTCACCTGACATCTGAAATTGAGCCATTCTCATAATGTTTGGGCCATGATTGTAAAGAGATCAGGAGCTAAATGACCTAGCAGAATCAAAACTTAAGGAGGAGGGAATGGATACTTGTGGATGTAGTATCAATCAAACAGGCTGCTTTGTCATGGATGGTGTCAAACCTCTTGAATGTTGTTGAAGCTGCATCTATCCAGGCAAGTGGGGAATATTCCACCACGTTCCTGGCTTGTGCCTTGCAGATGGCGAACAGGCTTCAAGGAATGAGAAGGTGAGTTACTCACTGCAATATTCACTGAATAATACAACCAGACCACACAGAAGAGGCCTTTCAGTCCATGAAGTCTGTACCACAAAAAAATATGATATGGTGGACTGGGGTGTACAAAGTTAAAAATCACACAACACTAGCTTATACTCCACAACCACATAATGAAGGAGCAGCGCTCTGAAAGCTAGTGCTTACAAATAAACCTGTTGGACTATAACCTGGTGTGTGTGATTTTTAAACTTTGTACACAAAAAAAATTACAATCTACACTAGTCCCACTTTCCTGTACTGGGGTTCATAGCCTTGAATGTTTCAAGTACTTTTTCAAGTTTGTAAGGTGTCCTGTCTGAACTATCCTCCCCGGCAATGCACTTCTAATCCCCTCAAATCTCCTTCATATCTCCTATCTTTCACTTTAACATGACGTTACCTTGTTATTGACCCTTCAACTAAGGGGAACAGCTGCTTCCTATTCACCTCAATCTTATACTCCTCTATCAAATACCCCCTCAACATCCTCTGCTACAAAGAAAGCAACTTGAGTTTATGCAGACTCTCTTCATAACTAAAATGCTCAATCCCAGGCAATTGGCTTGTGAATCTCCTTTGGAACCCCTCTACTGCAATAATATCCTTCCTACCATGTGCTGACCAGGACTAAGCTCTCCAGCTGTGGGCCTAACCCAAGTCCTATGTAGGTCCAACATGTCTTGCCTGCTCTTACAATCTATGCTATGACTAATAAAGGCAAGTATCCTGTATCCCTTCTTAATTACCCTATTAATATATCCACAGATTCTTGAAGTGCCAGGATAAGTAACCCAAGATCCCTCTTTTCCTCTGAGTTTCCTAGTATCTCACTATTCATTGAGTACTCTTTTGACTTGTTCCTTCTTGCAAAGTTGAATACCTCACATTTATCAGGGTTAAATTCTACCTGCCATTGATCTGCCCATCTGATCAATGGCAGGTAGTACTTTCCTGGAACCGAACACCTTCCTGCTTATTGTCAACCACCCGGTCAATTTTTGTATTATCCAAAAACGTACTTATCCCATATTCTAACATACATCATTTATGAATATAACAACAATAAGGAACTCAGCACTGATCCTTGTTCGTCGCTGCACACCAAGATTCAGTCACACAAACAGCCTTCTACCACCACCCTGTCACCTAGCACTAAGTCAATTTTGGATCCATCTTGCTAAGTTACATTGGATCATACAAGCTTTTACCTTTTTCATTAGTTTCCCATGCGATAGCATATCTAAGACTGGAAGAACATTTATTAAGCTGGAGAGGATTCAGAGGAGATTTACCAGGATGTTGCCGGAAATAGACGGTTTGAATTATAATGAAAGGTTGGATATACTGGGACTTTTCTCACTGCCATGATGGAAGTTGAGAGGTAACTTTATAGAGGTTTACAAAATCCAGAGGGGTATAGACAGTCTTTTCCCAGGATGGAGGATTTCAAGAGTAGGGAGCATATTTTAAGGTGAGAGGAGAGAGGTTTAAAAAAAGATGTGAGGGGCAAATTTGTTTACACAGAAGGTTGTTCACATGTAGAATGAACTTCCTGACAAAGTGGTGGATGTGGCGCAGGAACAGCATTCAAAAGACATTTGGATAGATACATGAATAGGAAAGGTTTGGAGGGATTATGGCAGGAGCAGGCAGGTGGGACTAGTTTTGTTTGGGATTAATTTCAGCATGGACCGGTTGGACCAAAGGATCTGCTACTGTTCTGTACGACTATGATTCAATGAAATCAATAAATTACATAAATTGCCTTACCCTTATCCAAAAACTTGGTCAGTTCCTCAAATATTTCCACCAGATTTGTTAGGCATGACTTCCCTCTGACAAAGCTACGTTAATAGTCCCTGATCAAACCTTGCCTCTCCAAATGAAGATTAATTTTTCCTTCATTAATTTCTCCAATAGTTTCCCCACCACTTAGGTTAGACTCATTGGTCTATTGTTCTCTAGTCTATCTTAACCACCCCTCTTGTAAAGTGGAACCATATTAACTATTCTCCAAGCCACAGATTATTTAAAAATTTGGGTCAGGGCCCCTCATCTCCCACAATAGCCTTGGATACAATTCATCTGGACTTGGACTTTTATCCACTTTCAAGTTCACCAAAACCTCCAATTCTTCCTTGCTTCCTTTATCAATCTCCTCGAGAACTTCACAAACCACCTTCTCAAAATCTGTACTTGCAATCTCTTTCTCCTGAGTAAAGGTAGATGTGAAGTATGTCTCCCTGGCTTCATGCACAAATCGCTCCTTGATTCCTTATGGACCCTACCCTTTCCCAGGTTATTTTCTTCCTCATGATATACTTGCAGAATATCTTGGGATTCTCCATAACCTTGGCTACTATCTTTTTTTTATTCCCGCCCCCACCGCCCCCACCTTTGCTGTCACAATAGCTTTCCTGAATTCCCTCTTACACTGTCTACACTCCTCTAGGGCCTCCACTGCCTTGCTCCCTTTGTATCCATTATACATCTATTTTCCTTTATATCCAGTCCTCAATATTCTTAAATATCCAGGGCTCTCCGAGCTTGTTGCTCCTATATTTCACCCTAAAGGGAACATATTGGGCCTATTCTACCCCTCACCCCCCACCCCAGTACCTTAAATGAATGCCTCCCAATGTTCTATTGTAGATTTACCTTCATATAGCTTTTCCAGCCTCTTTTGGCTAGATGCTCCTTTATTTTAACAAAATCTGCCTTAGCCCAATCCAAAAGCCCTTTTTGCAGACAATCTTTTTCCTTGTCCATAACAAACTTAAAATATATCATGTTGTGGTCGCTATCATTAAAATGCTCTCTCACTGTCACTTCGAACATCTGTCTGCTTCATTCCCCAGAATTAGTCTGGCTCTGCACTGTCACTTGCAGGACCATCTACATATTGATATAAAAGGCTGTCCTGGATACATTTCAATTAATCTGTCTACTCTAAACACTATGATTATCCCAATTAATATTTGGAAAGGGGAAATCCCCTAGTATAATTGCCCTATTGTTATTTTTACACAGTTCAATGAAATGACTACATATCTGCTCCTCAATTGCCACTGGCTATTTGGGGGCCTATAGTATAACAGTGTGACTGCATGCTTGCTATTCCTAAATTCTACCCACAAAGTTTGATTTGACCCCTCTATCATCCTTCCTTACTGCAGTAATTGATTCACTACTTAATAATGCAACGCCACTTCTACTTTAGCATGCTTGAAGATCCTATAATCGGAAATGTTAAGTTGCCAGTCTTGTTCTTCCCTCAACCATTATCTGTAATGTCAACAACATTGCAGTTCAATGTGACAATTCATACCCTTAACTTATTTGCCTTATCTCTAATATTCTAGGTGTTAAAGAAGTAATCCAGTATCACCTCAGCACCTTGAGACACCACATGGCTGAATTCACTCTGCCTTGGCTCTTTTTCTAAGTTATGCTATGATGCAACTGAAGTAACAAATTGTGACCCTGTCCTTACAGAACCATTCAAATTCCTCCCAACAACACTAGCAAACGCCCTGCAAGGATTTCAGTCCCAATCCAGTTCACATGCAGACTATCCTGCTTGTAGAGGTCCCACCCCAAAATGGTCCCAGTGATCCACTTCCCTTTTGCACCAACTTTGCAGGTATTTATCTGCTCTATTATCCCATTCTGTGCTTGCTCCCCATGGCATGGGAGTAATCCTGAGATAAGAACCTTTGAGGTCTTGCTTCTTACCTACTGCCTAGCTCCCTGAACTCTTGATGCAAGACCTCATCCCTAATTCCACCTATGCCACTGGTACCAATGTGCACCAAAACCTCTGTCTAATCAGTCTCATCCTTCAGGATTGAAAATGTGTTGCTGGAAAAGCGCAGGTCAGGCAGCATCCAAGGAGCAGGAGAATCGACGTTTTGGGCATGAGCCCTTCTTCAGGAATGAGGAAAGTGTGCCAAGCAGGCTAAGATAAAAGGTACCACCTCTCCACCTATCGCATTTCCAATGCCCCTCCCCCAAGTCCCTCCTCCCTACCTTTTATCTTAGCCTGCTTGGCACACTTTCCTCATTCCTGAAGAAGGGCTTATGCCCGAAACGTCGATTCTCCTGCTCCTTGGATGCTGTCTGACCTGCTGCGCTTTTCCAGCAACACATTTTCAGCTCTGATCTCCAGCATCTGCAGTCCTCACTTTCTCCTCATCCTTCAGGATGCCCTGCAGCCACTCAGTGACATCCCTGATCTTGGGCCTAGGAATCAACACCATCCTGGAGTCATATCTGGGTCCACAGAAATGCCTGTCTGTTCCTCTAATTAATCTCCTAACATTTGCTTCTGCTTTCTTCTCCCTCCGCTTCTGTACAGTCGGGCCTCTTATGGTGCCAGAAGCTTGCCTCTGACTGCAATCCTTGAGGTACTAGTGTTCTCCTCAGCTTCCAGAACAAAAAACCAATTTGAGAGGGAACCACAGGAGCTCCTGCACTCCCTATCTGTTTCTTTTTGACTGCCATTTCCTCTTGCCTTCAGTCCTTTCACTACAGTGTGACCATCTCTTTCCATGCATCTGTATAAATTTCAGCCTTGCAGATGTGTCACACTGTTCTCCAGCTGCTGCTCAAGCTCTGAAACCTAGAGCTCAAGTGTGTGCACTTCAGAGCACCTCCTGCACCCATGGTCACCTAGAATGCCAGTAAGGGAGCCTGGCCTCTGATCGCTTCCTGTAGTTACTATATGTATATAGCAAGTTCAGTCGTGTTTCCAGGCAATGGTAACACCCAGGATGTTGATAGTGGAGAATTCAGTGTCGGTAATGCCTTTGAGTATCAAGGGACAGTGGTCAGATTGTCTCTTGTTGGAGGTGGTCATTGCCTGGCATTTGTGAGGTGCAAATGTTACTTGCCACTTTTCAGCCCAAATCTGTCTTGTTGCATTTGAACATGGTTCAGTTTCTGAGAAGTCATGAATGGTGTTGAACATTGTGCGATCATCAGCAAACATCACCACTTCTGATCTTTTGATGGAGGGAACGTCATTGATGAAGGAATGTTACATCAGGTGGTGAGGCCTGGGACATCCCACCTGTTGAGGATGGGCCACAACTTTGAGTTTTCTGGGAGTTGTTCAGGGAAAAGGGAACAACTTGACAGGTCACCTTGTTTGGCCTTGGGTCGGCAGAGGGGCAGCTCTATTAAGGGGCCCCTTTGTACATCAGGGATCCCCATCAAAATCTCCCCACATCCAGCCACAGACCTCTCCATCAATACTGCCACCTCTCCCTATTCTCCTGAGCCTTACCACATCTCCCCAGATTTCAAGCTTTTAAGAAGTGGAATTCTCTTGTTCTTGCACAGATGTCCTATGATAAGACTAGATTTTCTAATTATAATATCATTGGCATTTCAGTCAGAAAATGTAGGCCATCGACTCCATTTTAAAATAGCTGAGCCTGTAACTGAGAGCCAGCTGATGCCTTTGCTGAAATTATCTGATATGTAGGACGTCTGCGACAGAAGTAAACTAGAGTGCAATAATTCTCTTACACAAAACAGAAATGCTATAAGCAAGCTGACAATCCAAAAAAAACTTTACATTCAGCCTTCAGTAGAAGACAAGAGTACAAATATTAGCTCCCTTTTTATTGTAAGAATAGCATCACGTTCCTTAATTTGAATGGTCTACTGGCAGGAGTTCACCTAGCCAAACCAACTATTCCAACATACTTGAAAACGCAGATTGTAAATTCTATTTTACTGCACAAAAAGTAACAACTTTTCATGAAGGAAGTGTACAAGCAGTTCAGATTGAAATACTCACAAATTTTATTTGTGACCTCATGTGACCTCAAGTCCCTATCTTCAGGACTTGCTTAGCATACTTTTGTATTTAATGGATGTCTTCATAGCAATGTAGGCTCCAATATCGCATGAAAATGTTCAGCACAAAATGGAGCATGTCATGCCATTAGGCAAACCAGATCAAATTTTACAAATTTTACAGTCCCATTCTTTACATTTAAAATAACTTCAGGGAGCTATTGCAGCACAATTTACTCAGTGGAAAACAGTGCTATTCTCAAAGAAAGTCTTACTAAGCCACATAACAATATATTAAGGCAGATAACCAGAAACTTGCTCAAAGAGATAAGTTTTAAGGGGTACCTCGAAGTGGCGAATCAATGGTTGAAAGGCTGAGGTTTAGAAATATGATTTCCGAGATTAGTGCTTGCACAGAAGACATTAAGTCAAAGTCGGACAATTAAAACTGGGGACATTGTCAAGGTGAGAACTAGTGACTGAACATAACTTTAACACTGAAGCATTGTTTAACTATGAATTGGTGTAAGCTAGTGAGCATATGGTGAACAGAGTTTTGTGTGAGATAGAACATATAAATTTTAAATGGCTTCTACAAAGGGTAGAGTGTGATATGTCTCAAATCTCAATGGAGTATGACGACATATAAGGATAACTAAACATTCTTGATGGCATCACAAACATTAAAAATAACTATGTGAAAATCATCAATTCTGTTTAGTTTAAAAGGATTTCAATTCTGACAATCTCTATGGAATAATTCCAAATAAGTTTAAATGCAAATAAACGAACTGCTTTATTGGATATCTTTCATTACCAGGGTAATTAACCTACAAATCTTTCACTCTACAGTTCAAAACAGAATGTGAATTTCACTTGTTTCAACCAAGCAAACTAGACTCTGTTTTGTTACAGCTTGCTCCATGCAATAACGTGACACTGAAAATCATGCAATATTGTAAAACTAAGAATCAGCATGGCATAACTGGTAGCAGTCTCACCTCTAAGTCAGAAGACCATGCACTTATTCGTAAACTCGGCTGATCTTTTCCCCCATAGAGTTTCAAAGGACTGCTTCATTATCAGAGTTCTTTTGTTTGAGATAAGACATTAAAGTGATATCTGCCTGTTAAGGTGAATGTTACATCCTGTAACACTATCTCAGGCAGTTAAGGGAATTTCCTTGGTAACATAGGCAACTGTTATCTCCACATTCAGCATCACCCAAGTCACTTTATTGCTGATTGTGGAAACTTGCTATGTGCAAATTGAATGCTTGAGGAAATGGTAAGGCATCACAAACATTTCGATTTTGTCTTTCATTGTTTACTGATATCCATTGTAGCCACTATTAACAAATATTAAAAAGTGAGTAACTGGGGGAAGAAAAATGTGGAGCAAAGAAATGTGGATGTTTGTATTTTAAAATTAAGGCAGTTCATAGTTTTTGATTTTAAAACAATTTCATTTTTACAATTACTTTTAGTAAAAGATATTTTTCTAAATAGTATTATTTTATAGCAAGTTTTAATATTTCAAGGGAAGATTTCCGCTTTGTGAAATGTGATACAAGGGAAACATTTGAAGTGGTGCCACATGTTCAAACGGGGCACGGAAAACATTTCATGATATATGTAAGGCATGCAGGTCATTCCCAAATAATTTTTTTCTGCATTCTAGTCACTAACCCATAACATTCCATGTATGCCATGTTTGTTATAAATGCCAGTAATTTTTGCATCTTCAAGTGACGAGAATGAAGAAAAACTCAGGAATTAACCATTCACTTACTTTTACGTTGGAAGGAAGAATCCTTTGTGACTTCATGCTGAGCTGTTGGATTCGTGCTATAAGCGGAAGTCTGGCTCAGGATGGTGCTGCCGTCCGTAGAATAGGGATCTCTGTTCTCAGTTTGAGCTGTATACACTAAAACAGAAATTTGTGTGATGTATGTGTGCATATGAAAATAATTTATTTGGAATTGTTTAAGTTATCAAATGGTAGCTAAAATTGCGACTATATCTACTGCTACATCAAAAGGCAAATGTTGCTTCATCTTTGGTGATTGTGACTTGGATTTGAAAACTAAAGGATTTGATACAACATATTTCATAAAATAAATATCTTTCTTAAAGAAAATTACACTCCATGCAAATTATGATTGTTCTTTTTAAAATGAAGGTCTACATTTGATTTCAATAGCCTTTTCCAAATGTCTCAGAAATGATTTTACATAAATAAATGAAAAAAATGTTTGTACTCTAGAAATCCAGTTTGTCAACTTAATAGCACAATATTTTGTATTTTTTAAATTGTTTCTCATGGAATTTGGGGCGTTGCTTGCTAGGCTAGCATTTATTGCTTATCCCTAACTGCCATTGAGAAAGTAACGGTGAGCTGCTGTCTTGAATCACTCCTGGCCATCTGTCATTGCTACACCCACACTTCTAATAGGAAGGAAGTTAGACAGTGATGATAACAGTTGAAAGAAGGGTGTGGTTCCTGGTCTGAACGGTCTGTGGCTTGCAATGGAACTTGCAAGAGGTGGTGTTCCCATGCATCTGCTGCCCTTATAAACACTTGCACCTGGAAGGACAACTTTGAAAGGTACTATCAAGGGAGCTTTAGGACCCGCTGCAATGCATTTTGTACATGGTACATATTGCTGCCTCTATGCATCAGTGGTAAATGTGATACCAATCAAGCAAGCTTTGTTCTGGATACAATCAAGGTTCTTAGATGCAATTGGAGTTGCACTCAACCAGGCAAGTGCAGAGTATTCCACCACACTCTTAACCTGCATCTTGTAGATGGAGGACAGGGTTTGAGGCATTAAGAAGTGAGTTATGTTGCACAGAATTTGAAACATCTGATGTAATGGTGTAGCCACATGCTTGGTAATTGCGTGGTACAAATGTTCACTTGCCACTTGACAGCCCAAGCCTGGATATTGTCCAGGTCTTGCTGCACATGGACACTGAATCCTTCAATATCTGTTAAGCATTAAATGGCGTTGAACATTCTGCAATCATCAGTGAACATCCCACATCTGAGCTTGTGATGATGGAAGATCATTGATAAAGCAGCTGAAAATGGTTGAGACTAAGACATGACCCTGAGGAACTCCTAATGTGATGTCCTATGGCTCATATGATTTAACTCCAACTATTTCAATCATCTTTCAGTTTTTGGGAGCTCTGTGAAGCCAGTCTTAGTCAAATGCTGCCTTAATATCCAGGGTGGTCATTCTAATGTTATTTCTTCAGTCAAGCTCTTTTGTCCATGTTTGGACCAAGATTGCAATAAGGTCAGAACCTAAATGCCACTTGTGGAACTGAAATAGAGCATTAATGAGAAGATTATTGATATGTAAGTGTAGTTTTATAACACTATTGATGACTTCATCAATCATTTTGCTGTAATTTAGAGTATGGTTGTAACTGGCCAGTTTGGACTTGTCCTGCTTTTTGAGACAGGACATTCCTGGGCAATTTTCCATTTGGGAAAAAGTGAGGACTGCAGATGCTGGAGATCAGAGCTTAACAATGTGTTGCTGGAAAAGTGCAGCAGGTCAGGCAGCATCAAAGGAGCAGGAGAATCGATGTTTCGGGCATAAGCCCTTCTTCAGTAAATCTTCAGGATTTCCTGAAGAAGGGCTTATGCCCGAAACGTCGATTCTCCTGTTCCTTTGATGCTGCCTGACCTGCTGCGCTTTTCCAGCAACACAGTTTTTAGCAATTTTCCATTTGGCTAGGTAAATTCCAGTGTTGAACCTGTACTGAAATAACTTGGCCAAGTGCACAAGCTAGCTCTCTGGCACGCCTTCAGTGCTGTCACTGGAACTTATGAAGGTACAATGCCTTTGCAGCATCCAGTGCCTTTAGGCATGTCTATCAGAGTGAATCAAATCGTCTGAAGAATAGCATCAGTGATGGTGGAGACCTCTGGAAGTGGTTAAGATGGATCTGCCAAACAGCACCTCCAGTTGAAGATGGTTGAAAATGTGGTATAAGGCTTTGGCCTTGTCTTTTGCACTAATGTGCTGGGTTACTCCATTACTGAAGATGGGAAAATTTATGAAGATGTCACCTCCTGTTAGTTGTTTAATTGTATTCAGCACCATTCACAGCTGGATATGGCAGTATTTACATCTGAATCATTAGTTGATGAATTGCTTTGTTCTATGACTTGCTTATTCAGCTGCTTGGCATGCAAACAGACCTGTTTTGCAGCTTCACTAGGTCAATACCTTATTTATAGGTATGGTTAGTGCTGCTCGTCACATGCCTGCCTGCACTCTTCATTGAACAGGGCTGTTACCCCAACTCAATAGTATCTATCGAGCAGGGGATATGCCAGATCATAAGTTTGCAGACTGCGGTTGAATACAATTCTGCTACTTATTGATGGACCACAATACCTCATGGCTGCCCAATTCGGAGTTTCAAGATCTGCCCTAAATCTATCTGATTTAGCATGGTGGTAGTGAAACACAATGGGGTGATATGTGAAGATGGAATTTCAGGATGTTGACTTCATGAGGACTGTGAAGTGGTCATTCCTCCTGATGCTGGCATGGATAAATGCATCTGTTACAAGTAGATTGGTGAGGACAAGGTCAGGTTTTCCCCTCTGATTAGTTCCCTCATCATATGCCACAGATGCAATCTAACAGCTTTTCACTTCAGAATTTAGGGAAGTTCATCATTAGTGGTACTCGGTGACAAATGGAGTCCATCAATCAGTCTAAGTTATGAGCCTTTGCCACCCTTAAGATCTCCTCCAAGTGTCTTGGCGAGGGATTGAGGATGCAATAGATGATCATCAACAAGTTTCCTTTGCCATGTTTGACTGATGATACGGAATCCAGATTTATTATTAAGGCTCCCAAGACAACTTGCCACCATTACATGCCCCTGAGCCTCAAGCTCTGTTCGGTCTATTTTACCTTTGAGACAGGACATACTGATGTTGTGGTGATATCTGGGTCACTACCTTTAAGGTATGATTCATTGAGTATGCCTGTGTCAGGATGTTGATTAACATAGCTCTCCTAAATTTTGGACATGTCCCCAAAGGAGGGTTTTGCAGGGTCAATAGGACAGTGTTAACCATTGTTCCAGTATATAAGTCGATAGCAGATGGCCCATCCAGTTTTATTCTTTGTAACTTTGCAGCAGTTTGATACAACTGAGGGGCTTGCTAGGTCATTTCCAATACATTGCTATGGGCCTGGAATCACATACAGACCAGATCAGATAAGGATAACTAAAAGCAGACTTGTCAACTAAATAGTTCTTTTTGATCAACAGTTTCACAATCCTGGTATTATCATAATCATTACTAAGGGTAGTTTTTAATTCCAGATTTATTAATTTTAAATTCCGCCATCTACCATGGTGGGATTTGAACTCATGGCTCAAAGCATTAGCCTGAGCAGTGAGATTAGCAGGTCAGATTACTGCTCCACCATCTCTCCTTGAAACGATTAAGATTTATTTTTTGTTAGGTTAATCTGAAACTTGAACTGACACTTCTGGCATTGCAAATCTTTTGACATTGCATTAGAATTTTTAATTATGCCACAATATTTTTTGAATTTTAGTGTATTCCTGTTTTTATAACTGGCTGGTCTGCTTACTCAGTTTAAGAGTACAAGTTTATTCTGATATAACACAATAGTTCCTTCCCATGCGATCCCTTGTTATAAGAAAATCATGTAATAGCAGCACCCATTTAAACCAATGGGATTGGAATCACATTATAGCCAATACAAAGTTTGCATTCTACAAACGATGCATTCTACAAACATTATAGTCAATTCTCATGGAAGAAATGTGCCTTATTGCAGAACTAACTGTACAATATTAAGACTGTAATAAAATAGCTTACACTACAATGTTTACATCGATCAAACACAACAATTAATCTACAATGTAATGATGAGAATGGGTGCATAAAGCAAAACTGCTTACGTAACAAGATATGTAAAAGATTAGATGCAAATAACTGAGAAATACATAAATGAGCAATAGTCCAGTAGCAATGAGCAGAGATGTTTTATGATAAAACAATTTTTCTTCTTTTTATGCCTATCTGGAGGAAGTAATTGGCAAAAAGATAGTTTTCAAAAATAATGTGATTTTTGTTGCAGAAACTTTCACATGGGCTACATTTAAAGCGTTTGTAAGTTTTGTTTTAGATTCATACATCTTTTTGTGTTTTACTAATACAATCTCTTTTATTCCAACAATTATCAATGAAAACTTCTGTAATCAAAGCATCTGGTGTGAAAAGATTGTCATTTCATGGAGTTCCATTATGAATTTTGGTCAAATGTATGAAAATACCATACAAGTAACATTACTACTATATTTGTGCATATGTCAAGACCTCGGATTACAAGGATGAAAACCCCTTTCAAAGAGCAATCATCTTGGGATAGCTGCTCCACTCTTCCATTTTTAAGCAACAACCAAGTTCCATATTTTTAATCTGAATTGCAATGCTGGCCTCTTCAAAAATATGGAGTGCAGTGTAAATAGGTCTCCATCTTCATAGTGCTGGGTTATCACTGGAAGCCATTCTACAGGATTTATGGATTCTGTATGAACAGGTCTCGCAATTGTGTATCTTCTTAATCATATTGAAATATTGTGAAATGATTACTATATCTCAGAACTTCAAGTCATTCAATATCTTTGAACTAGAAGAGTTACACTCCTGTGAGAGCAATGAGGTTTCAGATAATTGTATTTCCAGTGACTTGATTGGAAGGATCACAAGATTTCATCATTGTATACTTTTGGTATAACAAATAAACTAAATGCAACATTGTCTAAATGCTAATCAGTTGGCAACTTACACAATAGGATAAGAAACTCACCATTTTTTAACATGGCTAAATATTTCAAGCTATGGTTATAAATTACCATGAAGTAGATACCTCATTCTCCAGGAACCAGTCCAAAGTTCTTAGCTCCCAATGGTTTCCTTCCTTCTTCCTTTCCAGCTGAGTAACCTTTAACTCTGGAACTGATTTTCACTGAGAAGATTAACTGGAGATTCTTCCCTTTAGTCCAAGCTAAGCAAATCTTCCAACCTCCTTTACATCTTCCTGAATTTAGTCTCCTTGATGTGAGCATGAAGCTTGCACCTCCATTTTGCATGGTGACCAAGAAAGTCATCGTTTTCCCTACTTTGGAGCAGAACTCATTGCTTCTATTTGCCTCCTCTCTCTCTCTGAGATACTTGCAGAGTGACTAGTGTCTGTGGGCTTCAGCAACAAAGCTTAAAGAAGAACTGCAATACAATATCATAAAAACTTTCTCCTGACTTTTCCTTTGCAAAAATCACCTCCATAACGATATTAAACACGTGCCTCGTATCCAAAGACAAATGCTATTTTCCAACTCCATTCTATTTTGAAATAAAACCGAGTTTGAAATATAATCACTTACAAAGCCTACTTTCCTAACACGTCTCTGAGAAACCTGGAAAACATATGACCCAAATACAATGCGAGCAGCGGCCCTTGCCATTGTCTAACTGAACATCTGGCACTTTCTTCCATTAAGACACCCAGGGCTCCTCTTCTATCTACAGCAAACAAGCCATCAGACTCGATGTCAAACAGAATATGGAGCCAGTCACATGGCATCCATGATTACCTCATTATTTTTCTTAAATTAAAATGACAGCCCCAAAGCATAACAATCTTCCATACACTGTTTTCATAACAGGAGCCAGATGCCATTTTCACAAAGTTAACAGCATAGCAACTTGTCTCAGAGAGCAACTTCCAGACTAACCTTAACTGAGAATTGACATGACCTGTACCTTTATAAAAAATATGGAGGAGCGAAATTTTGTTTTGGAAAAACAGCAAGTTAAAATTACCATAGAAACTCTCATCATGAATTACATTTAACTGAACTCAAACTCAGAATTTCACATGTTCCTATGATGCAAATGTAGGTAAATCAGAGATATATCTAAAAGTTAAGGAAAGGAGCTAGGCTGTCCATAAGTGAGAAGAAGAGTGGCAGATAAAAAATAATATAAAATATGATAAACATTTTAAAAGTTTAGTGGCATATTCTCTACACATAGCATAGAAACGGTCAAAGATAGGTTGAGAGAAATCTGAAGCTATTTCTAGATTTGGTACATGAATGTCAAGTCACTATGGAACTATATTGTAAGGTTGAATAAAAGAGCAATATGCCAATCTAAAAAACCAACAAAACATCACAACTTCAAAGATGATTAGAGAGCTGCCAAGAATGATACCATCTTTCAACCAATGTGAGAGAAAACATGATAATAATTAAGAATTGTGGTGGAAGAAATCTAAACCAAAAACAAAAAGTGTTGAAGTAACTCAACAGGTCTGGCAGTAACTGTAGGGAGAAAAACAAAGTTAACATTTTGAGTCCAGTGACTCTTCATGAGGACTGAAAATAGTTGGGATAGGGTGGTATTTATGTTAATGACAGGATGAATAAAGCTTAGAATTTAATAGAGTATCATCAGCAATGCCTTTGTTTGCTTATCTCCTTTTCTCTCTCTCTGGACACTATCTCATGTATGTGATTTGGTTCCTCACTGTCCCCAAGCCAGTCACCAATATAAATACCACCCTTATGCAAGCTATTTTCAGTTGTGTCAAAGGGTCACTGGACTTGGAACAATCAATTTGCTTTTCCCTCCACAGATGCTTCAGACACAAGGACAGGACAGAGGCTATGAACAGGAAAAGATTTGATAGATAAAAGTTAACTATTTCCTCCGATTGGGGATTCCAGAAAAAGGGGCATAGGCTACTGCGAATTAGGACCAGGCCATTCAGGAGAAATGTTAGGATGCACTTCTACACAAAAAGAGTGGTAGATGTTTGCAACTCTGTTCCACAAAGTGCAGTGGATGCTGAATCCGTTGTTAATTTTATTTCAGCGATAGATTTGATTTTGTTAAGCAAAGTATTAGAGGATATGGGCCAAGACAAATGCATGAAGTTAGGCCATAGATCAGTCATGATCTCACTGAATGGTGGACAAAGTCTGAAGTCACATGACACCAGGTTATAGTCCAATGGGTCTATTTGAAATCACAAGCTTTCAGAGTGTGCTCCTTCATCAGGTGAAGTGGAAGGAAATGCACAGGCACAGAATTTATAAGCAGAGAGATAATTGACTGATGATTGCAGGTAATTAGTAGTGCCAAAAGATAGTATAAATGCTGTGAGTGCAGTGTTGATAGGCTGAATAACAAATCTTTGCAGGTGATCAAAAGTGTCAAATGGTGTGAGTAAAGTGTCAACAGCTGGATAGTAAGTGAAGGGATGACTTATGATCTGATTAATTAAGGCAAAGAGATAATTACAAAAAAATCAAAAATAAGATGATGCTACAGACAAACCAAATGGCTGGAATAAGGGTAGGTATAAGGGTCGCATGACAACAGTCTAACCAAAGTAGCAAATAATCTGAAACTGTTAAAAACTTGTAAAAGGTAGAGAGATAATAACCAGCTATCAAGGTGATGGTGTTAAAACAGAGCAGTAAGGAAGACCTTATGAACACAGAACAGTACGGTGGAGTTACATGTAACTCGACATGAACTCAAAATCATGGTTGAGGCTGTCTTTATGGGTATGGAACTTGGTTATCAGTTTCTGCTTGGCGATTTTGTGTTGTTGCATATGTCAAAAGCCACCTTGGAGGATGCTTACCCGAAGATCAGAGACTGAATATCCCTGACTGCGATGAATGAACACAGCAACAATCACCAGGCAGGAGTGTTCCCAGGGCACTGAAGTTGGGGAACACTTCAGCAGTCAAGGACATTCAGTTTTCTATCTTTAGGTAAGTGACTTAAAGTTTTCCTTACTGTTCTGTTTTGACACCATCACCCTGATAACTTGTTATTATCTTGCTACCTTTATTAGTTTGTACAGTTTTGGATTACTTGTTACTTTGGTTAGACCCTTGTCATGCAACTCTGATACCTATCATGTTATTACAGCCATTTGGTTTGTCTCTGGCACTACCTTATTTTTGATTTTTTGTAATTATCTCTCTGCCTTAATTATTCAGATCATAGGTTATCCCTTCACTTACTATTCAGCTGTTGACACTTTTACTGACTAACACTTTTGGTCACCTGCAAAGATGTGTTATTCAGCCTGTTGATACTCCACTGATACCATTTGTACTATGTTTTGTCATTCTTAATTACCTGGAATTATCTTGCAATTATCTCTCCACCTATAAATTCTGTGCCTGTGCACTTCCCTCCACTTCACCTGCCAAAGGAGCAGTGCTCCGAAAGCTTGGTGTTTTCAAATAAATCAATTAGACCATAACCTGGTGTAGTGTGACTTCCGGCTTTGCCCTCCCTTGATGCAGGGCTTATGCCTGAAATATCAATTCTTCTGCTCCTTGGATGCTGCCTGACCCACTGAGTTTTTCCAGCAGCATATTTTCAACTTTGCCCACCCCACTCCAACACCGGCTCCTCCATAGCATTACTGAATGTTGGAACAGGATTGAGGGGCTGAATGGGCTATTCCTGTTCCTTTCTCCTTGTGAATTCTATGGTAACAAACCTATCTCCTGTTTCCCCAAAACCTTTCCACTATCAAGGAGGCACAAATCAGGAGAGTGATGGAAATCTCTCTGATGAAATTCCCTACAGTGTGGAAACAGGCCCTTCGGCCCAACAAGTCCACATGGACCCTCCGAAGAGTAACCCACCCAAATCCATTTTCCCTCTGACTAATGCACCTAACACTATGGGCTATTTAGCATAGCCAATTCACATGACCTGCACATCTTTGGACTGTGGGAGGAAACTGGAGCACCCGGAGGAAACACATACAGACACAGGGAGAACATGCAAATTCCACACAGACAGTTACCCAAAGCTGGAATCGAACCCAGATCCCTGGTGCTGTGAGGTAACAGTGCTAACCACTGAGCCACCGTGCTGCACCAATATTAACAATTGATTGTGAAGGCTATTTGCAGGTAAAGGAACCTGGACATGCTTTTATATTCATGCTGGGCTGCAGGGAGCCTGGCCTTTGTGTATAAGCCACCCCTTCACGTGATTTGATGAAACCTGAAGGGTGAAGGCCAATCTTTAAGGTACAAGAATATTGGTGCATTAAAATGAAAGTAAAATTCAGAGGATGCTGGAAATCGGAAATAAAATTAGAAAGGTCCTTAGGTTAAAACACACACTGTTTCTCCACAGTTGCTGCCTGATCTGAGTATTTCCAGTATTACCTATTTCAAATAGGTGATATATTTTTGGAGGCTGCGGGGTTTGAAAGAAACATGTTCTCTCAGAAAAGTTTCCATTTCAATCTCATGAAAATACTTGGTGATTTTAACCATATTTGCATTTTGCAATTGATAGTCATTTAAACATGAAAAAGAACAAACAAAGAAATCTAGAATGTTAATTCACTACACTTTAATTCACAAAAGCTATCTCAACAAGCATACATCCCGATGCAATCCCCTGACCCAAGTTCACAAGAACCCTGTTACACCTCCAGGCAGCTAACTGATATTCAAACACATAGCTGCATATAAATCCTCATTATCGAACAAAAACACTGTTGTTTCTCATTCTATCCCCCGTCAATATAATCAAAGCCAGTAAACAACTATTCCCACAGCAGTCAAATCCATTTAAACTTCTGATTGCTAATATTAGTTAGCGGGTTTTGAGAAGATTTGTAGCTCAGGTTGGGGTTTTGGATGCAGGTTTGCTCACTGAGCTGGAAGGTTCGTTTTCAAACATTTCATCACCATACGAGGTAACATCATCAGTGAGCCTCCGGATGAAGCACTGATGGCATGGCCCGCTTTCTATTTATGTGTTTAGGTGAAAAGCTGACCATGCTTCATCAGTGCTTCATCCAGAGGCTCACTGATGATGTTACCCAGTATAATAATGCAACGTCTGATAACAAACCTTCCAGCTCAGCGAACAAACCTACATGTCCTCCCTTACTTAGAAGGACATTACAGTGCAGTACAGGACCTTCGGCCCTCGATGTTGCACTGACCTGTGAAAGCAATCTGAAGCCCATCTAATCTACACTATTCCATTTTCATCCATATGTTTATCCAATGACCACTTCAATGCCCTAACGTTGCCGAGTCTATTATTGTTGCAGGAAGGGTGTTCCATACTCCTACTACTCTGAATAAAGAACCTACCTCTGACATCCGTCCTATACTGTCACCCCTCAATTTAAAGCTATGTCCCCTCAAGCTAGCCATCACCATCCAAGGAAAAAGGTTCTCACTGTCCACCCTATTTAATCCTCTGATTATCTTGTATGTCTCAATTAAGTCACCTCTCAACCTTCTCTCTAATGAAAACAGCCTCAAATCCTTCAGCCTTTCCTCATAAGGCTTTCCCTCCATACGAGGCAACATCCTGGTAAATCTCCTCTGAACCTTTTCCAAAGCTTCCACATCCTTCCTATAATGCAGTGAACAGAACTGTACACAATACTCCAAGTGCGGCTGCACCAGAGTTTTGTACAGCTGCAACATGATCTCAGAGTTGTGAAACTCAATCCCTCTACCAATAAAAGCCAACACACCATATGTCTTCCTAATAACCCTATCAACCAGGGTAAAGTGAGGACTGCAGATGCTGGAGATCAGAGCTGAAAATGTGTTGATGGAAAAGTGCAGCAGGTCAGGCAGCATCCAAGGAGCAGGAGAATCGATGTTTCGGGCATGAGCCTGAAGATTCCTGAAGAAGGGGTCATGCCCGAAACGTCGATTTTCCTGCTCCTTGGATGCTGCCTGACCTGCTGCACTTTTCCAGCAACACATTTTCATCTATCAACCAGGGTGGCAACTTTCATGGATCTATGTACATGGACACCAAGATCTCTTTAATCACCTACAATACCAAGAATCTTACCATTAGCCCAGTACTCGTTATTCCTGTTGCTCCTTCCAAAGTGAGTCATCTCACACTTTCCACATTAAAATCCATTTTCCACCCCTCAGCCAACTCTGCAGCTTATCTATGTCCCTCTGTAACATGCAACATCCTTCGGCACTATCCACAACTCCATCGACCTTAGTGTTATCTGCAAATTTACCAATCCATCCTTCTACACCCTCATCCAGGTCATTTCTAAAAATGACAAACAGCAGTGGCCCCAAAACAGATCCTTGCAGTTCACCACGAGGAACTGAACTCCAGAATGAACATTTCCCAACAACCACCACCCTCAAGTCTTCTTTCAGCCATCCAAATTTTGACCCCAACCGCTAAGTCACCCTCAATCCCATGCCTCCGTATTTTCTGCAATAGCCTACCATGGGAAACCGTATCAAACACCTTACTGAAATCCATATAAACCACATCAACTACTTTACCCTCACCCACCTGTTTGGTCATCTTCTCTCAAAGAACTCAATAACGATTGTGAGTCATGACCCACCCTTCACAAAATCATGTTGACTATCTCTAATCAACTTATTCCTTGCTGGATGATTATAAATCCTATTTCTTATAACCTTTTCCAATACTTCAGCCACAACTGAAGTAAGGCTTATTGGTCGATAATTACCAGGGTTATCGCTGCTCTCTTTCTTGAACAAGGGAACATTTAGTATCCTCCAGTTTTCTAGCACTATTACTATAGACAATGATGACATAACGATCAAAGCCAAAAGCTCTGAAATCTCCTCCCTGCCTTCCCAAAGAATCCTAGGATAAATCCCATCCAGCCCAGGGGAGCTATCTATTTTCACACTTTCCAGAATTGCTAACACCTCCTCCTTGTAAACCTCAATCCAGTCTAGTCTAGTAGCTTGTATCTCAATATTCTCCTCAACAACAGTGTCTTTTTCTAGTGTGAATACTGCTGAAAAATACTCAATTTGCGCTTCTCCTATCTCCTCAGACTCCAAACACAACTTCCCACTCCTGTCCTTGATTGGCCCTAATCTTACTCTTGTCATTCTTTTATTCCTGATCGACTGACAGAAAGCTTTAGGGTTTTCCTTGATCCTATCTGCCAATGACTTCTCATGTCCTCTCTTGGTTCTTCTTAGCTCTCTCTTTAGGTCCTTCCTGGCTAATTTGTAACTCTCAAGTGTCCTAACTGAGCCTTCATGTCTCATCCGAACATAAGCCTTCTTCTTCCTCTTGACAAGAGATTCAACTTCTTTAGTAAACCACAGTTCCCTCACTCGACCACTTCCTCCCAGTCTGATAGGTATATACTTACCAAGGACATGCAGTAGCTGTTCCTTGAATAAGCTCCACATTTCTATTGTGCTCATCCCCTGCAGTTTTCTTCCACATCCTATGCATCCTAAACCTTGCCTTACTGCATCATAATTGCCTTTCTATCAGCTATAACTCTTACCCCGCAGAATATACCTATCCCTTTTCATCGCTGAAGTAAACATAACCGAATTGTGATCTCTATCACCAAAGTGCAAACCTACCTCGAAATCTAAGAGCTCACCGGGTTCATTACCCAGTATCGAATCCAATGTGGTGTCGACCCTTGTTGACCTGTCTACATACTGTCAGGAAATCCTCCTGTACACATTGGACAAAAACTGACCCATCTAAATTACTCGAACTATAATATTTCTAGTCAATGTTTGGAAAGTTAAAGACCCCATAACAACTATCCTGTTGGTCTCGCTCCTGTCCAGAATCATCTTTGCTATCCTCCTAGGATATTGGTACTCCTCTGGTTCAGGTGTAGACCATCCTGTTTGTAGAGGTCCCACTTACCCCAGAATGAGCCCCAATTATCAAGGTATCCGAAACCCTCCCTTCTTGCAGTCCTACTCCCAATTTATGATGGCATTTCTATCCTAACCATTTCCCTTCTCCCAGTTAATGCTTATATATACTTATCTCCTGAATGTCACTCCTTGCTTCACCTTTTCCCATCTTCAATAATTTTTTTCCCTCATTGTTATTTCCATCTCTCTTTTAGCTCCTCCATCTTCCATACAATGTTATCTAGTTACCATCCTCCCATTGCTATGTGTACTTCTCCAAAACCTGTTGCTTAGGGACTGAAGGAGAGTTCCTCAGTGCTGTTTCTGCACAACTTATCAATGTATAATTTAGACAGGAGTTCATGACTCTCCTCTATGTCGAGATGAAAGGACCTCAGTCCAAATTTAAGTATGAACAGGAAAGACTGAGTTGGGTAGGGAGCTGAGATGCAACTAGAATCAGGGAATAGGAAAAATGAAACCAGCAATGAGAAAAAGATGTGGACCCAGTTAATACTGATTTTTGTCAGCAAATACAGAGACCAAAAAAAGACCATTATTTAATACCTCATCCAGCTATGTTGCCTCCTGCAGAACTGCATTGAAGAGACATCCTAGGTTTAATAGTTCCATCACAAGCTTCACATAAAAAGAATGAAACTTCAGCAGTTTGTGAGTAGCACTTCATTTATGGCTGAATCTACAGGATCAAGAACAACAACTTGAATTTGTATGATGCTTTTCATGTAATGAAATGTCAAAAGGAACTTCAATGACAACCACCATAAAGCAAAATATTACACCAAACCATATTAGCTGGTTTAGGGAAAATTAACAAAGGTTTAGTGAAAGAGATAGGCTTTTGAATTGATTTGGAGTAGGAATAAATGATGGAGATGCAGAAAAGTTCCAAAAGGAAATTCTAGCTCAAGACACAGAAACTAATGATGAATCATTAAAATTAGGGATACTTAAGTAATCAGAATTAGCTTGCAATAGATTGCAAAATATTTTGGATGTTTGTCGGCCTGAGATGATTACAGAAATAGAGAGAGCTGTAGAGGAATTTGACAACAGGGACGACAATTTTAACACAAAAGCATTGTAGGAGAGCCTGTTTAGATCAGCAAGATCTGGGTAATGGTTGTATATGATTCAACACAAGCAATGGCAACAGTTTTGGAAAACCTCATGCTGACAACATTTTATCTTAAATGGTGAGTAATATTAAAGGAAGAATTCTAATTTATGTTTGGGAATAATTCGATTTTTATCGTATCTTATGCATTTTCTTGGGTCAAACACCTCAGCCAGCATGATATTGTTGCTTTTTGTCCTGTGTGTTAGCTCATGTAACATATACCATGAAGAACAGAGTCTTGTTGAGACGGATGTTTTGACGTTTATTAAAACTAACAGTTTGCAGACTTACCATAGTCCAGCTTCTGTGCTTACTGATGTTACTGTACATTGCATACACATAACTGACTGACTGAACACACTACAGTGACTCCTTTGTACTAACAGTCTGAATGAAGGCAAAGTGGGGATCTTGAAATGTCACCTGTTATGATGTCATGTAACTCTCTTAAAGGTACACTGCCTGTCTGATCTGAAATCGATACAATTACACAACACCTTCCAGTCACAAATACGGATGTGCTTTAGAGTTGCTGATAAATTGCAAGTAGATTTGAAAAAAAAACATCATTTTGAATTAATACTGTGGGAATAAGCTACCAAAGACAGGTTAGGGTAGATCTTCAAATGCAGTTTACACTTGATGTGAAATGCAAAATGAACTCTTTGGAACCTTTTTTTGGTATGGCAAGCTCATTAGAGTTTCTATGACTTATGAACAGACCTCTCATATATTAGAGTTGATCTTTCTATGTACCTTTTCTGCAGCTGCAATACTATTATGCATTCTGTTCTATTACCCTGATAAACTTATATAAGATATGATTTGTCTGGTTTGTGTGCAAAACAATACTTTTCATTGAATCAAATCAAATTATGCAAAAAGGAACAGATTATTGAAAGCAAATACAGGTATATGTCCTTTATAGGTTACAGTAGGAGAAATTATGGGCAATACAGAAGTGGGCAAGATAGTAAGCATTTTACACTGGGTTTTGAGTTTCTGTCTGAGCCAGGTATGGGAGTGAGCAGACACTGAAAATAGCGCCACTACACTGCACTCCAGATCCCCAGCTCCACTCTACCTCTATATGTCTGAGGCAGGATGGGGTGACCTGCTGTGCTTTTCCCAGCGCCACACTTCATCGACTCTGACTCTCCAGCATCTGCAGTCCTCACTATCTCCTAGATGAGCAATAGAGTTACCCACCCACAATTAACAGGTAACTGGCTAAACTAAATAAAAGACCAATTCAACCAAAGATCTAATGAAAGTGAGAAATTGAAAGTAATTAACAAAAATAGAGAAGTCCTGGAGAAATAAGTTGAGCCAAAAATCAAATATCCACTGGACCAATAGCTTGTATCCAAAGAGTTTAAAAGTAGTGGCTGTGAGAATATTAAAGTTATTAATTTGGATCTTACAAAATGTAACTGATTCTGGGACAGTCCCAGTGGATTGGAAGACTGAGAGTGTAATGTTTCTTTTAAGAAGTGGGCAACCAGCAGCCAATTAATCTGATATCAATGTTGGGAAATGCTAGAACCCAATTTAGTAGTAGCAGCAACTGGACACTTGAGAAATCATAACACAATTAGACAAAATTAGTATGGCTTTATGAAAGAGAATGAGAGAGCCTGTCAAACAAATCTAATCAAGTTTTTGAGAACGTAACAACTAGATTAGATAAAGAAAATGAGAGATGTTGCACAGATTTTCAAAAAGCATTTGATAGGATCGCAGAGAAAAGATTTCTGCCTATGCTCCTATGGGACTGTCAGATTTCTGCATGACAAGGCACTCAGACATGGTGTATGATTCCTGTCAGTGAGCCACAGGGATTGCCTATAATGAAAGCCATGCAGCTATCAGAAACATCAGAATCAGACAGTCTCGAGCAATGTAATGGCTCCCTAGACCATTTAAAAAGAGCTTTTCACTACAATCCTGAATCCAAATCTGTGGCCAAATAGCATATACGGTGTGATTTAATAACAATAATGAATCAACCTTCACCATTATTACCTGTGCGGCAAATAGATCAGGAGCAGCAATAACCACATAGATCTTACCTCATTTCACAACAAATATTAACAACAGGACCAAATATAGAAAAAAAAACAATTCCCCACCTGCCTATAACAATTAGGGGAACAATTAAGATGCATCCTTGTGTGCATATTTCTATCTCCTGGTGTCCCTACAAAGTATATGTCCAATGGCTGCAGAAATGGAAGTGAAAAACTGCTGAGCTTCTACCTAAGGCACTTCAATTCATCATGAGCTGCCCTGGGCATTGGGGAGTAGTCGTTAGTCTGCAGCATCTCAGAGAACTGGGGGAGCCAGTTTTGTGTGAACAGACATACTGTTATCCTGAAGAAAAGACAGACGTGGCTCTTCCATGCAGCCAAGGCCATGCTTCTGGTTCCAGTGGAAAGCAGAGTTCAAGAGTAAAGTGAGGAAACTGATTTAAATGTATTGTGCACAAGTCTAAGTGGGAGAGAAGAAAGTGATACTTGTGGATTGGGGTTCGATATGGAAGTGTTAGTCAGTGGAGTGGTAGGAGTTTTAATTCAGGTGTAAGTCTAAGTGTCAAGGGATGTGAATAGCAACAGGAATACTCCCAATTAGAATAAATTTGTGGAGCACATGCAATGGAAGAAAGTTTGGCTGCAGTATTTGCCAGCTGAATGAAAACATTACATTGGCAGTACAAGTGAGACTGGAAACAACAGAAAAGTTGGGAATAGGAATAGATTATTGAGCTCATCTAACCTGTTCCTTATTCAAGATGGCTAGTAAGAGTGATAATGTACCTCAATTCCACCTTCCAACATTCTCCTCATATCCTAATTCCTACAATATCCAAACATCTGTCAATTAACTTTCAATTTGTCTTGAACAAAAATGTTTTCATGACTAAACGCCCTACAGCTCTCTAGATCAAAGAATTCCAAAGGTGCACCAATTCTGACAGAAAACAATTATTATTTCAATTCTACATGGCAGATTTCTTTATATGAAAATGTGACCTCTAGTTCTAGATGCCCTGGAAGGATAAACATTCACAACATTTACTCTCGTAATCTCTAAAAGAATTTTATATTTTCAATAAAACTTGTTTTTAATTTAAATCCAGAAATCAGAGGTAACATCCAGTCAATTCATGCATCTCATAAATCACTCTAGTTAAACTGCATTCCCCCCCCCCCAAGGTTAGCATAACTCTTCTTCCATGGGTAAGGAGACCAAAATTGTCCAGAATGCTCTAGGTGTGATCTCACCAAGGCCGTACAGAATTGCATCTTCACCATTAGCCTTTCTTTCAAAGGAATTAACGCATAATATAGCATGTGTTTTTTCTCATCTCTTGGTTGTATCTATATGTTAACTTTCAGCTGCTCATGTAAAAGAACACCCTGGTCTCTATGCATACCAATATTCATCCAACATTGGGAGAAAGTGAGGACTGCAGATGCTGGCGATCAGAGTGCAGTGCTGAAAAAACACAGCTAGTCAGACATTTTCAAGGAACAGGAGAATCGACATTTCGCACGTAAGCTTTTTCCTGATGAAGAGCTTATGTTCGAAACGTCGATTCTCCTGCTCCTTGAAAATGCCTAACCAGCTGTGCTTTTCCAGCACCACACTCTTCGATTCATCCAATATTGCCAATCTTGAATCTGCAATCCAATTCTAGAATGCTTCTGTACTTTGACGCTGTGCCAGCAACCACCAGTGTGATTTTGCTGCAAAGATACTTTGTCCGTGCACCCAATTCATGGACTGGACCAGGCTGCATCTCCACACATATGGTACACACACTGAGCCTACCTGGAATCTCACAGCATCCCTTCTTTGCTTAATGCCTCAGCCAGATGTACCAGACATGTAATACTGATGTCTTGCCTTGCTGTTTAGAGTATAAACAAAGTTCGGAACCTTGTCAAGTTGCTAGCAGGCATCAGTCAAGATGCTAGCCTTCGCTCTTGGGTTTCCAGGACAGCAAGTCAAGGGCAGCATCCACTTCCAGTCCAGTGCCCACTTGTGGAAGACAGAGTCAGGATCCTCTCTTTGTAAGGGGTGAGATGATGAATGATGGGCAGCCCACTACCTCTTTTAACTCTTTCTGCCCTGGTGTGGGTTCCTTTGCTCCAGGAATGAGAACGGTGTTATGTGGGATGAAAATGGGTGGCACAATTGTTACATTTGGAGTACGTGGGGAGGTGTCCCAAGCAAATGAATAGGCAGCACTATGGCCATGCTCTGTTAGAGGTGTCAGGGGTTGCGTGACAGCAACAAGGAAGATGTGACAGTGAGAGTAGTAGAGTACAAGTCTTGGTGGAAGCTAGATGCAGCAGCTGAGGTATAGTGAATGTGAAATATCAGGATGAAGGGGTGGCACTTAGCCTGGTGGATTGGGAAAGAATGTTGGCTGTAAATTCCTCCAGATGGCTGAGACTGCTCTAACCTGGGTGGCAACCCAGCCTAGTTGGCATGGTCTGATGTTGTGGTGCCCACTGCAGGTCCTGGGAAAGAGGAAAGTCCCATATCAACACCACCCAGTCCAACAAGACCTCTAGGAGCCTGCCCACAAAGCGAAGGACAAATTTCCCTGTCTCCCATGTCCAGGGCAAATGTCAGCAACAATACAGACTGACAGCACTTATCCAGGTACACCACGGGCTTTTAAAAGGTGGTGTGAGGGCAATTGTTGCCAGTCTTTTGGCAGATATCCTCTGATGGCAAGTTGTCCTGGGAATGACACATGGTAAGATAGGGAAAAAAACAAACTTGAGAGATTATGTGGGGGGTGTTATTGAACTAATGTGGTCACTGTGGTAAGGTACGGTGAGAGAGCCTGCTAGATCTCATGGCAGCAAATCCTCCAAAAACAAAATCAACTCAACTCAGACTTAGCCAAAGTCATTTAGATTCAGCCCTAAGTTTTTGGTTGTTTGTGTTTAAGAATTCTAAAATACTCAGAAAATTGGTTGGGCATGAATATCACTACTGAAAATGTGTTGCTGGAAAAGCGCAGCAGGTCAGGCAGCATCCAAGGAGCAGGAGAATCGACGTTTCGGGCATGAGCCCTTCTTCAGGACTTCTTCGGGCTCATGCCTGAAACGTCGATTCTCCTGCTCCTGGGATGCTGCCTGACCTGCTGCACTTTTCCAGCAACACATTTTCAGCTCTGATCTCCAGCATCTGCAGTCCTCACTTTCTCCATGAATATCACTAGCCAATATCAGTTTGTGTCTGAATAACATTCAGGTCTTACTCCATGTAGGCAGGGTCTGCCTAATTGTCTGAAGGATTTTAAATGAAGTGCAGTATCGCAATCATCAGCGAATAGTTCCCCTTTTGATTTTGTGAAGGTTATCACCGAGGCAACTGCAGATATTTGGGACCTGGAACGCACAAAGGAAGAGAAGAACAAAAATTGGCCATTCAGCCCAACTTGCCAACCAACCATTCTTCATCATCTCCTCCTTGCCATTTTCCCATGCTATTGCCGAATGCCTCAATTGCATAGTGTCCATAAACCTATTGACTTCAGTCTTGAACTAGTTTAATGATTGACTTTCACAGCCCTCACTATTCTCTGAGTGAAAAAATTCTTCCCTCATCTCAGTCTTAAATAGCCTGGTCTTTATCTTGAGACCATCTCCACACGTTCTTGCACATGGGACTGGAAATAATCCTGAAAACATTAACACTGTTTTTATCTCTCCACAGATGTTGCCAGACCTGTTTAGTTTCTCCACCATTCTCTATTTGTTTCTAAAGTACATAATTAACTGTAAAGTACTTCAGGGAATGTGCGATGAAGAAAGGCACTATATAAATGAAAGTCTATATTTTCTTCTTTTCCTAAGTTCCTCACACCAGGCTACATTTTTATTGTGATTCCACTTGTACTGGTTTGGGAAGATTCTGCAATTTGCATTTTCTTGGTATCACAATCTTTTGTGGGCATGTTTTAAAAATATTTTCAGTGAAAACTTGTTTCAGTTGCTTAGAAAGTATAGTACACTAAATAAAAATAATTTTAAAATAATTGTCAGTGGTTTAAACTTGGGTTACTCAGACAGCAAACTGAACACCCTTCTTAAAATAACTGGATTTTCAAAGTGTTCATGCTTTCTTTTTGACTTAACCTTTTCAGGTACTGAATAGGAACAACAAGACTTCCATTCAGATGGACATTTTTACACATGTTACACAATTTATCACTGTGCACTGCAGGAAAGCTCTGTAGATAGCTTTGCACACTCCACAGACCACAGGCTTCTGATGTTGTTTCTCTACTATCTATTATTTAATGATCTCTGTCAGTGAGTTGAGCTTCTCCAAGAACTCTTGCAGATCACAAAGACTGTAAAGCCACAGTTGAGCTCGAGACATCAAAGACATTGATAATGGTTTCATGCTACAACCTGAAAAGTCTGCATATCTAGTATTGATTCCCATCCTCCTAAGATTTCATCCTGACCCAACAGAGAGACAGAAATGCTTTCCTGTATGTGTGCATGAGACAGCTGATTTTATTCATACCACAAGATTAGTCGGATGAGGATTTAAAATGACAGTTTTGGCTTTCACTCTGTTTTTGCACAGTCTCACCTCTCACAATTTTGATGATCAGATTTTTGATAATGTCAGAGTGATTGCTACAGGGAGGGAGGGCTTTTTTTTTTAATTATTGTGGCCCCTGTCATGCCTGTAAGATACGTTTTTGCTTAAAATACTCTCCAAGTGAGAAGAAGTCATTCAAACTAGATTTTAAGATGAAATGAGAGTGTAGACTATGGGGGCTGGAGTGAGCAATGAGACACATGCAGAGGTTTTAGTTCCTGGTCTCTTTCCCCTGTGGTGTCTTGGCTGGCTTAAAGTATCCAGTAGTCGTGTGAGATATCAGCATCAAGAGGCCTCAAGTGGAGACGTGAGGGAATGATCCATCATCCTTGAGGTAAGATGAAAGGTCAGCAGAAAAGTGTAGGAATAGGTGGCTGTCTGGATAATCCCACTGACCCAAAAGATGCAGTTTTTAAAAAAATGTTTATGGTCCTGGACCTTTTTGTTTCCACTCCTGTGTCATAGCCAATATCATGACTGGGTTTGAAGCTGTGTGATTGCATTTATTGGCTATTAAATTGCTTTTTCATCCTATTGGTATGACAGGAGTCAGAAAGATTTTAAAAAAGTAATGACGTCTCTGCCTGCCTGCACCAGCCATTCCAACATTATCAAAAATCTGATTTTCAAAAGAACGTTTATTCTTTTTGATCATAGTTTCCACAATTACTGTTGAGTCCAGTTTTGCTAAGGTTGCTTGATGTCATACTTAGCCAAATGCAGTCTTGATGTCAAGGTCAGTCATTATCACTTCAGGTCCAGAGTTGAACTTGATTATCTATGCTTGGACGAAAGCTGAAATGTAGTCAGGTGCTGAATGGTCTTGGTAGAGCTGAGCATCAGTGAGTGGATTACTGTTAATCAAGTGCTGCTTGATAGTTTTGTGGCAATCCCTTCCATCATTTTGTTCATGATCAAGGTAAACTGATAGAGCAGGAACTGGCCACATTGGATTTGTCCTGTTTTTTGAACCCAGGACACATTTGGGTAATTTTCCACATTGACAGGCAGATGTCAGTGAATGGTTATGCTTTTAAAAAGCATTGGGAATGCAATACAGGAGTTTAAAAACGTGAATTGCAAACTCCTGACTTCCACATCAACATGTATGCCAGTTTTCAGCCAATCTAATTTACGACAGAGAAGGTTAGTAAGCTCTTGGTGTATCGGACACAATGATAGCTACAGATGATTGTAAAATACCATTTGTATTCCAGAAGTCTGTACAACAGAGCTGTCTGTTTTTCTAACCAACCTGTTTCAGTACAGATAAAACATTTGCATTAACACAGAAATATGTCAAATGGTACAGTTAAGCCTTGTCCACAAAGCACAAAACAAAGTCAACATCAGCTATGGCCCTATGAGCCTGTACTCATATAATAACTCAGGAAGCCTGACTGGAAAGGAACATCCTTTATTATTGAATACCAAAATGCAGCTGCTAGTCTTCTGGGTCTACCCAATAGACATTTTGTTACTGATTTGTTCAAACATGTTCTTTTATGCCTCTGAAGCAGGCCTCATCAGCCCAAAAACAGGGACATTACCAGTGTGCTACAGGGACTCTGTGTGTCTGCTTTATAGATATTTCAATCAGCATGCTCTGATACACATCTAGAGCAGGTGGGATGGAACCTAGGCCTCCTAGCTCAAGTAGGGCCACTATCACTGTACCACAAGAGCCCCCAGGATCTAATCAATTTGTTCAGAGAAGTCATTACGTATGTCTCGAGCAGGTGGGACTCGAACCCAGGCATCTCTGGTCCAGGGAAAGGAACAGGGACACTGCTTCTGCCCCACAGGAGTGCCACCCCCCAACATCACTGGGTAAAGGGTTCAGGTGATGAGTTTCAAAGATAATTCATACTCATCAAGCTCCATAGGGAGATTGATTTGTGATTCCCCATTGGCCTTAAAGGGTTTACTACAACCCACTTATCAGAAAATTGACAGATACTTTAACAGTGTTATTAAATGCCACTAACTTACCAGTAGCAGGTGAGTTTATTTATCAAACTCCATTTGGGCTCCAGCAGTCAACAAACTCTAAACTTCGTTGCAACCTTAATCCAAACATAGAAACAATAGCTGAATCTCAAATGAAGTCAGAGTAACTGCCTTTGAGATCAAGGCAACATACGAGCCTTGACAAAAGTGAAGTGACCAGCTATTTGCAGTAAACTCTCAATAGCTGAATTCATACCTGATAAAAAGGAAGATGGCTTTGATTGTGGGATCATAAGTAGGTTATTCATTGATGATTACAATACAGATTCATTCAAAATTCTTCATTTGAGCAGCTTTTGCTCTCATGCAACAAGACCTGGACATTATCCAGGCAAAGTTGAGAAGTGGCAAGTAATATTTCTGCCTCACCTTTTTTTTAAAACTACTTTTTAATTTTTAATAGAACCAAACTGACAGTCTCTTTGCATGAAAATGATTTATAATGTTTTAAGATGATTTGTTTTTATTTTAAGAAGTTTCTTCAATTCATTTGAAAATAAAGCAACTCAGAAATACTGTTCCAAACTTTGATGATTGCACTGAAAAACAGTCTGTTTGAAGTGTGATTTGAGCTAGTTAAAAGGAAAATGGAGAAACAGTCATTCCAGTTTGCTAGCTGCAGGAAATATAGTCAATCGGGCCTGAAAGTCAGCGAGCAGGGAATTCTCTAAGGAATGATTTGTAGTTTGGAGATACAGATAGAGATCACTGCAAAATTAACAATTGTTAAAAGCTTTAATGCTTGAATCTTGTTGCTTCTAATTTACTAATCTTCAAACATAATAGGTTGGTAAAATAACTCCCATCACCAAATCACAATTTATTTACACATGGAGAGTCCATGACACTGATTCAGCTTTCTCAGAATCAGCTCTCAGAGTTCACAGGATATCTGATGCTCCTTATCTGACAGCCAGAGTTCCCCGATCGGACCAGATTAATAGCCCTAATCAGGAAAATCATTCTGAGGCCTACCTGACTGACTTTGTTACAATCATTACATCCAATCCCCCTGAGTCCTAAGACATAGGTCAGTTCTTTAAAAAAAAAACTCCTCCTGGTGCACTGAGTTTAGAAGGATGAGGAGGGATCTAATTGAAACATCTAATTGTAGATGGTGGGAAGATGTTTCCATTGGTAGGAAAGACTAGGACCCAAGGGCACAGCCTTTGAGTAAAGGGAAAACCTTTCAAAACAGATGTACGTGTATTTGGAAAGGCAAGGACTGATTAGGGATAGTCAACATGGCTTTGTGCATGGGAAATCATGTCTCACAAACTTGATTGAGTTTTTTGAAAAAGTAACAAAGAGGATTGATGAGGGCAGAGTGGTATATGTAATCTATATGGACTTCAGTAAGGCATTCGACAAGGTTCCACATGGGAGACTGATTAACAAGGTTAGATCTCATGGAATACAGGGAGAACTAGCCATTTGGATACAGAACTGGCTCAAAGGTAGAAGACAGAGGGTGGTGGTGGTGGAGGGTTGTTTTTCAGACTGGAGGCCTGTGACGAGTGGAGTGCCACAAAGATCGGTGCTGGATCCTCTACCTTTTGTCATTTACATGAATGATTTGGATGCGAGCATAAGAGGTAGAGTTAGTAAGTTTGTAGATGACACCAAAATTGGAGATGTAGTGGACAGCGAAGAGGGTTATCTCAGATTACAACAGGATCTTGACCAGATGGGCCAATGGGCTGAGAAGTGGCAGATGGAGTTTAATTCAGATAAATGCGAGGTGCTGCATTTTGGGAAAGCAAAGCTTAGCAGGACTTATACACTTAATGGTAAGGTCCTAGGGAGTGTTGCTGAACAAAGAGACATTGGAGTGCAGGTTCATAGCACCTTGAAAATGGAGTCGCAGGTAGATAGGATAGTGAAGATGGCATTTGGTATGCTTTCCTTTATTGGTAAGAGTATTGAGTACAGGAGTTGGGAGGTCATGTTGCAGCTGTACAGGACATTGGTTAGGCCACTGTTGGAATATTGCGTGCAATTCTGGTCTCCTTCCTATCGGAAAGATGTTGTGAAACTTAAAAGGTTCGGAAAAGATTTACAAGATTTGCCAGGGTTGGAGGATCTGAGCTATAGGGAGAGGCTGAACAGGCTGGGGCTGTTTTCCCTGGAGCATCGGAGGCTGACGGGTGACCTTATAGAGGTTTACAAAATCCTGAAGGGTATGGATAGGGTAAATAGGCAAAGTCTTTTCCCTGGGGTTGGGGAGTCCAGAACTAGAGGGCATAGGTTTAGGATGAGAGGGGAAAGATATAAAAGAGGCCTAAGGGGCAACTTTTTCAAACAGACGGTGGTACGGGTATGGAATGAGCTGCCAGAGGAAGTGGTGGAGGCTGGTACAATTGCAACATCTAAGAGGCATTTGGATGGGTATATGAATAGGAACGGTTCGGAGGGATATGGGCCGGGTGCTGGCAAGTGGGACTAGATTGAATTAGGCTATCTGGTCGGCATGGATGGGTTGGACCGAAGGGTCTGTTTCCATGCTGTACATCTCTGTGCCTCAATGACTCTATAACAGAGATAAGGAGAAACCTATTTAGGCAGAGAGTGGTAAATCTATAGAATTCATTGCCACAGAAGGCTGAAGAGGCCAGGTCATTGAGTATATTTAAGATTGAGATAAATAGGTTCTTGAGTATCAAGAGAATCAAGGATTATGGGGACAAAGCAGGAGAATGGGGTTAAGAAGCATATCAGCCATGATTGAATGGTAGAGCAAACTCTGACAGGCTGAATGGCCTAATTTCTGCTCCTATGTCTTATGGTCTCATGGCATGTTAGCACCAGGTCAGGTTCTTCCAACTCTCCTATGATATGGGCAGCATATAACACAAAGTCGCTTGGCTCTTGCACCTGAGCAACTCGAAAGAAAATTATTCTCTTCTTCAGGCTGCAACGGCATCGAGGCAGTGATATCCACTGGGTCTATCTCAGATTCCAAAGGTATTTTCAATGCTTGATGGAGATGCAGAACCCACGGGTTCCACAATAGTCAGAAAGGCTTTTGAGGAGCTGGGCACATTTTGCTCCCACACTGTTTGTGAGTTTGCAGCTTTCATATGGTCCACATGCTTGGTCAGGACCGTTGCACCCACCCAAACCTTATATATCACTGGACCTGACCTCACGTCGACCATGCCACTTATTCATATAGGGCTATTCCCATGGTGGCTGCACTAAACTTCAACCCCTGAAGTAAACTGTCTCTCTCGCATGGCAGAGTCTTATGTACGACATTGGCGTTCTTGAAGTCTTTTCGCCCTCCTCCCCCAGGTTGAGAAAGATCAGATATGACCTTGTATGGAGTCTTCTTCCCTTTAGGAACTCTGTTAGAACTATCCCTGTAGTTGCATGAGTGGTGGAACTGTAATCACATAGGAACCCGGGACAGTTTGGTATTTAGTGAAGCTATAGAATGTTTCCTTAAGTCTGCCTTCAAAGTTTAGGTTGCTTTTTCTGCCAGACCATTGGATGATGGATGGAATGGAGCTCTCCTTGTATGACAAGTATCTTTCAACTTTAGGAAGTACTCAAATTCCCTACTAAAAAATGACATCCATTATCTGTGGTTAACACTCCTAGGAGTTTGTGTATTGCCAAAGATGTATGCAGTCTTACTATTGTCGTCCCGTGTGTGACGAATGAACTCCATACATGTCCAGCCACTTTGAGTAGGCATCCACAATGACTAAGAGTGTTGAGCTACTGAAAGGACCTGCATAGTTGAGTCCAGGATTTATCAGGCCATTCCCACAAATGTAATTGAGCTGCCAGTAGTAAATGTTTGAGCTTGTTGGCACTCTGGGCACTAGCCCACCAAAGTGCCTATACCTGCATCTAATCCTGGCCATCAGATATATGTTCTCACCAGCATCTTCATTTTGGAAACCCATGGATGACCCCGGTGGAGTTCTGCCAGCATCTGGCACTGGTCTTTGCTTGGGGCAATCACACTTGCTACCGTTAACAATATGTCATCCTCAACTGTGATCTGGTCTCTCCGGGTCCAAAAGGGGTTCAATTTTGCTTGTGACAGCCCTTTGACTTCCCCCATCACGACGAGCTGTTTCAGTTTTGCTAGGACAGGGTCTTTCTGCATCCAAAGTCTGTCAGCTGTGACTGGAACTGTGTCCAGAAAATTTAAAGCCATTACAGACTCTTCCAGTGGTGATACCTGCCAGTGTGAGGCAACTCAAGGGATCCATATTTGTCACTTGGCCTCCCGGACCATGTTCCAACTTGTAATTAAACACACTTAGTATTAGAGCCCACCACTAAATCTGGCTTGAAGCTATGGGTGGCACTGCCTTGTCCCATTTAAGCAGACCTAGCAGGGGTTTGTGGTCCTTTATTAATACAAATTTACATCCGTAAAGGTATTGGTGGAATTTTCTGACTCCAAATATGATCACCAATGATGGGGTATTATAGCTTAATTTCCATACTGGGGAAAATGCTTGAATCTATTATCAAGGAAGAAATAGAAAGGAATCTAGATAGAAATCATCCCTTTGGGCAGACGTAGCATGGGTTCATGAAGGGCAGGTCATGCTTAACTAAGCTACTCGAATTCTATGAAGACATTATGAGCATGGTGGACAATGGGGACCCAGTAGATGTGGTGTATCTAGATTTCTAAAAGACATTTGACAAGGTACTACACAAAAGGCTGCAGCATAACTTAAAGATGTAAGGCATTATGGACAATTTATTAGCATAGATAGAGGATTGGTAAATTAACAAGAAGCAAAGAGTGGGAATAAATGAGTGCTTTTCTGGTTGGTAATCAGTGACTAGTGGCACGTCTCAGGGATCAGTGTTGGGACTGCAATCATTCATAGATGATTTAGAGATGGGGACCATGTGTACTGTGTCAAAGTTTGCGGATGAAAGTAAGATGAGAGTAAAGCAAAGTATGCAGAGGACTGTGTAACTTTGCAAAGGGACAGAGATAGTGAGCAAAGGTCTGGCAGATGGTGTACAATGTTAATAAGTGTGAAGTCATCCATTTTGGCAAGAATAACAGTAAAAAAGACGATTACTTGAATAGTAAAAAACATTGCAGCACGTTGTTGTGTCGAGGGGCATGGATGTCCTTGTGTATGAATCACAGAAGATTGGTCTGCAGGCAATTAAGAAGGCAAATGGAACTGTCCTTCATTGCTAAAAAGATTGAGTTTGAAAGCAGGGAGGTTATGTTGCAGAATTCTGATTTCTGCCTCTACTTTTGCCCTTAAGGCAATTGGATTAGGTGGAACTTGCAGAATCGTAGAATTACTTCCTGGTCAACAAACAGGATGGCCTTGGCTCCCTTTTAATTCCTAAACTTTCTTGAAAAAAGACTGGATATTTAATTAGGATTTCACTCAGGCAGCCATTTTCTTATCAAAAAATGTTGAGCCAATCTAAGTGAATCTTTCTCAAACAATATCATCCCTTCAAGCTTGGGCCTGAGTCCTTTACTAAAATTAGTGGTAACTGAACCAGCTGCTTCTCATAAGAAACCAGTATTGACGTTATACCCTTGATCTGTAAAGGTTCCCTGGTGTAGGTTCTCAGTCTAGCTGACATCATGTGCAAACTTAAGGGTTAGAATCCAGCACAAATTTTGTTCAAGGCTGGTTCTCATTTGGATGTTTGATTGTTCCAAACAGATGTAGGTGGATTTTCCGCAATATGCACTCTCCTGCATTCCACCCTGTGAGTTCTCTTACTTAATTTAGGATGTGAGAGACTCTTGCTGTCTCGAACCGGCATACCAGTAGCAACTACAATGGTTTGCTGGCCTGGATCCTGAAGAAAATTTAACTGTTTGGCCGAGTTTGGTTTTGTTTTGGGGTTTTGCTGTAGGCTGACCTAGAGTACCTCTGATCAGGATATGTCCTCATTGAGGCTACACAATTGCCTTCACTCAAGTGGTGTCCCTCAAGCTCAAATCAGACTGGTGAGGGTGTCCACCTCCACTGTAATACCCTGCAACTCATTTGCTCCACTTGCTGCATTTTCTGATGATAAAGCCCAGTTTTAGTACCTGTTTGAAGTCCAGTTGGGCTTCAGCTAGTAGGCTCTTTTGCACAATTGCATTCTTATCCCACACATCAAATAATCTCTCAGCATCTCACTAAGGATTAAACCAAGGTCACGTGCTTCTGTCAGCCGTTTTAACCTAGTCAAAAATCCTGATATGGATTCCCTTGGTTCTCAAATTGCTGAGTAAAATTGATGGCATCTCAGAATTAGAGGTGGCTGGGCTCATAATTTTCCTTCACAAAATCCATCAAGTCTTGAAAGGTTAGGCTGCTAATAATCAAAAAAGCTGCACGTCCACAAGTTGTCAAGAGAATTACTCATTGCTTCTCATCTACCCATAAAAAATGCATTCTTGCCATGTACTGGGCCTAGTCTTCGACAGGATTGAACATGTCAAACCTCTCAAATTACAGCAAGGTGCCAGAAATGCTTACCCCAATTCAAAAGATGACTGTTGCAGGCAAATTTCCTCAGAAGTGTGCTTTTCTCTCATCACCACTGAAGTAACTCTCGGTTCCAGTTTCCTATCACCAGGTCACCCTTTATTTACTTCTGAAGAGTCCTTGACACTGATCTAACTCCATCAGAGCCAGCTTTCAGAATGACCAGGATATCTGACCCTCCAGTTGTGGTCAGCCAGGGTTCCCTGATAGGACCAGATTAACAGCCCCAATTAGGGAACTCATATTCTTAAAGGTCCACCGAGCTGACCTCTTCACAATCACTGCAGTTGGATAAGCAAAAAAAGCAAATGTAAACATGGCAAAATTTGACATGACTGAAGATCAGATTAAATTGGAAGGTCATTGTACCACTCCAGCCCAAAATCACAACGATAATGTAACAATACTATGGCTTTAAGCATTTTATCCTGTTTCATTTTTATGAAGAGAGATTGAAACATAATTCAGAGTGGTCTGTTCAAAGCCAATAAACAGCTTATGTAGTCTTGGCTTTTTTAAAGTTGGAACAATAGAAGCAGCATGAAGGTGAGAGTTCAAACTCCCACAGAACCAAGATTTCATTTAATTTTCAGTAGTTGGAGTCTTACAGTTGGATGTCCAGCTGTTATTCCCGTCACTGTTACAGCTAAAAGCCTGAGTTCTCTTCATACTACTAGAATTGCATGTGAGACAATCTATTTCATTAAGTTTGCCTTGGTCAAGGGTGTGTTTATGGGATGTTACTATATTGGAACAATTATAGAGTCATGGAGATGTACAGCACGGAAACAGACCCTTCGGTCCAACTCATCCATACCGATCAGATATCCCAACCCAATCTAGACCAACCTGCCAACATCCGGCCCATATCCCTCCAAATCCTTCCTATTCAAAACCCATCCAGATGCCTTTTAAATGTTGCAATTGTACTAGCCTCCACCACTTCCTCTGGCAGCTCATTCTATACACGTACCACCCTCTGTGTGAAAAAGTTGCCCCTTAGGTCTCTTTTATATCTTTCCCCTCTCACCCTAAACCTATGCCCTCTAGTTCTGGACTCCCCAACCCCAGGGAAAAGACTTTGTCTATTTATCTTATCCAATCCCCTAATGACTTTATAAACCTCTATAAGGTCACCCCTCAGCCTCCAATGCTCCATGGAAAACAGCCTCAGCCTATTCAACCTCTCCCTGTAGCTTAAATCCTCCAAACCTGGCAACATCCTTGTAAATCTTTTCTGAACCCTTTCAAGTTTCACAACATCTTTCCGATTGGAAGGAGACCACAATTGATCGCAATATTCCAACAGTGGCCTAATCAATGTCCTGTACAGCCGCGACATGACCTCCCAACCACTTTACTCAATACTCTGACCAATAAAGGAAAGCATACCAAATGTCTTTTTCATTATCCTACCTACCTTTCTGTTTAGTAGTTAAATAATCTATTATTCTGTTACATTTTCCAATAGTGTTGCTATTCCAATTCTTCTTCAAGCCTGGTAGTTTGACCAGAGAATCATGGAATCCATACAGTGTGGAAGCAGATTATTCAACTCTTTGAGTCCACATTGAATTACAAACTCCATACAGGCAATAGGCTGGAGGATGGAATTGAATCCAGGTCCCTGGTGATGTGATGCAGTAATGCTAACCACTGTACGATCATGCTGCCTTTGTTGTCAAGTTAAGTTTATTAAATTATCATTCATAATGATTTGAATAATTATCCCAGAGCACAATGCCATACATTTGCCTTTAAACATATGAATAAGTTCAAGTGTAGGCTATCTTCTTAGTATATTTTGAATGAGTTTTGTCTGGTCCATAACAATATTGCTACAAGGTAGTGAGATATTTATGATATCTAGAGTCCTTATTTCAATACATCATCGGGACAGCCAGGAGATGAGATCTCATTTTTTCCTCTCGAGACACAATGTAAAAAATGCAAAGGAGTCTGGGAGTAAATGGTTTGCTGCACTTTCAACAGGGAATGATTTGCACCTTGAGGAAGAGAACCTGCAAAAGTAACTAGCTGAGCACTCCAAAAAAAGACTTCTCAATCAGACATGTCATTCAAAATCCTCTACTCCTGATTTCAGAGAAAAAGCCTGTACCGTACTGCTAAACATCACTGTCTGACATCACTAGGTGGACCACATTAACTTCCATTTATTAGATCAAACGTTGCATTCATCAGTAACTTTGGTAATGCATTGAAAACAGTGTATATACAGTGTATATACAGTGGATAAAACAAAAATACTGCTATTTGTTGAAAGTGCACTTCAAAGAACATTTGCTAAAAATGTTAGACCTCAAAGAATGCTTCAGAAATGATCTTATAAATATTCCACCAGAGGGAGTTTTAGTGTAATCCAAGAAATCTTGGAGATCACACTAGAAAAAAACTACTACAGGCATGAAATTCAAATAAAAGCTTACAAAATTATATTATTTCTGATGGATTCTTCTTTTAAAATATAAATAATTTATTACTTCATTCAGGAACACCTCAGTATCTTTATTACAAATATAATGTTATCACAAAAAAGGAACGCTGACAATGATTAAAAGCCATCACATATTTTTCGCTGAATAAGTAACACAAAGTCCCTTTAATTGAGAGATCAAGAAAAACTTTCTTTTGTCATAAAATTCAGACTTACAAGAAATGAAGGGTAACCTAGTCAATAATGTAATTAATGAAATTAAAGTAATTCATATCAACAGAGAAATAGCACTGGGGAAATTTAAAGAATAGCGTCAGTCAACTTGCTAAGTACATTACTCAAAATTATTCAAATGCTAGAAAGCTCTCTACAAATTACAAGTCAATAAATTAAATACCATTATTCAAGAAAGGAGGGAGAGTGAAAAAAGAACTACAAGCTGGTTAAGCCTGACATGAGTCGACTGTGCTGGAATCCAGTATTTAGGCAGTCTCAGCAATGCAATTGGAAAATCATAGTACGATTAAAGGCAACCACATCAAGGTCTGAGGTGCAGGAGGTAGAAATCTACACACTTGAGGAAAAGGGAGGTCATGTCACAGACAGCCCAGTATCATGAGGAACAGGGCAGAAAGCAAAAGTTAGATCAAATTGCATTCAATATCAGAGCAGACTGGGAGGATCAAATGCTCTTTCCTACTCTTATTTTCTTTATGTTCTTATTGTACACTGGTTGAGTAACGTCAAAAATGGAAACTGAGATGCATGCAGAAAGTTTAGGGGCAGTTGTTCTGTATTCCACATTGCCAAGCACAGAAAAAGGTTTGCAAGGAAAGTCTACCAGAGCGATATTTACAGGTAGATCATGACATCAGTCTATTATGCTGATTTGATGCCACGCTGCCATTTTGGAGTTCAAAGCTCTAACTATCACCATCTCTCTTTTTTTTTCATCACACATAACCGAACAAGGCATTCAACAATAGGAAGGACACTCAACCAGTGTTAATTAATTCAATCATTAACCACTTACATTTTAGTTGCTGGCTGATTTCCTCTATCTGCTGCTATGATTCCACAAATATTTATAGCATTCTGCAGTTATTTGTGGTCAAGAGGCAGTGATGTGACAACTGCTGACCTTTTTTTTCTAACTTCAGGCTTCCGAACAAACTAGTTGCTCCCAGAAATGGTGCATTAATTGGCTTTCCCCTTGATTTACAGTATGACTGGGAAAATGACATGAAGAGCACATGCAGAGTTGAGGAAATCGCTAGAAAAGTGAGGAGAGATGTGGAAGAAAAGCTGTCAGGAGGAGGACATCATCACTCAATGTTCAGTGAGCAATTCTCCTTGACTGACCACTAAGAAGGAACTGTTCGCCAAGCTGGGAATTTGTGTTGCAGACGTTTCGTCCCCTGTCTAGGTGACATCCTCAGTGCTTGGGAGCCTCCTGTCAAGCGCTTCTGTGATGTTTCCTCTGGCATTTGGTAGTGATTTGTATCTGCCACTTCCGGTTGTCAGTTCCAGCTGTCCGCTGCAGTGGCTGGTATATTGGATCCAGGTCAATGTGCTTATTGATTGAATCTGTGGATGAGTGCCATGCCTCTAGGAATTCCCTGGCTGTTCTCTGTTTGGCTTGTCTGATAATAGTAGTGTTGTCCCAGTCAAACTCATGTTGCTTGTCATCTGAGTGTGTGGCTACTAAGGATAGCTGGTCATGTTGTTTCATGACGGATCATTAGCTGTCTTCCTGTTTGTCCTATGTAGTGATTTGTGCAGTCCTTGCATGGGATTTTGTACACTACGTTGGTTTTGCTCATGCTGGGTATCGGGTCCTTCGTCCTGGTGAGTTGTTGTCTGAGAGTGGCTGTTGGTTTGTGTGCTGTAATGAGTCCTAGTGGTCGCAGTAGTCTGGCTGTCAGTTCAGAAATGTTTTTGATGTATGACAGTGTGGCTAGTCCTTTGGGTTGTGGTTGTGGACAACGGAATGAGGACATGACACAACCCAAAGGACTAGCCACACTACCATACATCAAAAACATTTCTGAACTGACAGCCAGACTACTGCGACCGCTAGGACTCATAACAGCACACAAACCAACAGCCACTCTCAGACAACAACTCACCAGGACGAAGGACCCGATACCCAGCATGAGCAAAACCAACGTAGTGTACAAAATCCCATGCAAGGACTGCACAAAACACTACATAGGACAAACAGGAAGACAGCTAACGATCCGTATCCATGAACACCAACTAGCCGCGAAACGACACGACCAGCTATCCTTAGTAGTCACACACTCAGATGACAAGCAACAGGAGTTCGACTGGGACAACACTACTATTATAGGACAAGCCAAACAGAGAACAGCCAGGAAATTCCTAGAGGCATGGCACACATCCACAGATTCAATCAACCAGCACATCGACCTGGACCCAATATACCAGCCACTGCAGCGGACAGCTGGAACTGACAACCGGAAGCGGCAGATACAAATCACTACAAATGCCAGAAGAAACATCACAGAAGCACTTCACAGGAGGGTCCCAAGCACTGAGGATGTCACCTAGACAGGGGACGAAACGTCTGCAACACAAATTCCCAGCTCGGCGAACAGAACCACAACAACGAGCACCCAAGCTACAAATCTTCTCCAAAACTTTGAACTAAGAAGGAACATTTCTGTGAGATATCTGCTCCTCAGTAAAGCTAACATCAACATAGTCCTACAAAGAGCACCACAGGGCTGCTCTTTCATCAGAGAGAGTACTGATGGTGGATTAACCAGAAACTCACCACTCTCAGGTGAGGTGAGAAGAAGAGTCCTTCATGGTAACTTCAGCCAATACAGAAATTGAATCCACAACTGTTGGCATCACTCAGTGATGCCAACTAACCAACTGAACTAATGGATAACCTTACTAAAATATGATACTTGCAATTGCAACCACAGAGGAGGACAAGAACCTTGTTACCAGTTTCCCTGAAGTTGACAATGGGGGTGAACTCGTCAAATTCCTTCCAAGATGGAACTTGAGATACTTGCAACATTCAGTTTGCTGTCCACTGTTACTACCAGAGTAGGGGGTGCAGGTATACAGGTTGCTAAGATTGCAGCATTCCACATGGTGCAGGGTTCCAATAACTATACACACATCACTTATGAATGCACATGGTAACTCTGTCCTGTAAACTGAAGTTTATTTCACTCCTTCAGCATCCATTTGATGTGAGACCATACACAGAAAATCACAAAGGTCAATATCTGGTCTGCAGACAGCTGTCTCAGTCCCTTCATCCCGCAGCATTCCACCATTCTGTTTGTATTTGAGTCTCTGCAGGAGTTAGCTAGAAGTAGATATCCATGTCAAGCACACAACAAGATATGCTTTCACAGACTGATGTTGGGCAGGAATGGGGCATGCTTGTTAGTGGTCAGTTAAGGAGAATTGCTCACTGAACATCCTCTGCTTATTGGATGGCCCCACTCAAGTTGTTACCACTCCCCAGTTTTCAGTATCGACCAGGCATCTCTAACCCCATCTCCCAAGCACCACACAAACATCCTCTCCCTGGGCCCTTCCAGGTTAGCCCTTGCTGGGATTCCCAAACGTATGTCCAAATAGTAATCCAACACCATATGTCAATGTCTCGAAGTGCTGGGGAGCTGCCAGTTCTTGACTGGATGTGGGGGGGGAGGGGTGAAGATTTCCTGAACCAAAAGGGCAGAGCTCCCACCTCAAGTTTACTAATAGCAACTGAACATTAAGTGGCTGTAAGAGAGTTGATATATTGGGTGGGGAACCCAATTCTTCATATAATTTAGTCCACTGTTTTGTATTAGTCTGTGTATCATTATTGCCTAAATTAAACTAAATTATATTATTACAGAAGCTCGGAGTTAGGACATTTTTTCATATATTTAAGCATTAGTGATTAATTAACTCAAAGTACTCATGTTCAACTGTACAAATTGATTCAATACACTGTTACTAAATTCTCTGTTAAAACAGAAAATAAAATGACTTCACTATACAACTTAGGATATCTCTAATTAAATACCGACACCATTATGCTCTATTTAATTTTCTAAACCGTATCACATAGATATTATAACACAAGAACAAGGAACAAGAGTAGGCAATTCGGTCCTTCAAATCTGTCCTGCCATTTGATATGATCATGGCTGATCACATTTCAGCCCCAAATCCACCATCCATCAATCCAATATTAATTAAAAATCTATCTCCTCTTTAAATTTACTCAATGTCCCAGCATTCATTGAAGTTCAAGGATGTGAATTCCACAGGTTCACAATCCTTTGACAGAAGTAATTTCTGCTCATCTCTGTTCTTAATTTGGTTAACCCCTTCCGAAACAACAACCTCTTGCTCTAGATTGTCCAACAGGAGGAAATATTCTTTCTACTACTACTTTGTCAATACTCTTTTAGCATCTTACATATCTCAATTAAATCTCCGTCATTCTTCTAAACTCCAAACAGTAAAAGTCTAAATTGCTCACCTTTGTTCATCAAATACCATATCTCTGAAATTAATTGAGTGAACCTCCTCTGAGCTGATTCCAATGCAACTACTTTCCTCCTCAAGGGTCACAATAGTGTATGGAATACTCCAGGTGCAGACTTTACAATGCCTTGTACAGGCTAAAAACATATAATAGCCATTAAGAAGCAAATTTATAATTTCAATATAATGGAATATTTGTACAGTGTTTGTTTTACTCAAAGACAGATTACCATAATGTATTAAAAACATGACCTACCATCAAAAATACAGCCAGAAAACTTTCATAGCCATGCTGACTATCCCGAATCAGTCCTTGCCTTTCCAAAAATATGTACATCCTGTCCCTCAGGATTCCCTCCAACAACTTGCCCACCATCGACATAAGCTTCACTGGTCTATAGTTCCCTGGCTTGTCCTTATCACCCTTCTTAAATAGTGGCACCACGCTAGCCAACCTCTAGTCTTCCTGCACCTCACCTGAGACTATCGATGATACAAATATCTCAGCCAGAGGCCCAGCAATCACTTCTCTAGCTTCTCACAGAGTTCTAGGGTTCACCTGATCAGGTCCTGGGGATTTATCCACCTTTACCGGTTTCAAGACATCCAGCACTTCCTCTGTAATATGGACATCTTGCAAGATGTCACCATCTGTTTCCCTACATTCGCTATCTTCCATCTCCTTTTCCACAGTAAATACTGATGCAAAATACTCATTTAGTATCTCCCCCATTTTCTGCGGAACCACACAAAGGCCGCCTTGCTGATCTTTGAGGGGCCCTATTCTCTCCCTAGTTACCCTTTTGTCCTTAATGTATTTATAAAAACTCTTTGGATTCTCCTTGGTTCTATTTGCCAAAGCTATCTCATGACCCCTTTTTGCTCTCCTGATTTTCCTCTTAAGTATACACCTACTTCCTTTATACTCTGGTCAGCATGGACGAGTTGAACCAAAGGGTCTGTTTCCATGCTGTATATCTCTATGACTCTAAGTATACTCCTGCTGCCTTTATACTCTTCTAAGGATTCACTCGATCTATTCTGTCTTTACCTTACATATGCTTCCTTCTTTTTCTTAACAAAACCCTCTATTTCTTCAGTCATCCAGCATTTCCTAGACCTACCAGCCTTTCCTTTCACACTAACAGGAATATACTTTCTCTGGCTTCTCGTTATTTCATTTTTGAAGGCTTCCCATTTTCCAGCCATCCCTTTACCTGCGAACATCTGCCTCTAATCAGCTTTCTTGCCTAATACCGTCAAAATTGGCCTTTCTCCAATTTAAAACTTCAACTTTTAGATCTGGTCTTTCCTTTTCCATCATTATTTTAAATCTAATAGAATTATGGTCACTGGCCCCAAAGTGCTCCCCCACTGACACCTCAGTCACCTGCCCTGCCTTATTTTCCAAGAGTAGGTCAAGTTTTGCACCTTCTCTAGTAGGTACATCCACGTACTGAATCAGAAAATTGTCTTGTACACACTTAATAAATTCCTCTCCATCTAAACCCTTAACACTATGGCAGTCCCAATCTATGTTTGGAAAGTTAAAATCCCCTACCATAACCACCCTATTATTCTTACAGATAGCTGAGATCTCCTTACAAGTTTGTTTCTCAATTTCCCTCTGACTATTAGGGGGTCTATAATACAATCCCAATAAGGTTATCATCCCTTTCTTATTTCTCAGTTCTACCCAAATAACTTCCCTGGATGATTTTTCCAGGAATATTCTCCCTCAGCACAGCTGTAATGCTATCCCTTATTAGAAATGCCACTCCTGGTTGTCTTACCTTTGTAAGTTGCTCCAGGTCTTCAGGAGTTGATGATACCTAGTGTGCCGTTCATCGCGCTTCCTTTTTTGCTGTTTCAGCTCTTCACTCAACTTCAAGCAAAGGTATATCTTAAAGAGTTGTACATCTCGGAAGTGATATTCTCAAGTTTGGATTTATCTGAGCCTTTTTCTCTTGAACTTACATTTTATTTTCTCTACAGCACAAGGCTGAGATTATAACTCTGCGAACCTCAGAAGGAAGTAACAAGTTTTCTTTTTCTTCCATATTTTGTTTTATACATACTTTTTCAATAGTCTGTTGCAGTTTCTGTTGTCATTTTTATCTGATTAATTCTATGGATTGTGACTAAGGCATTGGCCTGTTCAGTATCTCCAGCAATTTCTGCCTTTGTCTCAGGTATTGACATTTTGTTACACTGACAATTATTGATCCAGCAGCAGCTACAATGTGAAACATTGTGTGGTCAAGGCAGATTGTAGTGTACTTGCCCTCCAGCGCTGTTGATCTTGCACACCAAATTGGCAAACTGCTTTGCTGTCAAAGATTAACATTTGTTGGTTTAGTCATGGCTTCTCATGTTTGCGAATACATATTTTTTAGAACTATCAAGGATAGCATATTGGCATTTGTCCCTGCATCAATGTGAGTGAATGACAAACAACAACTTTCTCAAGCCAAAAAATATAAATTTTTGCAAAATGTTTGGATGGCTTGATGTCTTCCAAAAGAATGACTATGTGAACGAAGTGTTCACCATCCATTGTCTTCTTGGATACATTGGCAGGTTCAATCAACTAATGTATATCCATATTGCAGGATTCTAGACAGTCTCAAAGGTAGCCTGAAGGTACTGTGAGTATGATCTGTTTTAATTAGTATATGGCTCTTCATAAATACAACTGCCTTAGCTCTCGTGCTAAGCCAATAGCCTTTCTTTGCCATATGCCTTGCAAAGTTGATTCAAAGTAGAATGCCACATACAGAGCTTACTATGTTTGGGTGTTCTAGTGATTATTTAAATCATTTAGTTTATACTTAACAATCTTGGTTGAGCTGTGAAGATCGCTGACTGAGGTTCATCATTCAGTAGCTGTTGGCTACTAGAAGTGTTCAGTTTGGCAGATCTTTTTGGAAAGCTTCTATGGGAATGTGTGCGATCACCAAAAACAACTCTGTTTGCGAGTTCCTATCTGAAAAGTCACATACTAAGTCTTTTCCTCTGCATCTAATCATGAAGTGGTCTGTCTGCTCTTTAGGCTTCTGAATAAGTGACAGAAATTCTAGTTGATGAACATGGAAGTTTAATCTGACTGTGGACTAGTCTTCTTATGTCATCCATATCCTTTGGGGATCTTTTAGCTCTTTGGATCTTACTCCTGGCATATTAAGTCTGGTTCTCAATTGCTAACCAAATCTCAATTACCTTATTCTCTGAATCAGAAATATGTGAATCCAAAATCCATAGCTCTGACCATTGTTTGAACATTTTTAATTTCATTAGAAGGGCTGCTGTGTCCCAAAATAAACTAGGAAATTTGTGAACATTCTGTCAATATGCCTTTGAACTTGCCTTGCCTACTATCAATCAAGCATCTGCACTCATTTTTCCTGCTGTTCTCTTTTAAAATGTACTTTTCTATGGAAACTGTTGTATTTGTAAGTTATTGGAAGGCTTGAATCTCTTCAAAGTAACAATGTTATTGTAATAGGCTCTTGAATCTGTTCTAAATATAGGAGTATTATTGCAGCAAAACTTGAAATCTTTTAAAAACATTTTCAAAAGTTTTAAATCTTCCTAGCCTTCTGATAGCTGAGAAATATACTTTTCAGTTGCCTTTTGATTTGGAACAAAATGGTCGATATGTACCTTTTGCTGTTTTCAAAATGGTGGCCATGGGCTTTCCAATCCCAACTTCAGGATGAGATTTTCATGCAACAAAACTGTTTCCCTGTTCTGACTGATTTATTTAAGCTCTTAAAACAGATTTCCAACAAATGAAATTCAGCTCTGCAGCCACTGCTTCCAGTACTCAGGTTAATTATTTTTTCCCCCGAATCATTTTGGATTCAGATTAGATTCCCTACAGTATGGAAACAGGCCCTTTGGCCCAACCAGTCCACACCAACCCTCCGAAGAGTAAACCACCTAGACTCATTTCCCTCTGACTAATGCACCTAACATTATGGGCAATTTAGCATGGTCAATTCACCTGACCTGCACATCTTTGGATTGTGGGAGGAAACCGGAGCACCTGGAGGAAACCCACGCAAACACGAGGAGAATGTGCAAACTCCACACAGACAGTCGCCTGAGGTTGGAATCGAACCTGGGACCCTGGTGCTGTGGTGCAGCAGTGCTAACCACTGAGCCACCGTGCCGCCCTGAAGAAATTTCTTTACTCATAGAGTTGGAAATCTTTGGAATTTTTTACCCCCAAGGGTTCTGAATGAACTATTGTTGAATATATTAAAGACTGTGATAGACAGACTTTTGATCACTTAGTGATCCCAGGGATGTGCAGAGCAGACTGGAAAGCGAAATTACAGCAAAGACCATATTGAATGCCAGAGCAGACTCAATATGTTATACGGTCTACTTATGACGTTTATAACTGCAAACTTGATGTTACACATTAAGAAAATTAGTACTGGAAGCTAAACTTACTTATGTCCTTTATTAGGAAAAATAAGATTGCCTTAAGATTTTCTGATCAGTAACAAGCCTAATGAAAACTGCAAAAAGTTGCTGCCAAAATTACAATAATTTCCTTTCATTTGTTGTAGAGAAGTTGTAGGTGTGTTTCCAGATATGATTATTCTCTCAGTAATATTTGAAATTCCCTCCTTTCTCTGGTTGTATGCCCACCTTTTCTTCAGTCCATGCAGATTTTTTTTCTATCTGACTCTTGTATCACATTGGCACTCTTACTACAAATTGCTGTCCACAGATTTCTCCCCCAACTGGCATCCTACACTTCCCAGAGTAGCATCCACTCTCCTACAATTTATACTCACACTATTTGCCCTCCATCTACACCTTCACAATTCAAAGCACCAGTCTTCTCCAATTAAGCGTTCACCACTGACCTGTTTCTTTTACTCAATAGCTATTGCTATATATATCAAACATCCTGCCTGCTGTCAGTAAGAATCTTATGATACTTCTATGAGATAAGAAACTTACGAACACTGTGTTCCCTTCTGAAACTGCTAAACCATCAGATTAATTTTAGCGTCAATGTGAGGAAGTCCAGGGAATGGAGCAACAAAATTCTGATTGTTGAGGGAAGATAAATGAATAATTCTCATTTAACTACCTTGGGTTTTTTGTGTTTAGTTTACACAACCATCTCAGGTTGCTGAATATTTCCCCAGGAAAATTTCAGCAATTTGATTTACATATTATAAAAGTCAGGAAATAATTTAGATCATCACTATCCCTTCAAACTTATGCATTCCCTTTTGGTTTAGGAATAAAGTCATACAGCACAGAAACAGACCATTCAATCCACCTTGCCCATGCTGACCAGACATCCAATCTGACCTAGTGCAATTTGCCAGCATTTGGTCCATATCCCTCTAAACTCTAAAGTCATTTTTGGTATTAAAGCTTCACTTGAATTAGTAAAGGACTCCATGAATCTGCAGCCATCTTGCAAAGTACTAATTTACAATTCTGAAGTTGTATTTAACTTGTTTATCTAAATTTGCCCAGATTTTGTGATGTAATGCCAAAGAAAAATCTCAGTTAACACCATCATTATTCCTCTGAATTGACAGTAACTTCTAGAACTAAGTTCTGGTCACTTAAACATATAAACCTAAAATAACTGTTAGTATTTTACATTTCATGATGGGGTGTACTGTTGCAATTAAACCAAAATCATAGAACTAATAAAAAATTACATTTTTACACTATTAATCTTGACGCAAAATTTCTTGAATGAGGTGTAACCGAGTTTTTAGCAGCATATTAAGTTTATCATTACTCAAAGCCTCACTGGCTGTGAACAGCTAATTTTATATTTCCCATTATAATAAAAAAAATTGAAAGCAAGTTTAGTTCCTAGTATAGGAGCTCTGCCTGGAGCATTCCATATTGCCCCTCGTTTAATCTTGCTTGCTGCCTTTCACATTCATTGTATTGTAGAACAGTTAAAACCTAGAAGGAGTCCATTCAGCCTGTCAAGTCGATGTTTGCTCTCTGCAAGAACAATTCAACTCTACAAGAGTTAATGTTTTTAAGAATGCCAACTATATCAAAAAGGAGAACATATTCTATATGGAGTTTTATCTGTATATTACAGTACTGCAACTATGTCTTTGGTCATCTATTCATTCTTATACACTCACCATGTTATCAATGCTTTAGAAATAGTTGCTATTCATCATATGAATCCTTCAGATAATTACTTTTTCCACTTTTAAGTTACCTGTGATAGTATCATCATATTTAATTTTATTAGCAGTGATCTGCATTACCTTAATTTCCAGTATCATATATTATCAGCTGAGTTGATTAACCACAGCAATCTCAATCAAATATTTTTAAAATGAAGAAATTCACAAACTTGACTGTACTTCCAGAGTTTCATTAAGGGGACAATAAACAAAGTTCCACATAAACATCTAACTATTAACCCATTTGTAAATTTTATATTTAATCAAGAAGGCACAAAATGCCTCTTCATATTCAGGTGGTTCAGGAAATTTGGCACGTCCATAAGGACTCTCACCAGCATTGACAGATGCACCACAGAAAGCATACTATCTGTGTGTGTAATGGCCTGGTACGGCAACTACTCTGCCCACTTCTGTAAGAAACTACAGAAGGTTATGTGCACAGCCCAGACCATCACAGAAGCCAACCTCCTATCCATGGACTTCATTCACACTTCTCATTGCTGCAGAAAGGCTGCCAACATCACCTATCCCACTCCAGTAATGCCCTCACATAACATCTTCCATCAGGCAGGAGATACAAAAACTTGAACACGTGCATCAGTAGTTTCAAGAACAGCTTTTTCCTTGCCATTATTAGACTGATGAATAGACTCTCGAACTTCAAGTAATGTTGATCTTGCTTTGTGCACATCTGTACGGTGTAACCTGGATGCCTCATTCTGTCCAAGTTCTTTTCACCCCATGATCTGTATGTCCTTGCTTACTATGATCTCCTGTACTGCTCGCAAACAAAGCATTTCATTGTACTTAGGTACATGTGACAATAAATCAAATCAAATCATAGATTTTTGTATATTCAGCACTGTACTTGAATGCACACACTATATTCCTTGGTTGCTGTGCTGATGATGCTCATTCAGCAAGGTTATATTGTCCTTAGTTCTTTTTTCAGGAGGTCATAAAGACAGATTCTGAAATGTCTGGGGTTGATCTACTTAAAGAAGCTTTTAAGTTTTAAAAAAACTTGTACAATGAAAGGGAAGTGGCCAATTGTCCCAGTTTAGCTTTTCCCTGGTTTGGGTTTGGTTTGGTTTTAGCAAACAATCAGTTTTGAGGCTGCTGGTCCAAGAAACAGCTACATGAAAGAAGGTGTTCCATGCTGAATCTCTCTGCCATAACATTCTCTCTCCTTAACACTCTGTGTTTGAATTCACCTTTTTTGCCAAGGGGTGTCCATGGAGATTGTTGCAAGTACAGTACAACCTCGGTTATCCAAACATCAATTATCCAAATTTTGGATTACTCAAACAAGATCTCAGGGACTTGAAGTTTGAGATCTGCAGAACCTGCAGAAATTCTCTTTCCAAGGCAGACTGCCCACCAGTGCACTCAGCAAATTTCTGTTTGCCTATGTCTGTGCCTGCCTGCCTGTCTTTGCCTGTCTTCTACATCTAACAGGAATGGCAGTGAACTATAAGACCATTTGTTGACATGTATTTAATTAAACAACCTAAGCATTTGCTTTACAAACTACCCACTACCGCAGCCACTAAGAAATTGTCCTTGATCTGAAAACAATGTACTGTACCAAGACTTATTGCAAAGATAATCATATACTTTCCATTGCGCCAAATGTTATTTTGCAGTAACATTTTTACTGAGTGGTTTTCATTTCATAACACGTTAAAATGCTGATAAACTCTACAGTGTAAGTACCACCTAACGGAAAGGATGTTACAAACAGATTGTAGCTCTGCATATTCTAAATTAGTCCTGCTGATGAAAAATTTTCACTTTTTGTTTCTGGGGACATCTACTTTCCATCATCATCAACCAGTATTCCCAGCATAGATACAGGTACAATTGTTTATGTTCAAAATGGGAAGCTGATTTCCAACAATGCAGTACAAATTCAATTTAGCATCTTGGTACTTCTTATAAAAATGTAATTAAAACTCTTTCAGAAAGCTTACTGGAAAACACGTAGAGACCTTACACTTGTGTTGTAGTACCTAAAACTACGTCTTGGTGTTAAAGGAACTAGACTGTGCTTGCAAATGTTCAGAGCTGGAAATGTGTTGCTGGAAAAGCGCAGCAGGTCAGACAGCATCCAGGGAACAGGAGAATCGACGTTTCAGGCATAAGCCCTTCTTCAGGAAGCCTTCCTGAAGAAGGGCTTATGCCCGAAACGTCGATTCTCCTGTTCCCTGGATGCTGTCTGACCTGCTGCGCTTTTCCAGCAACACATTTCCAGCTCTGATCTCCAGCATCTGCAGACCTCACTTTCTCCTTGCAAATGTTCAGAGTTATCTGGGAAGCTCTGAGCCACTTTAACGTTTCTTTAAAATATTTCCATTTAAATCATGGAATAATTCAATCTATTTTAACCATTTTCAAAATTATCTGCCATAATAACTGCCCTTGTTTTGTTTGATCAAGTTGACTGGTGTAACACAAGTCAGTGCTTCTGGCCATGGCTGTGTGTCACAGGGTTCCATTTACACTTGAGAATGCTTCCTTTGTTTACAAATAGATCAGTTATCTGAACAATCAATTATCTGAATAAAATACACCCTGCCCATCTCATTCGGATAATTGAAGTTGCTCTGATTTGGAACAGCATCATTAAGTTGCAATAGTCTGTTGGGTTTTCAGATACGTTAAATTATTCTATACTCTGTTCTCTTTTGTTTGTGTTTCTTTCAGTAGTCTTGCAAATAAATACTGCTTTGTTTAAAACTAAGTGGTTGGGCCAGCTGTATCAGTCCTGGAATATCCACTTTACATCTTAAAACAACAAGCAAAGTTAGGTCCAGGCTACTTTCTTGAAGTATTTGGAGGGGCTTCGTCAATAACAGTTGCAATGAATGCAGCAAAATATTTTTAATAATGTGCTTCCTTCAGAAAATTTATCAATACTTGACATTTTTTAAACTGGCATATATTTCTCACAAAGATGGATTAATTTTATGTAAACTTGTGCAGCCTTTTACTTGGTGATTTCTCCCCTTATAGTTCAAATCATGATTAGAAATTAATTTCATGGTTCAGAACATTGACCTGAGACTTATCCTTCAGCAAAAGTTTAAATCATATCAATGACTTGTTCAGGATCTGACAAACAATTGAATTAATTGCTCTGTAAAAGGACAGGATTCATACATTGCTGATTTTCCCACTTAAAATATGGATTCCTATAACTGTTGTGGTTCTGTTCGCCGAGCTGGAAGTTTTTGTTGCAAACGTTTCGTCCCCTGGCTAGGCGACATCATCAGTGCTTGGGAGCCTCCTGCGAAGCGCTTCTTTGAGGTTTCCTCCGGTGTTTATAGTGGTCTGTCCCTGCCGCTTCCGGTTGTCACTATAAACACCGGAGGAAACATCAAAGAAGCGCTTCGCAGGAGGCTCCCAAGCACTGATGATGTCGCCTAGCCAGGGGACGAAACGTTTGCAACAAAAACTTCCAGCTCGGCGAACAGAATCACAACAACGAGCACCCGAGCTACAAATCTTCGCACAAACTTTGAATTCCTATAACTGCTAAAGCATAAATAATGCAAGATATACTCTATTTGTTAATTTATTTTCTGAAAAAGTGTAAGTGCAGCGCAGTTCAAACTTTGTCATAATTTTGTTCACCTCACTGACTTGGTTGACAGAGGGTCAAACATGACAGAGCTTGGAAGAGGTACAAATTATATATTTTAGGAAGATTTGATTGATAGTTTTCAAATATCAAAATACTACACTGCAATATAAATAGACCACTTCACGCAATTCTAACCCATTCAAAATTCAACGAGAATCAGAATTAGGCATATTGAGTTAGATAGGGCACATGCAGAAATTGGAAAAATTTAGAATTAGATGTGATGTTCAGAGGTTTCTCTTTTCACAGAGTGACCAACATATGGAAGAAGTTGATGGGACATGAGACTGCAGACTCACTGCAATCATTCAAATTGAAGATACAATTGTTGGCAGCTGTGAGTGGCGTTGTGACATGTAAAAGATAGGTTGAAATTGGCATGTGGGTCACAATTTTAATTTTATAATGTACAAGGAGTGACAGTGCACAATAGGAACATAAGAAATACAGGCAGACACATGCCATCAAACGTACACCAATATTCAACTAGATCATGACAGTGAAGGAAATCCAGAGGCACGTGCAAAATACTTGTCAGCTCTTTTAAAAGATTCAGTCACCTTATTGTTATTTCATTTCCAGACATCCTGTTCAATCAGCAGCAGTGAGCATGATGTTTACATACATTAATAATGGAAATCTGAAGCAGCAGAATGGGTAGCCCAGAGAACAGCTGAATGACCTAAACAGGTCCTGTAGCTGCATCCCGCTGTCCACAGCGTCCCACACATTACTCTGCCCTGTCATGCCTTCGCCAGTAAACCAATCCCATGCCCAATAATCCTGCACGTGTAGCAATCATTGTCTATGTATTCCTTCACATTCCCATCTACTCATCCACCAATCCCACTCACACAACTTCATGCCCACCCCTTTTAGTGTCTATGGAAACAATTCCCTATCCATTGGAAGATGATTTTTCTTTGTCTCCTTGCTGAAGAGAGAACAGCACATCAAAAAGTGGGAGAGCACTGGGGGAGTCCTCCAAACACTTGTACCTTGACTGAGTGGAGTGGTGAAGCAAGCACAGAAGATCAGAGGAGTTTCAGTGTTCCTGTTGCTGGCGATGAGACACAATATAATTAAAAGCCATTCAAATATCAATTCATACTCAAATATTTCAACTAGGTTTCATCAGTGAGTGAAATATGATCATCTTCTGCAATTTTGGGGAAGGTTTGTAGCTCCGGTTGTGGATCAGGTTGTAAGTTTGCTCACTGAACTGGTAGTTTTGTTCTCAGACATAACATGGTGATGTTACCAAGCATGGTGATGAAATGTCTAAGAAAAAATCTACCAGTTCAGTGAACAAACTTACAACCTATGACAACTTGCAGCGTTTATATACGTTGCCAGGATTAATTCGTGTATTTTATATCCCATTGGGCCTTCCAACCCCATAAAGGAATAAGCGGAAATCATCAATGATGCTCACAGGATCTCAATGCTTCAATTCCTGATGAAGGGCTTTTGCCCAAAATGTCGATTTTCCTGCTCCTCGGATGTTGCCTGACCTGCTGTGCTTTTCCAGCACCACACGCTCAACTCAATGCTTCACCAGCATAGTACTCATGCAAATCATGCCCCAACTCAGGTACATTTCAGTGGGACTATGGCAGACAGCAAGATTTTCACCTGGAAACTGACTCTTCAGTGAACAAGAGGAGATGGCAAAGAAAGGTACAGTGAAGAGTCTGATTTAGACAGATAATATAATGTATTATTGTTTTGAATCTTTTATTTTTTCACGTTTATTCAATGAGAGAAAACTGGTAGTAGCTAAATCTGCTAATAGGATGCAGTATGCCTAGGAACAAGGTAAATAGGTGATAAGAACTAATTAGGTAATTGCATTAACATGAACATAAAGATGAGTCAGCCAGAGGTTTGGAGGATCTAATGGCATGTGGTTGGAAAAAACTCTGACTAGAAAGTAAATGCCTGGACTCTGCCTAAAAGCACTTAACTTAGAGTGTATGACATAGGATGCCAGACAGTAAGTGCCCTTTCAACTAATCTGACTATGAATATAAAGTCATGATTGATTAGACCAGTGGAGGTGATGTTAAAGCAATAGATTATTAATTTAAGGACTCCTTTGTAAGGCTGCATTGAGCATATTGTGTGATAAGAAAAGAGTGAATGTTACATTTTCTGGTGACATTGTTATATGGTCAAAACAAGTGAATCTTACATTGATAAAGCACCCCTAATATCTAAAGAAGGAATGTAAACAAATTGCTGGAAAAGCTCAACACGTCTGGCATCATCTGTAGAGAGAAATCAGACTTAGCATTTCAGATCGAGTGAGCTTTCCTCACTCAACCCAAAATATTAACTCTGATTTCTCCCCACAGACGCTACCAGACCTGCTGAGGTTTTCCAGTAATTTCTATTTATGCTTTTGATTTACAGAATCCACAGTTCTTTCGGTTTTTATGTAACAAATAAGGCTGTCCTCATCAACTTTCTGTCACAAATGGTGTTGAACATTGCACAATCAGGAGTGAGCATGCCCACTTCCAAACTTTTGATTGAGGGAGCATCATTGATGAAGCTGCTGAAGATAGATGAAGATGCCCTGAGGAATTCCCGCAGGGAGATCCTGAAGCTGAGGTGATTTTCCTCCAACGACCACAATCATCTTACTTTGTGTTAGGTACCAATTCCAAGTGACTCTAGGTTTACTAGGCCAAATGAGACTTTTACATCAAGGGCAGTTTTTCTCTCCTCATCTCTTTGATCAATGTCTGAGCCAAGGCTGTAATGAGGTCAGGAGTTGACTGGTCCTGGTGTAACTCAAACTGACTGTCACTGAGCAAGTTATTGCTAAGCAAGTGTTGCTTGATGGCACTGTTGATGACACCGATCATTTTATGGATGACTAAAAGTAGTCTGATGGGTCAGATGGGATTTGGTATACAGGACATCCATAAGCAATTTTCAACATTGGTGGATAGATATCAGTGTTGTAGCTGTACTGGAACTACTTGGCTATGGGCACAGTAAGTTCTGGGACACATGTCTTCAGTACTATTGCCAAAATGTTTTCTAGGCTGAGTTTCATCTTGATATTATATGCCGTGAATTGAACTGACTGGTGACTTGCACCTATCATGTCAAAAATTTCTGGACAAGGCCAAGATAGGTCATCAACACAGCACTTCTGGCTGAAAACTGAAACAAATGTTCAACCTTAACTTTTGCCCTTTTCTGTTGAAATACCCCATCATTAATGATCAGGATATTTGTGGAGTACCTCCTCCAGTGAGTTGTTTAATTTTCCACAATCAGGACTGCAGAGCTTAGATCTGATCTGTTGGTTGTAGAATCATTTAGCTGCGTCTTTCGCTTGTTGTTTATGCAAATAGTCCAGGTTGACACTTCATTTTTAGATAAGCCAGGCGCAACTTCTGGCATTCCCTCCTGCACTCTTCTTTTAAACTTGGTTGATTCCCTGGTTTGATGATCATTGAAGAGCGAAGGATATCCCAGGCCGTGAGGTTGCAAATTGTGATTAATTACAACTCTACTGCTACTGATGCTTCACAGCACTTCAAGGATGCCCAGTCATAAGCTGCTAGATCTGCTTGAAGCCCTTAAGTGTGGCACTGAAAAAGCACAGCCAGTCAGGCAGCATCCAAGGAGCAGGAGAGTCAACGTTTTGAGCATAAGACTCTCCTGCTCCTAGGATGTTGCCTGACCGACTGTGCTTTTCCAGCACCACACCTTTTGACTCTGATCACCAGCATCTGCAGTCCTCACTTTCTCCTGCTTGAAGTCTATCCTGTTTAGCATGGCGATAGTGCCACACAACCCAAAGTAAGGTATTCTCAATGTAAAGGCAAGACTTCATCTGTACATAGACTGTGTGGTGGTCACTCTGATACTAACATGGACAGATGCATCATTAGGACAGATTAGTGAGGATAAGGTTAATATGTTTTCTGTCTCTTGGTAGTTCGCTTGTCACCTGCCGCAGACCCAGCCTAGCAGCTATGTCCTTTCAGACTCATCCAGCTCAATCAGTAATGCTGTTTCCCAGCCACTCTTGGTTATGGACATTGAAATCCCACATCCAGAGTATGTACTGCACCTTGCCACCATTTGTGCTGATGCCAAGTAACATTCAACACAGAGGAGCACTGATTCTCAGCTGAAGGAGGAGTGGCTGGTAGGTGGCTAGTAGGTGGAAGCTCCTTAACATGGCTGACCTGATGCTATGAAGTGTCATGGGGTCTGGAGTAAAAGTTGTTAACTCCCACGACAACTCCCTCTCAACTATATCTCACTGTCATAGAGATGGCATTGAGTAGGAAATTGTATGAAATGTATAAATCCTTGAGTATTCTATATGTCAGGCTATTTCTTAATTAGTTTGTGAACCAGGTCTCCAAATTTTGGCACTAGCACCCAGACATTGACACCTTTCTTAACAGTCAACAGAACTGAGTTTGCTTTTGTCATTTCTGTTGCCTAGGTCAATGCGAGATGGTCTGTCTCATTTCATTCCTCTTCAATGGTTGAAACAATTAAATAGCTTTCCAGTTCATTTCATTTGGCAGTTCAAAGTCAACCATATCACTGTGGTCTGAAGTCACAGAGTCATAGAGATGTACAGCATGTTGAAACTTCCTCCTCTAAAGAACATTACAGAATTAGATGGATTTTCTTTTTACAAATTTCAACATTAATTTCAGAGTTTTCATGAGACTTTTAATTCAAAATTTCATCTAAAGTGAGGTTCAAACCCAAGTCCCTGAACATTACCTGGGTCTTTGGATTATAAATCCAGAATCAATAACATTATACCATCACCCCGCCCCCAATCCATTAAAATAGGAAATGAACGCTTCTCCCCTCCTGGGGGCACTATGTACACAAAGCTTAACTTACTCTAGTGAAATGCAAAGGTCAGTGGTTCACAGCTGACCTTATGAAGAGTTATTCATTTCACCAGGCTTAAACTTCTATTCCCATCAAATTCCACTCATATTTTCATAGCAAAGTTCAGTTGGTAAACTGTGTATTATCCTGGAACTCATTCTGGATACTACCTGGGTGCACCAGGCACCACATCTGCCACCCCCACCCCACCAACCTTCTCCGGACTCCCTCACAAAACCCATGGACACACCGATTCCAATCTTGACCACCTACTGCCAACAGACCCAAGCACCCAACTTATTCTGACTTGACCTTCCAAATTACCATAAGCCCATGCCCTACACATATGCCACCCTAACAACCTCCATAACAACCCATCTGGCACTCTGCCCTTCCTCCTCCAATGTTATTTTTTTTTATTCACTCATAGGATGGCTAGGTCAGCATTTATAACTCATCCCTAATTACCCAAAGGGTAGTTAAGAATCAATCATATTAGTGTCGGTCTGGAGTCCCTTCCTAAAGTACATTCATGACACCAGATGGGCTTTGCTGACACTCAACCGTTGCTTCATGATCATCATTACACCCTTAATTCAAGATTCTGCCATGGCGGGATTTAAACTCTGGTCCTCAGAACATTAGCTGAGCTTCTGGATTAATGGTCGAGTGACAATGCCACTAAGCCATTGTCTCTCCTTAATATTCTGTATTCTCTGACACTATACACCTTCATCAACCTGCCACCCAAACACTCCCACCCATCCTTCTACCTCTTGTACACCAACCTCCTCACCAACTTAGCGCCCCATCCCTCCTTACACATCTGGCAATCAACCCCCTCACTGTTCTTTTGTCAGGAGCTGTCAAAATTTAGGATTGTGGTTTTAGGACCTGTGCTGGGGTCTGAGCGGACACCTGACCTCCACTGGACTGCCACAGCTGAGAAAGCTCCTAGCCCGAGACTGTTATCCAGAAAATTCCTCCCACGGTACTGAATAATGTTTTGGCTGATCGGTGTCAGACATTGGGATTCCAACCAGTTTGGAAGATTTGGGCAAAATGTCATTCATGATTCACTCTACAACTAGCAAATTATCATTATTTTCCTTAAATATCTTTTAACCAAACTTTGGCTGCTTTGGAAAGATGTCTCTACAGTGTTATGATCCCAGCTGATATTATCACTGGACAAGTCAGATTCTTGGCTGAAATCTGGTTTAATAGGTCATATCTTCTTTTTCACAATTTAACGAGGTCATCTTTCATTAAAACACAAGTATACAATGCTGCAGATTTGGTTTTAGCAATATACTGTTCATTTCACAAACATTTTAATTGGAAAATGATTTAAGTATTATGGATGAAATTATGCATATGTACACAAGTGATATTTAATTTTTTTAATATAAAATTTTGCCCCACACAAATCTAGTACATAACTGTTATTGATTCAATTAGATTAGATTGTATATTTGCTGCTTGGTGTAATTTTAAACTCCAAGCTAATCCACTTAAGCAAGGACGATAAGTTGAAGTGATTCATGTACATAGCTTACCTATTTATTTCTATGGCATTAAATTCCTGTTAAAGTCTATAACACCAGTATTTAATCAGCAAAGGAGTCACTTATACCTTTATAAAATTTCTAGTAAATGGAAGTTAGTGTTTAATAGTACAATTCATGCTAATCTCCAACAAAAGTTACCCTGGCAAAACAGTACAGCTATGGTTTAATTGCTGCTACAATATTGGATGCTTTTTTAATTAAAATCTTTGCTGGAAGGTATTTTTGACTTGCAACCACAAAATTTAAAAGTAGACTAAAGTGCCTTGCTTTTTAAAGGTTTTTCAATTTCTACTCACTTTCTGGTCCTATAACTATTTAAAGCACTAAAGAAAAAAAATTGAAAACCAGATAACACAAATACAAACACATATCCATGATTAATACCCTCAGAAAATATATATCTTCCTATATCTAAAATAAAATTGAGGCTTTTTAAAATTTATTACAGCTTTCATATTTGATATTATTGAAGTGATGTCAAATGTGGAATGTGGAATTTATTTTTTGCATTGCTTCATATATGTACTTTCCCAACATTACACTCATGCTCATGGTAGTAGTGACTAAAGTGAAAATTGTAGCAACATTTTTAGGGAATCTAAAAAAAACATTGTTTTTATCCATCAATTCTATTAAACTAATACAACAGATTATCACCAAAAACTGACTACTAAATTGGTACACACATTTAAAATGAAAATCAACTGCACTCCACACCAAGCAAATAATTAGCACGTGCTATAAACATCTCTCCTCCATAGCAATTAAGATATCAGCAGTAAAGACAGAAGAGGTGCTGTCATGTCAGATACTTACTATATGAGTATTTAACATGGACAAGTTGGCCTCTATGCGTGAACAAATGGTTAGTTAATCTTTTTTAGCAATGCTATAAATATAGTAAATAGTGGCCAGGACAACAAAAAACACCCCACCCTGAAAAGGTACAATGGAGCTTTTTGTTTAAACAACCATCTCAACAGACAAATAAAGCTTTACTTTGACATATACAGCAAAAGACAGCAGGTTCATCATTCTCAATATTGCACTGAGTCAACTTAGATGTGCCGTAAAGAACTAAAATTAAACTGTGACCTGCAATCTTTTGACCAATGGTGAGCGGTATTAGCACCAAGTGACTTTCAAACCTACAATTGTAAGATAAAAAGCAAACCAAAAAAAAGAGGAAAATCAGTTATACCAGATGCAAATCACATAGTGCAGATATTATAGGCAAATAACATAGCAGCATATTATACTGATAGGTGGTCAAATCATTCATTAAAACAATTATTTTGCTCCAAATACACAAATCAAATACAAGAATGATTCTTGATCAGTGATCATGTCCTCCCAATGTAAATGGAAACACGATGAGAAAACCAGGAATAACTCATTTTGCTGAGGTGTGATGTAAAGAATATTATTTGCTTCTTCACTTCATTCAAATGGATTAGAATGGGGATGATTTAAAACTTATTGGTAGGAAGAATAAAAAAGTAATAAATCATTGTAATGGAGAAAGCCTGCAAAACATGGGAGTGCACAGTTAGCTGTGCCTAGAACATGAATTACAGAAGTTAAATATGCGTATGCAATAAGTATTTAAGGCAGCAAATGGAATGTTGCTGTTTATTGTGAGAAAAATGGAGTCCAAAAATAGGGAAGTGGAGTTCGAGCTGCATAGAGTCTTAGTTATATTGCATCTAAAGTGCTGTGTATAGTTTTTGTTTATTTGATCACTTGACTGATTCCTGGGATGAAGACATTATTTTATGAGGAAAAGCTTGACTCATTGGAATTTAAAGAATTAAATGTGATCCTTTAGAAGCACATAATATCCTGAGTGGACTTGACAGGTGGATGCTATAAGGATGCTTCCCCTTGCAGCAGTTTAGAACAGGGGACTGTTCAAAAATTAGGGATCACCCATTTAAGATTAGAATGAAAAGAGTGTCTTCTCTCAGAGGGTTGTTAATCTGTGCACAACTCTTTGCCACAGGAGAGTCAAGGCTGCATCACTAAATAAATTCAAGGCTGATTTTGATAAACTTTTGATCTATCATTGCAGCTTTCATAGTAAAGAGTTCTGGGGAACAGACAGGAAAATTGATTTAATTAATTAATCATGAACTTATCAAATGATGGAGCAGGCTCAAGAGGCCTTACCCAGTACTCTTGTTTCTAATTTTTGTATTTTATGTCCAATTGTAGATAATATACCTTAGGAATGATGGGAGCACTTATAGAGTGGATGCACAACAGATTTATGAAAATGGTTCCATGGATGAGGGATTTCAGTTACTTGAATTGACTGGTGGAGTTGGGATTATTTTCCACCGAGAAGAACTAATTGAGATAATATTTCATAGAACTTTTCAAAATCATGAGCTATCCAGGAAAGAGAAATTGTTCTTGCTAACTGATGGTTTAAAAACCAGAAGGTACTAATTGAAGGTGACTGGTAATAGAAACAACAGTCATTTCAGGAAAAACATTTTCGCACAGGGAGTGGTTAGGATCTCGAATGAACTGCCTGAGAAGGCAATGGGGGTGATGGAGGAAATTATGTGAAAAATAATAAAATAAAATAAATCAAAACAGGTCTATTTCAGTGAATTTATTTTGGACATCCAGGTGCAACTCTGGACAGTTGAAGTAATCCTGTGAGTACGATCCAAGGACAACTTGAGGAAGAAGCAGGGTAGTAGTTGTCAGGTTCCTTAGGTGCCTCAGGTGTATTTTGGCAGCAGGGGACAGATGAACTTGGGGATGGGAGGACTGAGGTAGCCTTTTACACTGTTTAAAGTAGACAAGAACTTGTCTAGCAAGTGCATAAACCCATGAAACTTAAACAGTCAAAGAACTGTCAGTCTATCATAGGGTCACAGATTCATAGAGTCAGAGTCATACAGCATGGAAACAGACCCTTCCGTCCAACTCGTTCACCCTGACCATGTTTCCCAAACTAAACTAGTTCCATTTGCATGCATCTGCCCTCTGAATCTTTTCTATTCTTGTACCTATTAAATGTTGTAATTGTATCTGCATCCACCACTTCCTCTGGCAGTTCCTTCCACATACGAACCACCCTCTGTGAAAAAATAACTCCTCAGGTTGGTCATAAATCTTTCTATTCTCACCTTAAGAATACGTTCTCTAGTTTTAATCTTCCCTACCCTTGGAAAAAGACAATTGCTATTCACCTTACCTATGTCCCTCTTGATTTTATAAACCTCAATAAAGTCATCCCACATTCCAAAAAAGTCCCAAACTATCCAATCCTGGCAACATCCTTGTAAATCTTTTCTGAACCCTTTCCAACTTAATAACATCCTACCCATAAAAAGACATGTCAGGGCAGCACAGTGGCTCAGTGGTTAGCACTGCTGCCTTGCAGCACCAGGGACCCAGGTTTGAGTCCAGCCTCGGGCGACTGTCTACATGGAGTTTGCACATTCTCCCTGTGTCTGCATGGTTTCCTCCGGGTGCGCCAGTTTCTTCCCACAGTCCAAAGATGTACAGGTTAGGTGAATTGGCCATGCCAAATTGCCCATAGTGATAGGTGCATTAGTAGGGAGTAGGCAAATGGGTCTGGGTGGGTTACTCTTCGGAGGGTTGATGTGGACTTGTTGGGCCGAAGGGCCTGTTTCTGCACTGTAGGGAATCTAATCTAATCTAATCAAACTGTCAAAGAACCATCAAAGCTGCAAAAGAAGTCAGAATACATCTTCCATGAAAGATTAATTATAAGGAATTTCAATGTATTATATGATTTAACTTAATCAATGAGAGGGATTTCTATTAAGACATCGCCAATAGGCAGAATTTTATTTTATATCAGTATGCCTTCTGTGGTTTGCCCAAGGTGGATAATAGATAAGTTGACATCAAAAAAAAGGGAAAAGGTGGGTGAGTGGGAACACAGATTGGCACAAACCTTTGGCACAGGGGCCTTCAATGGCTCTGTAACTCAATGGGGCATGGTATGCATGGGAGATGTTGGGGAGCTGTGAGTGTGGGTTGAGGAAATAGGAATAGGAACATAGGATGGTATAGGCGCCCAGGGGAACATGGAGTTGTGTATAGGTGCATAAAGGATGCATGGAGGGTCTTGGGGCCATGTGGTTGGTTACAGAGCATTAGGTTGAAGCATTTGCATGGATGGGGAACAGGAGAATGTGTGAAGGAGAAATTACGTAATGTAAAGGCTGCAAGGCTGTTTTTGATTTCATTAATTATTTTAACAAACTTCTACAGATTACTGGTGCACCAATTTAAATTTGCAATCAGCAGTCTCTGAACTCATTCTCGAGTCACCTGGCCCAACTCCCAGTTCTGCCACAGTGGAATGAAAATCCAATCTCCAAGACCTATTTTCCCTAGGTCCAGTTTTTTGGAGCTGGGTAGTGTCCTGTATCTGTGTATCTAACCCTCAGCGGTTATGCTTCCCCATTTTGCACGGTAACACTAGGATCATCTGCAGTGTCAGCCTAGTTATTAACCACAGATTTATCAAGAATAACTGAAGCAGGGATAATGTGTTCATATATTTTTCTGATTACTAGCACTTGCAGTAGACCAAGTTGCCCACTTCTATAAGGGACAAAATAAAAGAGTGTCACAGGTGACATTCATATGATCAGCCTGCGTCATATCCTGTGCATCAGCAACAAATCATGCATTTTCCAACTTTCCAAGTGTGCTAGATAGATTTGCTGAATGAATCACTATTCAGATATTGCACAATCAACAATGTCAAATGGAACTTGCATCCTTTAAATGTGCAATGCTTTATGTTTGACAGCATTTTAGCTTTTGGATGGGGAAATAATAAAATATTCATAAGATTTAAGGCATTCGTGACTGGAATAGATATTTGCATTTAGTTTAGGATTTGTTTGTGCAGCATTATCAGCTTCCTTCAGAGCTGCCATTTCTACTCTTGCAGTTGGAGCCACTGAATGTAACAGAGAAGCTGCCAGATATCTCCTGTCAAATCTGCTGAACAATGCTTCTCTGGAGAAAACACAATGGAGTCGTAATCAGGGCAAGTCTCTTTACTTCACTGCACACGTCATCATCTCCAAGGCATCATCACATTAACACCCATACTCTTTCAACATTGGTGTGGAATAGTATCAATATTTTAAAAACTTCCCATCAGTTCAAATGAAATGAGAATTAAATTCAAAGGATTCACTAACTTGAATTTTGAAATAGTGCTTTCATGTCTTTGATCAATGACTTTTCTTGCAATTTACAAAAGAAGATCTTTAATAAGATTTTTTTTTGCTGGTTCTTACTTTATACTGTCTTAACAACTTACAATATCTCAGAATTAAATAAACAGCTAAAACGTCATCCAAGTAACATAAATGTATAAATTAAACATTTTCACACCTTTATGAACTGCCATATTTAAACTCTTCCAAATTGAAAAAAATGCACACTTCTTTGATTTTTGTATACCTCACCATGTTTTATATTAACAACTTGTACTTATGTAATGCTTTTAGTATAGAAAAACGTCATAAGGAGTCTCATAGAACTGTAGTTGGAGAAAAAATTATAGAAGCAAAGAAGTAATGTTAAAGAAAGTAATGGAAACCTCAGTTAAAGCTGACATTTTAACTGTGATTACACTAGAGAATGATAGGGAACAGAAAAAGGAAGCATTTAACACTTATTGGAACACTCAGAAATCTTTGTTTGCATATGCAGACTCCTGAAAGTAATTGACACTTAATATGCATAAGCAGTCATGAGCAAATCGAACGTTGTAGGGTGCAATACGTTGCACGGATAGGACCCAAGGGAATGTGCATTCTAAAATTTTATTACCAAGAACTTTATCAAGACTCAAGATTAAAAAATTAGAAGTTTTTTTTGACTTCGTACTTCTCTCTGCCCTGTTACCATTTTCATCTCCTTCAGAAAGGATCTTCTCTCCGTCAGGTGGAGGTTGTCGATATTTATTTATCATTGCGCTATATTCAGTCCCATTCTTAACTCCTCAGATAATGAAGTAGCCTGTCCCCAGATGCAGAAAGATCTGGACAATATTTATTCATTCGTAGATAGCAGGCAAGTTACATTTGTTCATCTCCAATCAGAAAGTGTCTAACCATTTCCCATTGATGCTCATGAGTATTCACATTATTGACTCCACCGTCGTCATCTACCTGATGTTATTCACAAACTTAACTCTATCAGCCACATAAATGCTGTGGTGAAAAGAACAGGTTAGACTGTGGGAATAACTCACTTTCTGACTCCCCACAATCTGACTATCTATAAAGCACAAAGCAGGAGTATGAGTGCAGATTCTGAACTTGCCTGCACCTTCAACCCCCTTCAAGTAATCCAAGCCATGCATGAAAACAACAGCTGCCTCTCTTAGCGTCCCATTCACACATCAAACACTCACTCCCTTCAATACCTGAGCAATGGGGAAGCAATGTTCTATCTACAAATTGCAACTAAAAGCTACTTTGACAGCATCTCCAGACACAGAATATTTATCTCCTGATATCACATTTCCAACGCCCCTTCTCCAAGTCCCTCCTCCCTACCTTTTATCTTCTCCTGCTGAACACTCTCTGCTCATTCCTGAAGAAGGGCCTGTGCCCGAAACGTCGAATCTCCTGTTCCCTGGATGCTGCCTGACCTGCTGTGCTGTTCCAGCAATAAAGTTTCAACTTTGATCTCCAGCATCTGCAGACCTCACTTTCTCCTCACAGAATATTTATCACCCAGCTAATCCAAGGCGGCAAGCACATGAGGAATTATGCATTTGTAAAATGCAGGTAATGCTTGCCTAATCTAATTTTTGGTAAAGCTAAAACGGTCAATGTTCCTTATCTGTTGCTGAAACCCTTAGAATATTTTTATTACCCCAGATGAATATTCAATAACATTCCTCGCTGTTCTCCCATATCCTACCATCTGTAGTTGAGTATCCCACATCTGGGGACATGGCAGGTGTCAGCACATCCAAAGTGCAATTTGATAGCCTTGTTCTAGGAGAACCACCTTCACGATCTCTTCCTTGCAGGAAAGCAAATTTGAAATCATCCAAACTCTTTTGCCTGCATCTTAACTCCAAGTCCCATTCCCATATCACCTGATTCCCATATCGCATGACCTACATTGGCTCTGGATCAAGCAACACCTTTATTTTGTAAAATTCTCATCTTTCATGGCATTACTCATTACTATGTCTATAATCTTCTCACCCCCAAAGCACTGAGATATCAGTGCTCCTCTAATTCTGACTTTTTGAACATTCCCAAATATAATTGCCCATGATTAGTAGCTATGCTTTCAGGCAACTGAGCCTTTGGTTGCCTGACCTAATAGCTTCAAATGTAATTTGATATTACATTTGGTTATTTAATCACATTAAAGGCATTATGTAAACATTAGTTATCATCAATAAGAATTTTAAGAAAGTATTTGACAAAGAATTACATAAAAGTATACTTAATGATTTGTTTCATATATTTGTTCATGGGATGTGGACATTGCCCATTAGAGCAATATTTTTGCCCATCACTGATTGTGCTTAAGAAAGAGGTGGTGAGCTGTCTTTTAGAACTGTTGGAGCTTGAGAGTTAGTGCCCTCTTGGATAAAATAATGCATTCAATATAGAAAAGAGCAAGTCATGCTAAATTATTGTTCATTAACTCAAAATTGTTAGACAGTAGAATGTCCAAGTTTCCACACTTGAATCATTTTTTTCCCTCATATAGGGTGGCATGGTGGCTCAGTGGTTAGCACTGCTAACCCACAGCACCAGGGAACTGGGTTTGATTCCATCCTTGAGTGACCGCCTGTGTGGAGTTTACATATTCTCCCTTTGTTTATGCTGGTTTCCTTGAGGTGCTGTACTTTACTCCCACAGTGCAAAGATGTGCAGGTTAGGTGGATTGGCCATGGGAAATACAAGATTACTAGGATAGTGGGTGTAAGTCTGCATGGAATCTCTTCAGAGGATTGGTATGGTCTCGATGGGCCAATTGGCCTGCTTCCATCTTGTAGGGATTCTATGATTTTATCTTTTATGTAAATGATTTTGATATTGGAACATAGAGTAAAATTTTGAATTTTGCCAACATACCAAATTTTGAGATTTGGCCAAACAATAAGTCTAATACACATTGACTGCAAAGGACATCGATGGGTGGACAGAATGAGCAGATAATTATCAAATTAAGTTAAAAACAGAATTGTGAGGATTTTGTCAGTAAGGGAGATGCAAAGATTTAATGGCACAGTTCTGAAGAGTGCGCAGGGATGGAAGGAGCTGGGGGTTCATCTTTGAATACAGCAGCAGCATTGCGAGAATACTTAGAATATTCTATGGGACCTTAGGCTTCATAAATAGAGATTTTGACCTTTTTTTTTCCAAGAGAGAGCACCTCCATGATGGCAAAAATATCAGAAATCCTTGAAAACCTCAAGTCCCACACATAAACATGGTATTTTCTCTTGTCATGAATGTGGGAATGAAGCAGGTTCAGGATTTGCACAGGCACAGTTTGCCATTTAAATCATCAGCTGCCTCCAATCCTGTGTGATTTTAGTGAGATATCTGAAATGCAAAATATGCAGATTAGATCAGTTAAGAGCAGGTCTGAACCTTATGGCTGCATTTGGATGAGTGGCACCTTTTTACAGAGCTATGGTAACCCATTGGATCTGGTCCTAGGACATACTTCTGAGGGAATAAGCATCCCTTTGTTAGAGGTAAGGCAGCCTTCGGGGGATGTACTGTATCTCTTCGGAATGTTGAAAGTGTGGCGTTTGTAGTGAGTTCAGCAGCTAGACCTCATAGAATTTGAGTCCCTGATTTGGATTATTAACCTGGTCCAATTAGGGAGTCATGGCTGGCACTCTGGGATCAGGGATACAGATGCCAGACTCCGTAAGAGACAGAACTATAGTCAAGGACTGTTCATGTATAAATAAAGGGTTTCTTTGTGACAGGATACTGGCATCTGCAGAGTTATGTCAGAGAGTAGGCAAACTTATTTGCAAAACGTGCACTGGGGTTGTCAAAGAACCATCAAAGCTGTCCAAAAAAATGTGTGGACTTAATATAACAGGACTAGATATTTCTGTGTGCCCGTTGACATAAGCCATGATAGGTTGCATGACTTTATTTCCCAAACCATCACTTTCACAATGCAGTACTGTCAAATGAGCATTTTGATGCTCAGCTAAAATGACATGTAAAATAGAAACGGTTACTTTCATAAGAGATCCTGTACTGAAATTTGTTTCCATGCGAGATAAGTTGAAGGAATTTCATTGTGTTGAATGGATTTTTTGTATCAATAAGAATTTTTTAAAATTTAAAAACAGCAATAGACATTCAATTATTTTAACTTATCTCATGAGATTTGGCCATGGTGGAAATTAAATGACTTGGTTTGGAAAGGAGAGGGCAAAGACTGGTGGGTGAATATACATCCATAGGTGCTAAGTTTGCATCAGGTTTATAAACAGCCATTTGAATGTTTGGAGTCACAGGTTGGCAATAAGGATATATAAGGGAACATATTTGATTATTTGAGTGTATTTGGGTGCCAAAGGAGTATGAGAGGCTACAGGGAGGCATGTAGAGAGATATAGTGTAGTATGAGGGAGCATGGGGGTATGGGGGAAGGAGGGATTGAGAGGCTGGGTGTTTTAATTTTTTATTATTAAACTGCAGTTGATTGTAAATGCAGTAAGTCAGGTCTTGTGGTCAGCGAACAGCTTTTCATCCTGTTCCAGATTCCCAATCTGCCTTCAATGAACTCCACCACCTAAAATGAAAATCTGACCTCCCTGTTTAGATTTGTACAGTTGGGAAGTGTCCCATCTCTGCACTTCTGAACAGGGGGAAAAAAATTGGGTTGCTCTCCTACAAGCAAAGAAGATTGAGGGGAGACTTGATCATGAGTTACGAGTTCAGATGAGTAAACAAAGAAAAGTTGCTTCTATTAGCTGACAGTATAAGGACTAAAGGATTCACAAATCTTTTCAGAAAAAGATGCAGGGTGATGTAAGGAAGAACTTTTTGATGCAGTAAATACTTTATGTGTAACCTGTTACCTTCAAGAGTGGAAGAAACACAGATGACCAATGATTTCCAAAGAAAACTGAAGTACTTAACAGTAATAAGCTTACGGGGCTATAGCAATTTTTTTTATTCATGGGTTGTGGCTAGGTCAGTATTTATTCTCATTCCGAATTGCCAGAGCTGGAGACTGGAAGCGACAGTTGGCATGGACTTGGTGGACCATATAATTCACTTCTGTGCCATAATGACTCCATGACGAAGACGTGCAAGTCCCCTCATCAAGTCTCACACCAACCTGACTTGGAAATATTTAGCTCTTCCTTTACTGGGTCAAAATCCTGGAACTCCTTTCATAACAGCCCTGCAAGTATACCTTTATCACATAACAACTTGCATTCCCTGCAATTAGGGATGAGCAATCAATAATCCTGCTGGTGATATCCACAATCAGTGAACAAATATCATCTGATGAAAGAAAATCAAAAATATTTGAAACAAGGGCTTGAATGATTGAAGTCTATTGAAGGATAATGTTCCTCCTTTACAGCAGGAGATTTTCTCTTAATTATGATCTGGTAAAGCGATGCATGCATTCCTACTTGTGAATACAATAGTCTTAAAATAACTACTATCAAAGTTAAAAATATCTTGATAACATGAGAATGTTGGCACAGTCTCACCACACTACCAAAACTTCTGTTCATTAATTCCACAGTATACCTCAATCTATATTCACTCTTACAGATCTTCCTGGAAGATACTTTAGTGCTATTAGCTGGATAGCTCTCAATCACAATAGTGCCTTTGAAGTACCAGAAGAAATGTGTCTGCCATTTGAACCACAGCAAATCTTAGATGTCGAGTTGAAACACATTTTTTAATAGATCAATATTTTAGGTATAGATCCAACTGATCTTATTTTATCTAAATCTAATTACTTAATTCCCATGAATAACTTGCAATGAAAAATAACTGAAATGTTTCCTGCTTTGATTTAACGCACCCTCCCTACATCATCATAATATTATTAGCACTATACGTCTGTTCTGATATAATACGATCATTCCATTCTCATGCGATCTCGCATTATAAGAACATTGCACAATAGCTGCACCAGTCAAACTAATGGGGCTGGAATCGCATTATAGCCAACACAGGGATAGTTCGCATTCTACAAATAACGGTCCAATTTCTTCAACTGTATTAAAGCCAACTCGTGTTATAGCAGTACAAACTATATACTACAGCTTCCTGCCTTAGTCCTTATTTAAACTGGATACTGTATATTGATCCCTCAAATGCTACATGTAGTATTCCTTCCTGCTGTCACAAGTCATGATGTGCAATATCTGTTGGGCACTAACATCAAAGAAATTATTAATTGCATCTGGTGTACGGTGAGTCCTGCGTCTGTCACTACTACAGCATACTTTGCTTTGAAATCACTCTTCGCCTATGAGTTGATGCTTCAAAATACCTGAAGTGCGATGAGCAAAGTTATTTATTACAAAAATAAGATATAAAATATAACATGAAACTTTTTAATTTCCCAATGCTATCATCCTTATTGCCCCATAACAAAGCTCGAGATGGTAAAAGCAAATTAACTTAAATCAGGTTTACGTAGCGCTGTAATAAGTAGAAAACAAATCAGTCTTGGCTATTCGGTATGGGGGTTGATACTATTACTGAACTGCCATTTGGAAATGTATCATAAAAATATTACAACAAAGAGGGAGGCCATTTGACCTGTTACCTCTCTGCTGACTCTGCCAGAGCAATCCAAAATAATTCCACCAGTCACTCTCTCCCACATATCTTCCTGCTTCTTCATTTTAAAATAATATATTAATTTTGTTTGTTCATAATTGTCAATATATCTTATAAATCACCCAGATGACAATTACAAAGTTCCAATTTCCACATATAACTGATTATATAGACAAATAATGCACAATTCATGCATTTATTTATATTTGGAGACACAATTCCAGCGACTGTGAGGATAGTAAAAGCATCCCACTGAAGTCAAAGTTAGAGCAAGTTTCTGCCCAATATTTCCAAGATACTTTCAAAATCCTGGAATACCCTTCCTCAGTGGATGTACCAATACCACATGGATTTTGGCAGCCCAACAGCAACTTCTCAAAGTCACTTAGGGATGGGTAATAAATGCTGGCCTAGACAAAAATGCTAATTTCCTGGGAAAGAATAAGCAAAATTAATCTGCCAAATTATGTACTCACTTAACCTATCCATATCACTTTGCATATTCCCTACCTTATTTTGATAACTTACTTTCCTACGTTTCCTAGTATCATTGGAAAATTGAACTACTATACATATGTCCCCTTCAGGACTCTCTAGTCTGGGGCAGAGACAGATATTTCTGTGGCTGTGCAAGATGTGGTGGAGCCACTTTTGGAATACTGTGTATAATTCTGGTTGCTCTTCTGTTGGAAGGATGTTGTTAGACATGACAGGTTGCAGAAAAGATCGATAACAATGTTGCTAGGACTGGAGGGTTTGATCTCTAGGGATAGGTGGAATAAACTCAGGATTTTTTTCTCTGAAGGGGTAACCTTATAGAGATTTACAAAATCATAAAGGGTCATGGATACAGTGAAAAGCGAAGGTCCTTTTTCCTAGGGTGGGGAGTCCAAAACTAGAGGACATAGGTTTAAGGTGAGAGGGGAAAATATTTAAAAAAGGACCTGAGGGGTAACTCTTTCATGCATAGGATGGTATATGTCTGGGATGAGCTGCCAGAAGAACTGGTGGAGGTGGGTCTAATTACAATATTTAAAAAGGTATCTGGATGGGTAAATGAATAGAAAGAGTTTAAAGGGATATGGGCCAAATGTTGGTAAATGGGACCAGGTCAAATTGAGATACCTGGTCTGCATAGATGAGTTTAGGGTCTGTTTCTGTCCTGTATGACTTTTTGACTAAGTCACTTATATAGACTAGAAATAGCTGAGACCCCTGGACTGATCCACAATTTGCGAAGATGAAAAAGACACATTTATCTCTAATCTCTTCTTTCTGTTAGCTAATCATCGTTAATCCTTTTTAATATGTTAACAACTATACAATATGCTCTTATCTTCTGTAGTAACCTATAATGTGGCACCTTATCAAATGCCTTTTGGAAATCCAAATACACCACAGCTACATATGCACCATGCACACTACTTTCTCAAAGAACTCTATTAAAGTAGGTAAACACAGTCTCCCTTTTTCAAAATCATGAGCCAAGAATGAGGCAGTGACCACTGCACAGCTGAAAATATTTAAGGGTGATAATACATTCCACACTAATCTATTTTTGCATATCTCTCTCCATCCTTATCCTGCAATTGTTTATGACTTACAACCTGCATGTTACAATAACCATGTACCACGTTTTGCCATGCCACTAGACAACATTCAATTACAGCTATAACATTGGCATCTACTAAACAATGTAGAAAATTGTCCAGAAAATTCTGTACATAACAAGCAGGACAAATCCAACCATACCAATTACCTTCTACTCTCAATTGTTAGTATAGCAAATGTCATCAACAGCACTTTCTCAACAATAATCTGCTCAGTGACACTCCGTTTGGGTTCTGCAAGGGCCACTCAGCTCCTGACCTCATTACAGCTTTGGTTTAACCATGGAAAAAGAGCTGAATTCCTGAGGTGAGGTGGCAGTGATATCTAGAAGACATTTGAACAAGTGTAGCATCAAGGAGCTCTAGCAAAACTGGAGTCAGTTGAATTCGGGGAAAGTTCTCTAATGACTGGAAGCACAAAGTCAGGTGGCTGTGGTTGTTGAAGGTCAATTATCTCAACTCCAGCATATGTATGTAGGAATTCTTCAGTGTAATGTCCTGAATAATATATTGAGCTATTTTATCGATGACCTTCCCTCCATTTCAAGGTCAGAAATTGAGATGTTCACTGAAGATTTCACAATATTCAACACCATTCATGACTCCATAAATACTGAAACAATTCATACCTAATTGTAACATGACCTGGACAATATTTTAGGTTTGAACTGACATGTAAGAAGTAACTTACGGGCAATGGTCAACTCCAAGAGGAGATAATATAACCTTCATCCCTTAGCATTCAGTGGCATTACCATCATTACACCTCCAGTATTCACATCTTGGAATTACCACTGACTAGAAACTGAAATGGACTAGCCATATGAATGCTGTGGCTATACAAATAGATCAGAGACTTGAACACCTGCACCGAGTAATTCACCTACTGATTCCCCAAAACCTGTCCACCACCTGTAAAGGTACAAGTGAGGAGCATGAGCAAATACTCTCCATTTGATTCTCTAAATGAAGTTCCAATAATCAAGAAGCTTGACACCATCCAGGTCAAAGTAGTCCACTTGTATGGCACCAAATCCACAAATACTAAGTAATTCCACTTCCAGTGCTCATTAGCAGGATTGTATGAGATCTATAAGATGCACTGCAGAAAATTACCAAGGCTCCCCAGACAGCATCTTCCAAACCCATTACCACTTCCAACTAGCAGGACAAGGGCAGCAGACACACAGGAACACCACCACCTGCAAAGTCCCCAGCAATTCACTAAACATCTCGACTTAAAAATATAACACTGCTCCCTCAATGTCATTGGGTCAAAATCCTAGAACTCCCAGTCTCAAGGCATTGTGGTTCTATCTACACAAAGCAAACTGCAGCAGTTCAAGGAGGAAGTTCACCATAAACTTCTCAAAGGCAATTAGGATGGGCAATACATGCTGGCCAATCTAGCTATATTCACAATCTATGAATTAGTAACAACTTCTGAATTATTGAGAAGAAAACATCAGAAACAGAGAACAGTGGAAGATATTAGTTCAAGAAACTCGTGTTAAGTAATAAATGAATGGTTGTAGCATTTTTAGAGGTCTCAAGAAGAGACGTGAATGCAGACATTTGCAAAAGAGTTACAGCCATGTCAGCAAAACAAGGGGCATTTAAGTGAAGACAGGGTGATTCTTTGCTGAGGTTTGAGTATCTGTAAGATTCTGGTGAGGGTAAAAGGGTGGACTCTTTCTTTTGGATACTTGCAAGAAGACTGTTACAAATCATTGTTGCAAACTGTAATGTACTTGGAACGTTTTTTCCTTTTATGGAATATGTTTTATGTCATTTTGTTAAAAATACAGGGGCAGCCTCTGCTGAATATCAGTAACTGGTAACTCTAATAAAGAAATTGCAAAAACTGATGTTTTATCAAGCCTGGCTTCAATTTGATATCTGATCTGTCAGGTACGAACATCAGCTGGGATCATAACAATGAGTCAAATACACAATGTGGATATGAACACAGTCAAATGGCATGTTTATAGACAACCCAACCAATGCTATCATGTGCCACTGCCTTGTTGTAGCCACTCCTCCTCCTCTTGAGGTCATTGTCAAATCTATGGTGGTCAGGGCAATGTCATCATGATTGCCATTTTATGGAGATTGCAGCACATTCCACAAATTAGAATACCCACTCTGGTGATAACTAGAGCACTGCTCCAGAGTGATTTTGGGAGTAGAATCATTGCTTCAGCACTCTAATCAAATATTATTCTTGGGTAATGAGACTAGCAGTAGTGGTGTCTCGTTATCCCTAAGCCAATCACTCCCTTTACCCTGGTGACTTGTATAAGATTTCCAGTAGCAAACAGTAGCACTGCAACGATCTACCAACACGTATCAAAAATCCTCCAAATACAGTCAGGTCAGTCAATCACTATCAGCAAGTGAACAGTGAGACACAAACATACCCTGAAGTAGCCATTCCAAATTTCACCAATGACCTTGTATTACATCTGTTCTGATGACTGGTGTTAGGAAAGGTGGGTAATCACTGAACTAGGCAGGAAAAAAATACATGCGCAATCTTTAATGAGCTTTAGGGGTCTTTTTAATTGGCATTCGAGAACTTAAACATCCTCAGGTACCATTCCTTGCACACACAAAACATGCTTTACCAAAATAACCCTTTGAACTAAGGATGGGTTAACCAGGTCCAGAAACTTAAGGCACGATCCTGGCCACTTTGGAGACTTTATTAGCACCTCAACTATTAGGACTAAAGTGAGAAATATAGCCCCATTTACATGCATCATTAAGAATAGCATTCAAATACAGACATCAGAAGTAAAAGAATAATGTGCTCCATTGCAGCATACAATTTGCTAGCTTTCTAAATTAGTGAAATTATTCCACGTAAATATTAGGCAATTACCTCCATATGTTATTCTATAAACATTTTGCAATCTTGAAACAATTTTTCTATTTTGTTGAAGTAATCACTAATATTTAGACTATCAACTTTAAATACATACAGATGTGTACATCCTGAAACTACTAGTTACTCAACATCATATATTGTATATATCATGCTTCAAACATATTCCATACGATAAAAACGAAATGAAAGTCTGATAAAAATCAAAGGCTATCTGCATCTTTAAGAGACTTCTGAGAGAATTTCAATAAATTTCAACACATGATGGTTGGAAGTGAGGCAGAGGTGGATTAAAGTTCTTAAATGGAAAAGCTGAAGCCAAACTACTTCCTAAATACCTACTCCTATTTTTAACAGATCAAGGTTGGAGACAGATGACCCAGATACCCACCAAATGTGGTCTCGCCATTTAATTATATTGAGGGGATTGAATGCCTTAGATTTTAGGTCAGGGTTAAATTTAGTTATTCTGTGCAAGGTTTCCTTGGTTCAGGAAATCCAGCAGCTGAATGGAGGTGAGATTGGCTACATTTAACAGTTCGTTTTTTTTAAAGCAATTCTGGGCACTTGGAGGATAAGGAGAGCTCCCAGAAACAGCCCACTAACACAAACTCCATTTTTCCTCACAACTGAAACCCCCACACTACCACTAAATTCAACCTCTTTCTCCACCCACTAACCCGCCACCCGACGCTCATGACTCCCTCTCCCTCCATCTCCTTCCATACCAAAATCTCTTCTCCAAATCCCCCAACCCCAATTACTTCTTTGCCATCCACTCTGGTAAACCTCTCACCCCCATCCCCTGCCCACCCACTGTTTCTCCACAACGTCACCAAGACCATAATCTCTCCTCTTTACTCTCAGCCATCCCGCTATCACAGGACTTCCCATTTGGAGCCCAGCCAGCCTCTCTGTTTGGATGGTAAGGAAGATTAGTTGGAGGTTTCCTGGCTGCTTTTATTCTGTGTATCTATACCAATTCCCAAGTCCTGCTCCCTCTTCCCATTGTGTACTGATCCAACCTGAGGAATGGCACTCTTGGCCAGAATTCACATGGCCTTCTTGAACTGAATACATGAAAAAATATCCCCTCAGGAGCTCAGCCTTCAATTCTTCAGCCGATCAGCAGGCCTTAGCAACAAGATTTTTTAGTCCTTGTCATTATTACACATAGGAAAGGTAGGAAAATATCCTTTACATAAAACAAGTACAATTTATAGGTTTACAAAATACGTTACTTTCTATATTAATCAATTTATTATTGTGCTAACAGAAAACAATTTTAACTGAAGCATTAAAGTATTGCTTTTTTTAAAGGAAGGTTTAAACACTCTCACTATTACAAATTGGAGTCTTGAATACTGTGACATGATTATGCTTGTACACATTAGTATCACACAGCAGGTTAATCCATATTGCAGAAAGGAAGAGATTCTACTACATGAATATCCTCAGTCAATGACTCATGATTTATACATTACAATGACAATCTTCTTTTCTTTATTTATTCAAACCTATCTGTAAACCTGAGCAGTTAGTATGTTAAAATTAATCTCCCGCAGCAGTTGAATCAAATAGATTACTGCAGATTATCAATTGCACTAAGGCAATCATGATTGAGGTTATCCCAAAAAGAAAGAATCACTCATGTTGAACAGCTTGCAATTGATTGCATTTGGAGACTGGAGCCACTTAAATGGCAAATGCAGTAAAACAAATGAGCAAGTCATAAAATACACACATTTCTTTTCATAAGGCATGGAAGGATGTGGGCATTATTGGTTTCAAGTATTGGAAACATGAGCAGCAGTCACCCAAAACTCTGAGCGTGAACTCACATGATTCTTATCGCTCAGCATAATTAACTATTATGATAAATTTGGAAGGGAGTCACAGTGAAGATTGGAAGCTCACCTATTAAATTGTTTAATGCTGCAGCTCTGAAAGAACTTTAAAGGGGCATTGTTGCAGGAGTTGAGAAAGTTCAAAAAGCAGAAATATGGCTACACAGCCAAGTTCCTGATAGATTTTGTAAACGCTTTGCTTTTTAAAAAATTATACAGTAGAAATTGGTGCAAAGGAGGGAGGTTACATTCTCTGTAGGTAACCACTTTCCGACATTTTAAAATGGGTGGAATTTTCCCAGCCCTGAGAGGCAGAAGCTAGAAGAGAATGGTGAGCTGCTGGGTAAGTCCCCAGTGGCAAGGCTAATTACGGATCAGCAGAGGTGAACAGGCAATTTAAGTCTTTGAAGCACTAATTAGGGCAATTTTCTCAGATGGCAGGCTGCCCGCACATCAACTATCCACAACTTCCTCAAGTAAGTTTCTTGTCACAGTCCTGAAGATCTTTGAGCTGGAGGCACCATGTCCAAAAGAGGAGGCTACAGCTTCAGGAAGGATATCTTCAAAACTCCCAAGGGTCCAGGACATGCACATGGTTCCCTAAGCTTAAAACATTGACATACCTGTCTGACAGCCCCTCAAAATGAAGGCATATTTTTAATCCCAGTTGGTTTGCTGAGATTTCAGAATCCCAGGTCTCATCTTGGGCCAGCAACATTTGCATCATGCCCAACATTGTTAATTGGCCAATGAGTCCAAAGATAGTGATTGTTATTTAAGAACTTACCTCGACGCCAACGGTCTTTTTGCAGCAGAGAGCGGTGGGAGCTGAGCGGAAGTGAAGTCAGAGCAAAAAGCCGTCGGGAAGGTAAGTGATTGTTATTTGAGTGGAGAAGGAACTCGAAACATTATACATGTAGTGTCTCCCATCCTCCCTCCTCCTCTAACCTAAAAAAAAGGTAAGCTACTTAGTGTTCTTGTTTTGGAGACTAAGTGTAGAGTTATGGCAGCGCAGGCAGTGGAATGTTCCTCCTGCCAGGATGTTTGAGGTAGGGGTGACCACCGATGCTCCTGCCAACTTCATCTGCAGGAAGTGCAGCCAGCTCCAGCTTCTCACAGAACGTGTTAGGGAACTGGAGCTGGAGTTAAATGAACTGAGAATTATTCGAGAGGCTGAGAAGGTGATAGATAGAAGCTACAGGGACATAGTTACGCCAGAGAACAGAGGTAGCTGGGTAACAGTTAGAGGTGGGAAGGGGAGGAAGCAGGCAGTGCAGGGATCCCCTGTGGTCGATCCCCTCAACAATAAGTATACCGCTTTGGATACTGTTGGGGGGGGGGGGGGGGGGGGGGAAATGGCCTAGCAGGGATAAGCTGCAGTGACCGGGTCTCTGGAACGAGGTCCGGCTCTGAGGCTCAGAAGGAAAAGGGGGAGAGGAGGAGAGCGCTAGTTATAGGAGACTCTATAGTTAGAGGGACATGGACGAGACTCTCGGTTGGTTTGTTGCCTCCCTGGTGCCAGAGTCCGAGACATCTCGGGCCATGTCTTCAGAATCCTTAAGGGGGAGGGTGTGCAGCCAGAAGTCGTGGTGCACATTGGCACCAATGACATAGGTAGGAAGAGGGGTGGGGAGGTCATTCAGGAGCTCAGGGAGTTAGGCTGGAAGTTAAAAGCTAGGACGGACAGAGTCGTCATCTCTGGGTTGTTGCCGGTGCCACGTGACAGTGAGACAAGGAATAGGGAGAGAGTGCAGTTGAACACGTGGCTGCAAGGATGGTGTAGGAGGGAGGGCTTCAGGTATTTGGACAATTGGACTGCATTCTGGGGAAGCTGGGACCTGTACAAGCAGGACAGGTTGCACCTGAACCAGAAGGGCACCAATATCCTGGGAGGTAGGTTTGCTAGCACTCTTCGGGGGGGTTTAAACTAATTTGGCAGGGGGATGGGATCCAGACTTGTAGTCCAGCAAGTAGGTTAGCTGTTTTTCAGGATATCCAAGAATGTAGGGAGGCTGTGGGGAAGGTAGCACTGACAGGGAATACTTGCGGACACAGAGATGGGTTCAAGTGTGTATACCTCAACGCAAGGAGTATCAGAAATAAGGTGGGTGAACTTAATGCGTGGATTGGTACTTGGGACTACGATGTTGTGGCCATCACGGAAACGTGGATAGAAGAGGGACAGGAATGGTTGTTGGAGGTTCCTGGTTACAGATGTTTCAGTAAGATTAGGGAGGGTGGTAAAAAAGGAGGGGGTGTGGCGTTGCTAATTAGAAATGGTATAATGGCTGCAGAAAGGCAGTTTGAGGGGGATCTGTCTTTGGAGGTAGTATGGGCTGAAGTCAGAAATAGGAAAGGAGCAGTCACCATGTTGGGTGTTTACTATAGGCCCCCCAATCGCAGCAGAGATGTGGAGAAACAGATTGGGAAACAGATTTTGGAAAGGTGCAGAAGCCACAAGGTAGTAGTTATGGGCGATTCCAACTTCCCAAATATTGATTGGAAGCTCTTTAGATCAAGTAGATTGGACGGGGCGGTGTTTGTGCAGTATGTCCAGGAAGCTTTTCTAACTCAGTATGTAGATTGTCCGACCAGAGGGGAGACCATATTGGATTTGGTACTCGGTAACGAACCGGGACAAGTGATGGGCTTGTTAGTGGGTGAGCATTTTGGTGATGGTGACCACAATTATGTGACTTTCACCTTGGTTATGGAGAGAGATAGATGCGCGCAACAGGGTAGGTTTTACAATTGGGGGAAGGGTAAATACGATGCTGCAAGACAGGATCTGAGGAGCATAAGTTGGGAGCATAGGCTGTCAGGGAAGGATGTCATTGAAATTTGGAACTTTTTCAAGGAACAGATACGACGTGTCCTTGATATGTATGTACCTGTCAGGCAGGAAAGAGATGGTCGTGTGAGGGAACCTTGGTTGACGAGGGAGGTTGAATATCTAGTAAAGAGGAAGAAGGAGGCTTACATAAGATTGAGAAAACAAGGTTCAGACAGAGCGTTGGAGGGATACAGGATAGCCAGGAGGGAACTGAAGAAAGGGATTAGGAGAGCTAAGAGAAGGCATGAAAAATCTTTGGCGGGTAGGATCAAGGATAACCCCAAGGCATTTTATGCGTATGTGAGAAACATGAGAATGACGAGAACGAGGGTAGGTCCGATCAAGGACAGTAGTGGGAGACTGTGTATTAAGATGGAAGAGATAGGAGAGGTCTTGAATGAGTACTTTTCTTCAATATTTACAAATGAGAGGGACTGTATTGTTGAAGAGGAGGGTATGAAACAAACTGGTAAGCTAGAAGAGATACTTGTTAGGAAGGAAGATGTGTTGGGCATTTTGACAAACTTGAGGATAGTCAAGTTCCCTGGGCCTGACGGGATATATCCTAGGATTATGTGGAAAGCAAGAGAGGAAATTGCAGAGCCGTTGGCAATGATCTTTTCGTCTTCACTGTCAACGGGGGTGGTACCAGGGGACTGGAGAGTGGCGAATGTTGTGCCCCTGTTCAAAAAGGGAATAGGGATAACCCCGGGAATTACAGGCCAGTTAGTCTTACTTCGGTGGTAGGCAAGGTAATGGAAAGGGTACTGAGTTATAGGATTTATGAGTATCTGGAAAGACACTGTTTGATTAGGGACAGCCAGCACGGATTTGTGAGGGGTAGGTCTTGCCTTACAAGTCTTATTGAATTCTTTGAGGAGAGGACCAAGCATGTGGATGTAGTGTACATGGATTTTAGTAAGGCATTTGATAAGGTTCCCCATGGTAGGCTTATGCGGAAGGTCAGGAGGCATGGGATAGTGGGAAATTTGGCCAGTTGGATAGAGGACTGGCTAACCGGTCAAAGTCAGAGAGTGGTGGTAGATGGTAAATATTCAGCCTGGAGCCCAGTTACAAGTGGAGTTCCGCAGAGATCAGTTCTGGGTCCTCTGCTGTTTGTAATTTTTATTAATGACTTGGAAGAGGGAGTCGAAGGGTGGGTCAGTAAATTTGCAGATGATACAAAGATTGGTGGAGTTGTGGATAGTGAGGAGGGCTGTTTGTCGGCTGCAAAGGGACTTAGATATGATGCAGAGCTGGGCTGAGGAGTGGCAGATGGAGTTCAACCCTGTCAAGTGTGAGGTTGTCCATTTTGGAAGGACAAATAAGAATGCAGAATACAGGGTTAACGGTAGGGTTCTTAGTAAGGTGGAGGAGCAGAGGGATCTTGGCGTCTATGTTCATAGCTCTTTGAAAGTTGCCACTCAGGTGGATAGAGCTTGTAAGCCTATGGTGTATTAGTGTTCATTAGCAGAGGGATTGAATTCAAGAGTCGTGAGGTGATGTTGCAGCTGTACAGGACCTTGGTGAGGCCACATTTGGAGCACTGTGTGCAGTTCTGGTCGTCTCATTTTAGGAAAGATGTGGAAGCTTTGGAGAGGGTGCAGAGGAGATTTACCAGGATGTTGCCTGGAATGGAGAATAGGTCGTACGAGGATAGGTTGAGAGTGCTAGGCCTTTTCTCATTGGAACGGCGAAGGATGAGGGGTGACTTGATAGAGATTTATAAGAAGATCAGGGGAATAGATAGAGTAGACAGTCAGAGACTCTTTCCCCGGGTACAACAGAGTGTTACAAGGGGACATAAATTTAAGGTGAAGGTGGAAGGTATAGGGGGGGATGTCAGGGGTAGGTTCTTTACCCAGAGAGTGGTGGGGCATGGAATGCACTGCCTGTGGGAGTGGCAGAGTCAGAATCATTGATGACCTTTAAGCGGCAATTGGATAGGTACATGGATAGGTATTTAAGCTAGGACACATGTTCGGCACAACATCATGGGCCGAAGGGCCTGTTCTGTGCTGTAATGTTCTATGTTCTATAGTTTGGAGACAATTTGGAGGATCTCTCTGGAAACATTGCTAGCCATTGCCACTACCGGTGTGTGTAGGTATGTGACCGCCATGAGGGGGTCCAACATGAGATCCCAAATCCCACAGTATAATTTAGCCCAACAAATGAGGATACACAAGGTACCAAATCAATTTAATATTGTTTTGCACACTTGGCTACATTAATGGAAAGAATTCCATGAGTTTTAATGCACCACTTCAACAGCACTATCTACATCAGCACCCCACCTCATTCCACCACCAATTATGTATTATACATGAATGTGAAGCATAACAATGCTGTACACGTGTCGTGCCCTTTCACTAATATTGTTACCTCAAACAAAGCTTCTTATATTTGTGAGTTGTGTGAATAAAGATGTTTTTGCACCTCGTTTCTGCTTTACTAGATGTTTGCCTCATCTTACTTTCTTGGAAACTTTGCTTATTCCCACAGAACCTTATTTTTTTCAATGGAAGATACTTCCGAAACTGCAATTATTAACGTCCATGATGGCTATGAACTTTTAAGCACATCGGAGTGTTATCTATGTTTCAATTAGTAGGTTACACCTCTGAATCAGAAGATTGTGGAGTCAATTCAATTCAACACAAAAATCCAGGCTGATATTCCACTGAGATAATACTGCACTGCAAAAAGTACCATATTGCTGAAAAAACATTAAACTTGATTCAGTGGAAGTGAAAGACAACAGGAGAGTTATCCCTGGTGTTTAGGTCAGTATTTATTCCTTAATCAACATTACAAGATCAGAATAAAAACAGAAATTGCTGGTGAAACTCAGAAGGGCTGGCAGCATCTGTGGAAAGAAAGTAAAGTTAACTTTTGGAGTCCGGTGATTCTTCATCAGAACCGATAGCAGCTAGGGATAACTGCTATTTATGCTAAAGACAAGGTTGGGGCTGGGAGTTAGGGGAAGAGAGAGATACAGAGAGAGAGAAAGAGAGTGAGCGCGAGAGAGAAAGAGAGAGGGAGGAGGTAAGTTGACAGATGGAGGTGAAGCCCAGATGTCAGGGCAGAGTGGAGGTTGAGAGGATTGAGAGCGTCAAGTTGCTACAAAGCTTTCCACTGTATTTAGGTACACATGACAACAAGTCAAATCAAATCAAATCAGAGAAAGAGATGAAAGGGATAAGTAAATCAGAGCATTATGGATAGCAAGCCAGGACAGAGGAGAAGGTGACTAAGTGATAATAACAGGTGACAGTTGCACAGAATAGGTAGTCTGTGCTGAAAGCAAATGATGTAATATGAAAATGGGTTGACTGTACTAAAATCAACCCATGTCATAACACACAAAAATAGAATTGCTGTGAAAGCTCAGCAAGGCTGGCAGCATCTATGCAGAGAAATCAGTGTTAACATTTCAGGTCAAGTCACCCTGCCTCAGAACTGATGGTAGCAAGGAAGATGTTAGTTTATATACAGAAGACAGGGTAGGGGGAGGGAGTAAGGAGTAAATGATAGGTGGGGATAGAGCCCAAAGAGAGAGAGGAACAGTTAGACAGCCAAATGAGTGGATAACATGTCTTAACAGGACTGGGTATGGGAATTGGTTAAAAAGCACAGAAGCACAAAATCAAGCTGTAAAGTTCTTGAACTTAACTTTGAGTTCTTTGAGCTTGCACTGAGGCTTGCTGGAAAACCTCAGCAGATTTGCAACAGAAATATTAGTATGGGAACAGGCTGCTATGTTGAAGCGGCAAGTAACTAGAAGCTCTGGGTCATTTTTAAGGACAGAGCATAGGTGTTCTGCAAAGCAGTCACACAGTCTGCATTTCATCTCCCCAATTTGGAGAAGACTAATGTAGAGGTGAGTTTTAGAAATTTACTGTGCACAAATTGGTTGCTGTGTTTCTTACATGATAAGCGAACCCCTCAAAAATACTTTATTGGCTCCAATACTTTTGGACATCCTGGCTTTTGGCACGGGCTATATAAATGTAATTATTTTTCTTTTACTGTGGAGGACACAAACAATTCACATTGTGGTGTTTGGATGCAAGAGATAACATTTTGAAGTCAACCATGAAGAATGCAGAGATAATTGGCTAGAGTAGACCATTCCTTCTCTCAAGGTAGAGTGTACAATTAATAGATTTTCAAAAAAAAAGCTATCCTTGAACAGCACTGGTGAGGTCAATATTTATTACTCATGCCTAATTACTCTTGCAAAGCTGACAGTGAGTCGGCCTCTTGAACTGCTGCTGCCATATAACAGACTGTGTGACTGCTTTGCAGAACACCTATGCACTGTCCTTAAAAATGACCCAGAGATTCTAGTCACTTGCCGCTTCAACATAGCAGCCAGTTCCCACACTAATATTTCTGTTGCAAATCTGCTGAGGTTTTCCAGCAAGCCTCGGTGCAAGCACCTACAGTGCTGTTAGGAAGGAAATTCCAGGTTTTCAATAAAGTGGCAAGGGAGGAATGGTAACACCTTTTCATCTCCATCTTACAACCTCTCATATTATATCTTTCCAAAACTCAAACTTATCCAAAACCCTTATGCTATTTCCTGTTTCACCATCAGACCTTTTGACTTACATCCCTCAGTATATCAAGTAACAGAATCCACCACCTCATTCACAGACACCTCTAATAGTATTCTCCATCCTGTCCTTTTATCTACCTAACCATGAATACTACCAGCAGTTTTAAAATCCAAAATCTTCCAAGCTGACTTAGCTTCCAAATTTCAAACTCTACCTTCTCTCTACCTAATGCCATTGGCAGTCTTCTTGGACTTAATAAAATTGTTCTCTAATTAAAAAAAAACAAAGTAAGCATCAAAAGTCATGAAGTGTTGGTGATTGGAAAGAACTCAGTAAGTTGCATCATAAAAAAAAACATTGCCTTTGACAAACTGCTTGGTATGTTGAAAAGATATGAGAGTTTGATGGTTGGAAATCATACATTAAATTTGCTTGTGATACAAGTTGCAAAGTTCATCCAAAGTTTAGACGTAAAGTTGGCTTTCTTGAATTTTAGTTGAAAAAGGGCCATAAGATTTTAATCATTGATACTCGATGAACTTAATTATGTTCACTGAATTATGAGATCAGCTGAAACTAATCAACTAACAATGTATGATTTATCACATAAATAACAGAAGGATATAACATATGGCAGATCAAATGTACATTAGCCCAGGATACAATACACACTTGTAAGTATAAAATTCAGAACAGCATGCTGAAGATTTAGCTATAGAAACTACAAGCTAGCTGAAGGGAGAGTGTCTTGAGGTCAAATCATAAATGTCTCATCAGGAGAATACTACTGCTGAGTAACAAAATACTGCCAATAGCTACACCCTACATCACAGGTTTATTAACCCACCATGCTTCATTTGTCCATTAATTTACATAACTTAAGTCTTATTTTTCTCCAATTGTACAAGTACACGGAAATCTGTTCAAAACATTCATTTTGCCACCAAACAAATACGTCTACATAAAATAATAGGGGGTCAGTTAACATCCTGAATAATGTTGTTCTCCTTCTGACAGCCTGTCTCCTACACCTCTCCTCATTTTTCCAGTAGATTCTGTATGTCCTTTAGTCCTTCTCCAAGTAAAGCTGTAGACCAAGGGGAATGCCATTTCCAGGAGCAACCAGTTTGTTTAGAGGCTCGAAGTCAGAAAAAGTTGTTCAGCAGCTATCACATCACTGCCTTTTTCAGAGTCAGAGTTTACTGCAAACTCTGTAATGGAAGTTTGTTATTGTTTTGGAAAAAAGAATTGGATCTGATCTAGATCAAGTTTTACAATTTACATTTCTGCCCGTTAAGTTTCTAATCTATTCATTTCAGATGAACCATCAACTGGAATGCAAACTATTCCTCTTATTATTTTAGAAATCTTAATCACATTGTATCCATGTTCTACTTCTTTAAAGTGTAAAATACCAACTTTGTTTAAGCAATACTGATATCAAAGACACTTTACACCATCAAAGAGTTTCACAACCCTGTTGTAAACTCACCTGCATTCCTTTATACAGTTTAAATAGCTCCCCAGCATAAGGAGTTCAAAATGGTATACAGTATTCCAAGTATACTTAATCAAGTTCTTAGACTATGTGCAAGCTATGCATCTTTGTTCGGATCATCCTTTTCAAAAACATTTGACAAAATAATGGTACTGCAGTAGTATGACAACTGGGCTACATTTTATTTTTAAATTAACACAGACTGAAATAAACTAAGCATTTGTAATGGGAATCATAAATAAGTCTGAAAGGCAGCATTTCCAAGTGTCAGTTGGCACTAAAAGTAGTTGCAAATCACACCTTATTTTCATATTGTTACAAGTACTGAAAATAAAGCAACATTAAATACTCACAGAATATTTTTAGGAATAAGCATTCAAATCTGTTTAGCGCTAGCTTCAAAATCTCCAAAACGTAAACCCTTCTGAACTCAAAACCAGTGAAATCTGAAATGAAACTTCAGATTTCAATACCCGTATCAGGGACAAACGTTGCATATTCTTGTGACCATTAAACTAACAAGGATCTGAGTTACATTTTTTACTAGAGGTGTGTATAATCAAGGTGTCCAGTAAACTTGAGCAGAACTGTTTTGATCTTTTATGATCATCTACCAATGCTTGAGAATGAATGGCCACCCGACTCAAAACATTAACTCTGATTTCTCTCCACAGATGCTGCCAGACTTACTGAGGTTTTCCAGCAACTTCTGTTAGTGTTTCTGATTTCCAGCAGTTATTTCAGTTTTTTTTTTGGATGAATGTATCTTTGTTCATTATAATTAAAGGCAAAATTCTTACAATCACACTAATGCAAAATGCATATAAAGTTAAACCTGGAATTTTAGCTGTAGCAATAAGTAAGCTGATTTTTCCTATTGTTTATTAAGTGGAACCTTCCAGTAGTGTGACATAGTGTAGTTTGGTGTGCTTTTGGTCAGCATAGACATAGTGAGCTGAAGAGCCTATTTTTATGCTGCATGATTGATGCCGGGATCTCACAGTGTTTCACGTGGCCTAGAATCTATGAACAATAAGGATGTCGCAGGTCCATATGCTGAACTGCTCAATAACCCAACTTCTTTCCCTGAATTTGCACCAACCACTACCTCATCGTCAGCAGTCTGCTTGTCAGAGGACACATCTGGCACTGCCACCTCCCCCTTTGCAAATTTATCCCTACCATTGCTGAGCAATGTGTTAGATTCTAGGTGTTCTGAACCATAAATACATATTTTTGTAGTCAACCATTCCCAAGGCCTTTTCAAATAATTTATTGCATTTGTTAAGAAACAACTATTTAAATATAGTGCATTAATTAATTGGACAGATAATGCTCTGTATGATCTGTGACAATAGAGGACGAATCACTAATACTAGGGCACAAAGAGGAATTGGCACAGAGTGTGTCAGTCTTATTAAAATTGTGAAAAACAGCGTTAATGTTCTTTCATCAAGTGATCAGAAAATCTCCTCTGGGATTTCCTTCTTTCTTCTTCCAAGTCCATCTTCCATCTGAAGGGGATGTCATCTTATGTGGGCTGCCCCTCCCACCTAGCTCTGAGCACTTGTTGAAATACCTTATTACAATCAGGGCTAGTAGTTTATGCTATGTAAATCAATAACTTTATTCCTTCTGGTTAATTTTAATCTTTCCCATTCTGCTCCCCAAGCCATTTTTCCAGAGATCAAATCAGGGACACAACAGCAACCCATTCATCAAGGATAGATTATTAAATAAGTTAAAAGCCAATTATCAGAAGCACAATGGAACACCACAGTCAGTATTGTAGCATCGTGCAATGTCATGTGCATGCCAAAACGAAGCCTCAGGGATAACTGCATTCTAACCAGGCTCCCAGCCTACTGGCCACATTTGAGACCACAGGTTGCCATATGGAAGAGTTTCCCCTCAACAATGATGATCAGGCTGCTGTGGCCAAGTCCTTCATTTGCTGTCGTGGCAGCAAATTGTAAATTTCATTTGAAGACCCACCACGGAGACACGAGTGAAATTAGAAGATTTCACACTGGAGTAGAAAGTCATACTCATGCAATGTTGATTCAAAATTAAAGAATTATTGAAGTATCAGTGAAGAAATGTTTACTGTGAACCAAACTAACTGGGTTCAAAGTCTTCAATTCTCCAGCATTAATGTCCTTCACCTTAATGAACTTGGAATTTCTCAAAAGATTAACAGATAAAAGCAAATCTAATTTTACATGTTGAGAGAAAAATGGTAAAACCATGTCTAATTATTACAGTTAAAACTGTTAAGATTAAAACCTGCTTGCACCAACAAACCATAATTCAGTTCACTTGTTTTAGTTCTTAAATTCAAAGCACAATACAGAAATGGTCTTCTTCTTAAGCCCAATTGTATTGGGCCACAATTGTCCTCACTACAATAATATATTAGTACACTACGCAACTATATTATTGCTTTACTCATATGCAGATGGCTGATTATCGTGGGGGTACACCTTCAGATCTCCTTGATTATGGGTTATAGTTTTATCCATGCATCATAGATGGGCTAGATCAATCTTATGCATAAACACTGGCTCAGATTTTGCTAGATGTGGGTATTTCACACCTTGCCCAGTCAATTCATGTATAATTTTCAAAGTAGCATCTAAGAAAGCTGCAGGAAGCATGAACTGGTATTGATGTGATGAAGACAATAGGGTATAAAATGCTTTGATCAACAATAGACCAAACAATATGACTCCCTAACCAATAAATTTATGAATTGATAAATAAACAGTAGAAGGAATAAGAAGGAAGATTGTAATCTGTGGTGAGTTGGACTGTTAACAAACTGTTAAACAAGCAGTAAAAAGAGCTAATTGGGAACTTCCTGCTCCCTAGTGAGAATCTCTCCATACCATCTGAGCAAAGAGCAAGGGAAGTCACAATGAGATACTATCTTGACATCAAGATTATGATCTCATCCAACTCTACCCAAACTCAAATCATTCAGTTTCTTCTACTGCACTGTTGTTAAAGAATCTTACCGTCTTTTCTTAGGACTCACAACAATTCGATCTCTTCCATATCCTTTACCACTGAACACAAGGACAAGAACATACTATACAACATCTTACACTCATTAATCTCATCACTTCCCTTCACTTTTGACAGTAATCAGGAGAATATTTTCCTCATATATGGTTTGCTTAGCAAAGCCACTAACTTTTCTTATGAGTCCAGGATCACCACTATTCCAGTTGTTCCTTTCCCTTCAAATCTCACATCATTTGCTTTTTACTCTTAATATCTGCACAATAAATAGAAACCGCACACATTTACATTCCCACTGCAAAAGACACTCTCAAGCCTATCACCTTTGCAGAAAAAGACATCCCATACCCAGCGGAAGATAATCGAAAATCAATCTCACCAAATTGGAAAAGGAAATGCTGCAAATCAATACCCCTTTTCAGAGATGTTGGAATAAATACATTACAGTGTGAGGAATTTCTCTGAATGGGGTTCTCCAGGTTTAATTTACATTCCTTCATAAACCTTAAGAAAACACATAATTTGCACCTTTACTACATCATGCTGCATTATCAGCATATCAACTTTATCCCTTCTAATAGCATCAACCCAAGAAAAACAACTGAAATAATATCTCAAACAGGAGCTCTCTTTCTGAAGGGGCACCATCATGCACAGCAAAATTAGCAAACACAGCAAGTGGCACCCCACTTGGTTCAAAGAGAGAGAGAGACAGACCTCTGCTTGACATTAGGGGGAGAAAAGAAATAACTAAAGCAATGCTGACAAAGACATGCTACATTAAGATATAGGGGAAACTTTACACATCAATTTTGTTTGATGGTCTTTGCAGGAGGTCTGTCATCTGAATGAAAACCACTATCACACCACCAAAGCAACCAGCGGCTTGTGCCCGTGAATGTGCAACAATAAAAAAAGGTAGGAAAATGGAATCCAGGTTCATCAGATCAGCCACAATCCCATTGAATGTTGAAGCAAATTCAATGGTCAAATGTCCAACTTCTGCTTCCACATCTTATGATCTATTAAGTTTGTCTTTTATGCATGGTGACGTTAAACAGGGAACAGTACACCACAGCAATCTAAACCACACAGCTGATGTTTACTCAACCCGCTTTAAAAAAATAGCCTTTACAACTTTGATTATCCTCCCAATGACCATCCTGGTTCAGCCATATGCTTTACTGTCATGCTTCTCTGTTGTGGTTCACATAGTTCAGGTGAGGACATTAGCTAGTGACTCAGCTGTAGACCAAGAAATTGCAATGCTGGTTTTGCATATTTGTCATGGGTTGTTCACATGACAATTGGTTACATGGAATTTGATCGTGTGATGCTCAATCACATTTCACTTTGCAACAGTTATTTTGTTTAACTATAAAGGCAAGAGGCTGTCTTTGCTTTCTGCGAGACTAACAGTATGTACTGCAAAATAATATTCCAGGCAAACAAAAAATGACTCATAACAGCACACAAACCAACAGCCACTCTCAGACAACAACTCACTAGGACAAAGGACCCGATACCCAGCATGAGCAAAACCAACGTAGTGTACAAAATCCCATGCATGCAAGGACTGCACAAAACACTACATAGGACAAACAGGAAGACAGCCAACGATCCGCATCCATGAACACCAACTAGCCACGAAATGACATGACCAGCTATCCTTAGTAGCCACACACTCAGATGACAAGCAACATGAGTTCGACTGGGACAACACTACTATTATAGGACAAGCCAAACAGAGAACAGCCAGGAAATTCCTAGAGGCATGATTCAATCAACAAGCACATCGACCGGCCACTACTGCGGACAGCTGGAACTGACAACCGGAAGCGGCAGATACAAATCACTATAAATGCCAGAGGAAACATCACAGAAGCGCTTCACAGGAGGCTCCCAAGCACTGAGGCTGTCACCTTGACAGGGACGAAACGTCTGCAACACAAGTTCCCAGCTCAGCGAACAGAACCACAACATATATTTTGGTTCCATAAATTTTTCAGGATTTGAATTTTTATTAGCACGTGAACAGAAGTATATATGCAACAGAGAAAAAAAATCAGAAGCTCATCACCATCATTATCCATCAAGGAGATAGTTCAGAAATAAAACATTTCTGATACTACAAATGTACAACTCTGATATTGAATGATCAATACTTTGTAAAAGCCTCATCTCCATCCTGTTGTAACTCGCATCAATGAATTGCAAGCCCAAAATAATGAACTTTTCTTCCATCACCTTTGCACCCACTTTACTGGCCAAGAATATTTACCCTTTCCCAATAGACCTTTACTTTCATCTTCAGAATTGTTATTCCAACCAAGCTCCCTTGTTCTGGATGTACCATCTTTATATTATTTCATTGAGGACCACTGTCTTGACTGTAGATTTCTCTATTCCTTTCACTCATTTTAACATATCTTTCCTATGAATTAGCAGTACTCCATTCTCTCAGATTTAAACCTAACATTGTCATCAAGTTTACAAACAAGAATGGTGCTGTTGCTGTTTTGCATATTGATCTCTACATTACAGAGACAGAACATAAACTTTCCAACACCTCATCCTGCATGCACCATGATCCCTACCACCAAACATCAAACCGTTGTTCCCAAGACAGTTATTAATCTCATCTCCTCTGAACATATTCCCTCCATGGCTCCAACCTCAATCTGCCAAACAATAGAGCTTGTTTATGTCTGCTTTCATTGATATAAATGAAGAATTAATTTGGTAGATTCATTGTCTTAGCCAACTGTTGTACCACTGAATTAATATCTTCCTACTTCAGTCAATTTGTTTCCTTCTTGTGTACTTACTTTACTAATATGTGCAACCTTTCTGATGCTCCCCAGAACTCTAATGATTTTCTGGCCTTGTTTCCTTTTCACCATGGAAGTTCAATCACTACACCTCAATCTCCATCTTGATGGCCCAAAGATTCTCCATTTCTTTCTTAAACTGAAGCTCAACTAGCCATCACCCACCACTGCACTGCTCTGTGGGCTGAATTTTCCCCTCAACTGATGAAAAGTTATTAACTTAAAATGTTAACTATTTCCCTTGCCAGAGTTCAGAGAACTGAATTCCCAGATCATGCAGAGTGCTTCTACCATTTTCTGTTTTTATTTCAGACATGCAGTACTGAAAATATTCGGTTTTGTTCCTTTTTTAACTCACTTGTTTCTTCCAATGACTTTCCAATGGGAACACACACAGGCCCTAGAATGCCTTTTTGAGAGATAAGCGGAAAATTCCACACCCCAGGCCTATTCAGGTATCCGCCCTCATTTTTCTTTCAATTGTATTTCAATTGGTGCCATTCTATGTTCACAGCCTGAAGTGGAAAATATCATCAACATTTCGACCATTCTCTTGGTTTCACATGGCATAATCACTGACTTTTCTTTCTGGACTTTTCTGTCTCAGTTGCTAAGGATGGCAATACACCAACATCCATTACAAACCTACTGATCTGAAGGATTACTTCAATTACACTTGTTCACATTTCAGGTGGCATTTAGTGAGAAGCATGAGAGATAGTGGAATGAGATATGACTGTCACTTCTACTTGTTTCAGGATCATTAAAGTGCATACTGCAGGCAGGGGAGATGTGTGTAGTCATGCAACAAGGCTAGATATTTTATGTTTATTTATTCATGCGATGCTGACTTGACCAGCATTGATTGCACATTTGTAAGTGCCATTGACCAGTGATGGTAAGCTGTGTCTTTTTGAACCTTTACAGGAAAGAGCCACATCCACAGTGCTGTTAGGAAGGGGGTTCCAAACATTTGACGCTAATAACAGTTAATGAACAGCAATACAGTTCCAAGTCAGGATGGTGTGTCTTGAGGAGAACTTGCATGTAGTAGTGCTCCCATATATCTGCCATCCACCACCTTTTAGGTGGGAGAGATCACCAGTTTGAAAGGATTTTTTTTCCCCACTTACCACTGCTATTGCTTGAGAATGGCACACACTGCTGCCCCTGTGCGTCAGATGGAGGGAGTAAATGCTGAAGGTCTCTGACGAGGTGCTAGCGTTTTCTCCTCCACTGTGCCAAGCTTCCTAAGTTTTGTTAGAGCTGCACTCATCAGATAAGTGTAGAGGATCCCATTAAGCTCCTGATTTGTGTCATGTAGATGGTTGACAGACTTTGAGCAGTCAAAATCATAGAATCCATAGATTCCCTAGTGTGGATGCAGGCCATTGAACCCATCGAGTCCACACCCCGCCTCCGAACAGCTCCCACCCAGACCCACCACACCACCACCCCTCAATCTATAACTGTAATTTTACATATCCCATGGCTAATCCACCTTGTCTGCACATCCCTGGACACTATGAGCAATTTAGCATGGCCAATCCACCTGACCTGCATATATTTGGATTGTGGGAGGAAACCAGAGCACTCAAGGAAACCCATGCGACACGATAAGAATGTGCCCACTCCACCCCAGTTGTAAAAGGCTAAAAGCAAACCCAGGTCCCTGGTATTGTGAGGCAACATTTTTAACCACTGACCCACCGTGCCGCCCCATCAGGAAGGAAGTTACCTACTATACAATATCCAGTCTTTTTCCCGTTCTCGTAGCCTCAGCATATATATGGCTAATCAGTTTCTGATCTGAAGTAAACCCCAAGATGTTGGCAGTGGAGGATTCAGAGATGGTAATGCCAATGAGCAATGGTTGGATTCTGTTCCATTGTAGATGGTCATTGTTTCGCACTTGTGTGGCACAAATGGCACCTGACAGTTGCAGTCCAAGCCTGGATACTGTTAGGTCTAACTGCATTTGGACATATATTATATCAGCATTTACAACTGGTGCTGAACAGTGGCAATCATCAGCAAACATCTTCACCTCTGATCTCATGAAGGAAGAAAGGTCATTGATAAAGCGCCTGAAGATGGTTGGTTCTAAAATACTACCCTGAGGGACCTTTGCAGCTATGTCCTCCAGCTGATATGATTGGCCTTCAATAACAATGCAGGGGGCATGGAGGAGACACGTTATAATGGATCCTCCTGGAGAAACAGGGATGTTCTGCATCACAGCCCCAACCCAACATCCCCATTATTCAAGGCTTTTGTTCCCCTTCATGGTTTAAACACACATGGTACACTTCCTTGAAGGCCTATAGCTCCCAAGAATGCCCTTAAATTCCACAGTTCCTCAAATCCATGTCCTTTGATTTTTCACCTCCTTGCCCCCACAACCGCTCGCAACCCCACCCCCACCCCTCACCCCATCCAATCTGGTAATTTGTTCCCATCCCCTCTGTCACAGACTTCCATAAAAACAATAGCCCAGCTGAGATCAAAATGGATAAACCCGACTGATGCACACCAATTTTCAATGATGGCAAAATCAGTGACAATAGACAATAGGTGCAGGAGTAGGCCATTCTGCCCTTCGAGCCTGCACCACCATTCATTATGATCATGGCTGATCATCCCCAATCAGTATCCTGTTCCTGCCTTATCTCCATAACCCTTGATTCCACTATCCTCGAGAGCTATATCCAACTCTTTCTTAAACAAATCCAGAGACTGGGCCTCCACTGCCTTCTGGGGCAGAGCATTCCACACACCCACCACTCTCTGGGTGAAGAAGTTTCTCCTCATCTCTGTCCTAAATGGCCTACCCCTTATTTTTAAGCTGTGTCCTCTGGTTCGGGACTCACCCATCAGCGGAAACATGTTTCCTGCCTCCAGAGTGTCCAATCCTTTAATAATCTTATATGTTTCAATCAGATCCCCTCTCAGTCTTCTAAACTCAAGGGTATACAAGCCCAGTCGCTCCAATCTTTCAACGTAAGATAGTCCCGCCATTCCAGAAATTGATCTTGTGAACCTATGCTGCACTCCCTCATTTCCTCAAATTTGGAGACCAGAACTGCACACAATATTCAAGGTGCGGTCTCACCAGGGCCCTGTACAGCTGCAGAAGAACCTCTTTGCTTCTATACTCAATCCCTCTTGTTATGAAGGCCAGCATGCTATTAGCTTTCTTCACTACCTGCTGTATCTGCATGCTTACCTTCATTGACTGGTGTACAAGAACACCCAGATCTCTTTGTACTGTCCCTTTACCTAACTTGACTCCATTTAGGTAGTAATATGCCTTCCTGTTCTTGCCACCAAAGTGGATAACTATACATTTATCCACATTAAACTGCATCTGTCATGCATCTGTCCACTCACCTAACCTATCCAGGTCACCCTGTAATCTCCTAACATCCTCCTCACATTTCACCCTGCCACCCAGATTTGTATCATCAGCAAATGTGCTAATGTTACAATTAATACCATCTTCTATATCATTAATATATAATTGTAAAAAGCTGCGGTCCCAGCACTGATCCCTGTGGTACCCCACTGGTCACCGCCTGCCATTCCGAAAGGGAGCCGTTTCTGTCAACCAACCAATTTTCAATCCAAGTCAGTACTTTGCCCCCAATATCATGCACCCTAATTTTGCTCACTAACCTCCCATGTGGGACTTTATCAAAGGCTTTCTGAAAGTCCAGGTACACTACATCCACTGGAATTCCCTTGTCCATCTTCAGAGTTACATCCTCAAAATATTCCAGAAGATTAGTCAAGCATGATTTCCCCTTCATAAATCCATGCTGACTCTGACCTATCCTTTTACTGCTATCCAGATGTGTCGTAATTTCATCCTTTATAATTGACTCCAGCATCTTTCCCACCACTGAGGTCAGACCAACTGGTCTATAATTTCCTGTTTTCTCTCTCACTCCTTTCTTAAAAAGTGGTACAACATTAGCCACCCTCCAATCCGCAGGAACTGATCCTGAATCTATCGAACTCTGGAAAATAATCACCAACGCATCCACGATTTCTCGAGCCACCTCCTTCAGTACCCTGGGATGTAGACCATCAGGCCCCGGGGACTTATCAGCCTTCAGACCTAACAGTCTCTCCAACACCAATTCCTGGCAAATATAAATTCCCTTCAGTTCAGGTCCTTCAGCTACTGTTACCTCTGGGAGATTGCTTGTGTCTTCCCCAATGAGCACAGATCTGAAGTACCAATACAATTCTTCTACCATTTCTTTGTTCCCCGTAATATATTCCCCTGTTTCTGTCTTCAAGGGCCCAAATTTAGTCTTAACCATTTTTTTCCCCTCTCATATACCTAAAAAAACTTTTACTATCCTCCTTTATATTTTTGGCCAGTTTACCTTCGTACCTCATTTTTTCACTGCGTATTTCCTTCTTAGTAATCCTCTGTTGTTCTTTAAAAGCTTCCCAGTCCTCCATTTTCCCACTCATCTTTGCTATGTTATACTTTTTCTCTTTTGACTTTATATGTTTCTTAACTTCCCTCGTCAGCCACGGCCACCCCTGCCTCCTCATAGGATCTTTCTTCCTTTTTAGAATGAACTGATCCTACATCTTCTGCATTATACCCAGAAATATCTGCCATTGTTCTTCCACGGTCATCCCTGCTAAGGTATTGCACCATTGAACTTTGGCCAGCTCCTCCCTCATAGCTCCATAGTTCCCTTTGTTCAACTGAAATATTGTCACTACCGATTGTACCCTCTCCCTTTCAAATTGCAGATTGAAGCTTATTGTATATTGGTCCTACCTCCTAATGGCTCCTTCACTTCAAGGTCCCTGATCAATTCGGGTTCGTTGCACAATACCAGATCCAGAATTGCCTTCTCCCTGGTAGGCTCCAGCACCAGCTGTTCTAAGAATCCATTTCAGAAGCACTCCACAAAGTCTCTTTCTGAGGTCCAATACCATCCTGATTCTCCCAGTCTACCTGCATGTTGAAATCCCCCATAACAATTCTAGTAACATCTTTGCGACAGGCCAATTTCAGCTCCTTATTCAACTTACACCCTACATCCATACTACTGTTTGGGGGCCTGTAGATAACTCCCACGAGGGTCTTTCTATCCTGAGAATTTCTCAGCTCTATCCATACTGACTCTACATCCCCTGATTCTAGGTCTCCCCACGCAAGGGACTGAATATCATTCCTTACCAACAGGGCCACCCCACCCCCTCTGCCTGTCAGTCTGCCCTTACGATAGCACCTATAGCCTTGAATATTCATTTCCCAGGCCCTGTCCACTTGAAGCCATGTCTCAGTTATCCCCACAATATCATAGCTGCCAATTTCCAAAAGAGCCTCATCCATCTTATTTCTAATACTTCGTACATTCATTTATAGTATTTTTAATTTGTTACTGCCCTCACCTTTCCTATCAACCCCTATTTCACAACCTTACAGCATGATCCCTTTTTGAGTTTTCTGCTTCAATGATACCGTTGTCTTTCTTGACTTCCCTTGTTCTAACTTTCTCTTTAATTTCCTTCTTAAACTTTCAGTTTGTCCCCTCTTCCCCCCCACCCCCCATCCCCACCCCCTGCCCCCCGCTATTTAGTTTAAACGTAGCTATGTTGCAGTAGCAAACCTGTCTGCCAGAATGTTGGTCCCCAACCTATTAAGGTGCAAACCGTCTCTTTTGTATAATTTATGCTGGTGAGTTATTCTTAAAGGTAGGACTGAATTTTAAAAGGTTTCAAGATAATGAGCATTCATGGCTGCAAATGTATTTGAACTGGAGAGCTGCTATTGGATGGCATGAGGCCTGACCTATCATTACAATGTAACTGACTTAATCTTTACATTTGAACTCGTTATCAGCAGAGATTTCAGTTCATATGTAATTAAGACACTATCCCCACCACCTTTTCTACTGTCCTTTAAATTCTAGTGCACACTTGCTTGAAAAATTGTGTTCCATTTTCCCAGCTCCTCCAATTCTTTTGCATCTACTCCAATGATGCAGTCTCCCACATCTTGAAATGCCTACACACATTGCTTGTAAGTGAAGCCTGCTGTCTTTGATTTCACATTCAGAAAAACTGGTTCTCTACTTTAACACCAGTCTGACAGACAGAAACTTGGCTTACTGAGAAGGGGAATCAAATGATTTTGCTTTCAAAATTTGTTAAAAATTCATCACAGATTCACACATTTAACAGATTTTTTTTAGATAAACTAGCTGTCATAAAGAGAAACAATTATTTTAGAATAGCTACCTCAGTAACCAATATCTATTGCAGCTTGTTATATCTATGGACGTTTGTTGAAATCCAAATTATTGTTATTTTGGGGGTACTCTATCTTCTATTTGATGATTATAGAAGTCAAATATATTTTTCGTCAAATATCAATAACTCACAAGAACAGCTTCAACATTTTTTCCCTGTTTAAAAAAAAGCCTGCTTAATCATGATTACCAACTCAACAATTAATTAATTGCAGTCTGTAGGGCTCAATTTCTTTTTAAAGTGTGTACTTGAAATATTCCAAATGTGGCCTCACTTAATTTATCACATTATAAGATACACCTCTGCCCTCATGCTCAAACTACATTAGTAGCAATAGAGTGTTCTGTTTACATTTTTTTGAAAAAGAAGCAAGCATTCCAATCACAGTACAAAGAAATTTTACAGTAATGGATTTTGACGCAATCATCAAACCTTAGAAATATAAAACACACAAAGAGGCTATTCAACCCAAGCTACTCATGCTGATCAGAAAACAGCTATCCAGACATTTCCAATTTTCCAGCTTTTGATCTTTAGCCTTGCTGGTTTCAGCTCCTCAAGTAATATCTAAGCAATTTTAAATATCTAAAAATTTGCCTCTACCATCTTTGCTGGTATTGAATTCCAACACACTGAGTGGAAAAAAATAAAGACTTCCTCAAACTTCCTCTACTCCTCCTACCAGTTAGCTTAAGTCTTTATCAATAACCAAATAGTGTTCTCTAAACGGAAATAGTTCTTGCTATGCACTCAATTGTGGCCCCAATTTGATACCTCTCAATTAAATTTCCCTTGTCTCCTCTGTTGCAAAGAAAACACAACCTATCCAATCTTTCCTCACAGCAAAGAAAAATTGCCAATTCTGAAAATATCCTCATAAATCTCCTTTGTCCCCTTTCTAGTGAATTCACATCTTTCCTCACAGAAAGAAACCAATGCAGAACCAAAGCTATACACAGTACTCAGCTGTTACCCTGCTAGTGATTTTACATAATAGAAGCATAACCTCCCTGTTCGTACATTCTGTACTTATGCTAATGAAGGAAAATATCCTGTATACTTTTATAATCACCTTATCTAACTGTCCTGCTACCATCAAAGTGCTGTAAATGTGTCCTTCTGCTCCTTTATACTTCTCACTACTAAATAATTTTTTGTGGGTTTCTTTGGCTTGCTTAGCCTCTTCACCGCACAGGTCTCCAGAATGAATTCCGTTTATCACTTTTTCTGTTCACCTGATCAATCCATCAGATTCTTTGAGCTGTCTCTAACTTCCTTAAATTCTGCATCATCTGTGAACATTTTAATCATACATCCTACATTTAAGGCTCAATGATTATCTTTAAATAAATACCATAAGAGGCAACAGAAGCAATACTGAGCCTTGTGTTTCCTACTAAAATCAGCCTTCCATATTTTTTTTGCTATTGAGCCAATTTTGAATTGCACTAGTCAGTTTCTTTTGGATTCCACGGGCTTTTAGCACAGTGGCCAGTCTGCCATGTAGGACCTTATCAAAATTGTTGCTAAAATCCAAGTTCACAATATCAAATGTGTTACCTTCATTGAATTTTATGGAGTAGTAACAAAGAGGATCAATCAAGCTGGTTGAAAACAGCTTTCTCTTAATAAATCCCCACTGACTATCAACTAATCCCAACCTTTTTAAGTGATGATTAAAATTGTCACTCAGAATATTTGCAATAATATCCCACAATGATATTAAGATAGGAAACAGTGTAGCTTTCCAAACAGTATGGTTCATGACCTTTCAGAGGTGTTCTGAGCCAGAAACTACATGGAAGGTGGCAAAGTTGGGAGGGATGCTCAGCATGCCAGGCTGTGCAACACAAGTATGCCACCAAATACTTTCCATGGACCCTCACTCCCATACCAGGATATCCAGGGACACCGCTGTTAATCAAGTGACATTTTGGGTGTCAACATTTTAAATGGATATGGCAACTCTCAGACAAGCATCATTATCCATTGATCGTCATCACAACTCTTTGATTCTGTAACTTAGATGAATAATTTACATCATTAATGCATGTAATTGCTCCTTCTCCAGACTTATCATTTTCAAAGAACTACCTTGTCCCACTGAGGCAAGGAAAGGATGGCAGAGCAAAGGAACCTTGGATGACAATAGACGTGGAACATATCATCAAGAGGAAGAAGGAAGCAAGCATCAGACATTGCTCTAGAAGGTTACAAGGATTAAGGAAAATCCCAAAGCATTCTACATGTATGTGAGAAACACGAGGACAGCTAGAACGAAGGTAGGGCTGATCAGGGATTGTGGAAGGAACTTGTGCCTGGAGTCGAAGGAAGTAGGGGAGATCCTTAATGAATACTTTTCTTCAGTATTCATGACTTAGAGGGACTTCATAGTTTGTGAGGACAGCAGGAAACAGGCTGATATGTTCAAATGTGTTGATGGTAAGGAGGATGTGCTGAAAATTTTGAAAAACATTAGGGTAGATAAGTCCTCTGAGCCAGACAGAATATGCCCAAGATTACTGTGGGAAGCGAAGGAAGAGATTGGTGCACCTTTGGCAGTTATCTTTGCATCCTCACTCTCCACTAGAGTAGTACCAGATGATTGGAGGGTGGCAAATGTTATTCTCTTGTTCAAGAAAGGGAATATAGATAACCCTGGGAATTACACATACCGTCTTATATTGTGGTGGGCAAATTGTTGGAGATGATTCTGAGAGGTAGGATTGATGACTATTTGGAAAAGCATAATTTGATTAGATGTAGTCAACATGGCTTTGAAAAGGGCAGGTCATGCCTCACAAGCCTTATTTAATACTTTGAGGATGTGACAATACACATTGATGAAGGTAGAGCAGTGATGTAGGGTAAATGGATTTTAGCAACGAGTTTGATATGGTTTCTCATGGTAGGCCCATTCAGAAAGGAGGCATGGGACATAGGGAAATTTGGCTGTCGGGATACAGACTTAAATGGGCCATAGAAGACAGAAGGTTGTAGTAGATGGAAAGTATTCAGACTGGAGCTCAGTGACCAGTCGTGTTCCACAGAGATCTGATCTGGGACCTCTGCTCTTTGTGATGTTTATAAAAAACTTGGATGAGGAAATGGAAGGGTGGGTTAGTAAGTTTATCTATGACTCAAAGATTGGTGGAGTTGTGAATAGTGTGGAGGGCTGGTGTAGGTTGCAACAAAGCCTTGGCAGGATACAGAGCTGAACTGATAAGTGACAGATGGAGTTGAACCTAGCAAAGTGTGAAGTCATTCATTTTGGAAGGTCAAATTTGAATGCAGACTACAGGGTCAAAGGCAGGATTCTTGGCAGTGTGGAGGAACAGAAGGATCTTGGTGTCCACGTCCGTAGATCCCTTAAAGTTGCCATTCAAGTTGATAGAGTTGTTAAGAAGGCGTACGGTGTGTTGCCTTTCATTAACAGGGGGATTGAGTTTAAGAACTGCAAGGTTATGCTGTAGCTCTGGTTATGACACACTTGAAATATTGTGTTCAGTTCAGGTCGTCCCATTATAAGGAGGACGTAGAAGCTTTAGAGAGGGTGCAGAGGAGGTTTACCAGGATGCTGCCTGGACTGGAGGGCAGATCTTATGAAGGAAGGTTGAGGGAGATAGGGCTTTTCTCATTGTGAGACATGGTTTTCCATGCACAAAGCTATGTTGACTATCCCTAATCAGTCCTTGCCTTTCCAAATACATGTACATCCTGTCCCTCAGGATTCCCTCCAACAACTTGCCCACCACAGACATCAGGCTCACTGGTCTATAGTTCCCTGACTTGTCCTTACCACCTGTTTTAAATAGTGGCACCACGATAGCCAACGTCCAGTCTTCTGGCACCTCACCTGTGACTATTGATGATACAAATGTCTCAGCAAGAGGCTCAGCTATCACTTCCCTAGCTTCCCACAGAGTTCTGGGGTACATCTGATCAGGTCCTGGGGATTTATCCACTTTTATGTGTTTCAAGACATCCAGTACTTCCCCTTCTATAAAATGGACATTTTTTCAAGATGTCATCATCTATTTCCCTAAATTTTATACCTTCCACATCCTTTTCCACAGTAATCACTGATGCAAAATACTCATTTAGTATCTCCCCCATGTCATGTTGCGGCTGTACACAAAGGCCATTTGCTGATCTTTGAGGGGCCCTATTCTCTCCTTAGTTACCCTTTTGTCCTTAATATATTTGTAAAAACCTTTTGGATTTCCTTGACTCTATTTTCCAAAGCTATCTCATGTTCCCTTTTTGCCCTCCTGATTTCCCTCTTAAGTATTCGTATCATCGATAGTCACAGGTGAGGTGCCGGAAGACTGGAGGTTGGCGACTGTGGTGCCAGCATTTATGAAACATGGTAAGGACAAGTCAGGGAACTATAGACCAGTGAGCCTGACGTCGATGGTGGGCAAGTTGTTGGAGGAAATCCTGAGGGACAAGATGTACATGTATTTGGAATGGCAAGGACTGATTCGGGATAGTCAACATGGCTTTGTGCATGGGAAATCATGTCTCACAAACATGACTGAGTTTTCTGAAGAAGTAACAAAGAGGATTGATGAGGACAGAGCAGTAGATATGATCTAAATGGACTTCAGTAAAGTGTTCGACAAGGTTCCCCATGGGAGACTGGTGAGCAAGGCTAGATCTTATGGAATACAGGGAGAACTCGCCATTTGGATACAGAATTGGCTCAAAGATAGAAGCCAGAGGGTCGTGGTGGAGGGTTGTTTTTCAGATTGGAGGCCTGAGACCAGTGGAATGCCACAAGGATCGGTGCTGGGTCCTCTACTTTTCGTCATTTATATAAATGATTCGGATGTGAGCAGAAGAGGTAGAGTTAGTAAGTTTGCAGATGACACTAAAATTAGAGGTGTAGTAGACAGAGAAGAAGGTTACCTCAGGTTACAATGGGATCTTGATAAGATGGGCCAATGAGTTGAGAGGTGGCAGATGGAGTTTAATTTAGATAAATGCGAGGTGCTGCATTTTGGGAAAACAAATCTTAGCAGGACTTATACACTTAATGGTAAGGTCCTCGGGAGTGTTGCTGAACAAAGAAATCTTGGAGTGCATGTTCATAGCTGCTTGAAAATGGAGTTGCAGGTAAATAGGATAGTGAAGAAGGCGTTTGGTATGCTTTCCTTTATTGGTCAGAGTATTGAGTACAGGAGTTGGGATGTCATGTTGCGGCTGTACAGCACATTGGTTCGACCATTGTTGGAATATTGTGTGCAATTCTGGTCTCTTTCCTATTGAAAAGATGTTGTGAAACTTGAAAGGATTCAGAAAAGATTTACAAGGATGTTGCCACAGTTGGAGGATTTGAGCTCGAGGGAGACGTTGAATAGGCTAGGGCTGTTTTCCCTGGAGCATTGGAGGCTGAGGGGTGACCTAAAAGAGGTTTATAAAATCATGAGGGGCACGGATAGGATAAATAGACAAAGTCTTTTTCCTGGGGTGGGGGAGTCCAGAACAAGAGGGGATAGGTTTTGGGTGAGAGGGGAAAGATATGAAAGAGACCTAAGGGGCTACGTTTTCACGCAGAGGCTGGTACGTGTATGGAATGAGCTGCTAGAGAAAGTGGTGGAGGCTACTACAATGGCAACATTTAAAAGGCATCTGGATAGGTATATGAATAGGAAGGGTTTAGAGTGATATGGGTCGGGTGCTGGCAGATGGTACTAGATTGGGTTGGACATCTGGTCGGCATGGACGAGTTGGACGGAAGGATCTGTTTCCATGCTGCGTATCTTTATGACTCTGTATACTCCTGCTGCCTTTATACTCTTCTAAGGATTCACTCGATCAGTCCTGTCTAGACCCAACATATGCTTCCTTCTTTTTCTTAATGCAACATTTAATTTCTTTAGTCATCCAGCATTCCCTATATCTACCAGCCTTTCCTTTCACCCTAACAGGAATATACTGTCTCTGCACTCTTGCTATCTCTTTTCTGAAAGCTTCCCATTATCCAGCCATCCCTTTACCTGCAAACACCTGCCCCCAATCAGCTTTTTAAAGTTCTTGCCTAATTCCATCAAAATAGGCTTTTCTCCAATTTAAAATTTCATCTTTTAGATCTAGTCGCTCTTCTTCCATCTCTATTTTAAATCTAATAGTATTATGGTCACTGGCCCCAAAGCGCTCCCCCACTGACACCTCAGTCATCTGCCCTGCCTTATTTCCCAAGAGTAGGTCAAGGTTTGCACCTTCTCTCGTCGGTACATCCACATACTGAATCAGAAAATTTTCTTGTACATACTTAACAAATTCCTCTCCATCTAAACCCTTAACACTATGGCAGTCCCAGTCTATGTTTGGAAAGTTAAAATCCCCGATCTTAACCACTTTATTATTCTTACAGATAACTGAGATCTCCTTACAAATTTGTTTCTCAATTTCCCTCTGACTATTAGGGGGTGTATAATACAATCCCAATAAAGTGATCATCCCTTTATTATTTCTCAATTCCACCCAAATAACTTCCCTGGATGTATTTCCGGGAATATCCTCCCTCAGTACAGCTGTAATGCTATCCCTTATCAAAAATGCCATGTCCCCTCCTCTCTTACCTGCCTTTCTGTCCTTCCTGGAGCATTTGTATCCTGGAACATTAAGCTGCCAGTCCTGTCCATCCTTGCGCCACGTTTCTGTAATTGCTATGATATCCCAGTCTCATGTTCCTAACCATGCCCTGAGTTCACCTGCCTTCTCTGTTAGGCCCCTTGCATTGAAATAAATTCAGTTTAATTTATCAGTCCTACCTTGTTCTCTGCTCTGTCCCTGTCTGCCTTGACTTTTTGGCTGACTTCCATTCTTAACTGTACCAGTCTCAGATTGATCTCTTTCCTCACTATCTCCCTGGTTCCCAAGCCCCCCACCTCCCCAACCTTAACTCGTTTAAATCCTCCTTAACAGCTCTAGCAAATCTCCCTGCCAGTATACTAGTCCCCTTCCAATTTATGTGCCATCCGTCCTTCTTGTACAGGTCACCTCTACCCCAGAAGAGATTCCAATGATCCAAAAATGTGAATTCTTCTCCCATACACCAGCTCCTCAGCCATGCATTCATCTGCTCTTTCCTCCTATTCCTACCCTCACTAGCTCGTAGTACCAGGAGTAATCCAGATATTACTACTCTCGACGACTTCCTTGTTAAATTCTTGCCTAACTCTCCGTATTCTCTCTTCAGAATCTCAACCTTTTCCCTTCCTACTTAATTGATTCCAATGTGTACAATGGTCTCCTGCTGCTCCCTCTCCCCCTTGAGAACATTCGGCACCCTCTCTGAGACACCCTTGATCCTGCCTCCAGGAAAGCAATACACCATTGTGATTTTTCACTGCTGGCTACAGAAACGTCAGTCTGTACCTTGGACTAGACAGCCCCCTAACACAATCGATCTTTTGGAACCCAATGTACCCTCATTGCGTTAGAGCCAGTCTCAATACCAGAAACTTGGCTGTTCGTGCTACATTCCCCTGAGAATCCATCTTCCCTCCCCCCACCTACATTTTCCAAAGCAGCATACTTGTTTGAAAGGGGGATAGCCACAGAAGTGGTGACTTGATAGAGGTGTACATGATGATGAGAGGCAGAGATACAGTGGATAGCCAGATACTTTTTCCCATGGCTGAAATGTCTATCACAATGTAGCATCATTTTAATGTGACTGGAGGAAGGTTTACAGGAGATGTCAGAGGTAGGTTCTTCACACAGTGGTAGGTGCATGGAATGCACTGGAGAGATAAGCTAGTGGAGGGTGGGGGGGGGGGGAGAAAGTAGCATAGAGTACAATAGGTGAGTGGGGGAGGAGATGAAGGTCCCCCACTCACCTATTGTACTCTATGCTACTTTCTCCCCACCCCCACCCTCTTCTTGCTTATCTCTCCACGCTTCAGGCTCTCTGCCTTTATTCCTGATGAAGGGCTTTTGCCCGAAACGTTGATTTTGCTGCTCGCTGGATGCTGTCTGAATTGCTGTGCTCTTCCAGCACCACTGATCCAGAATCTGGTTTCCAGCATCTGCAGTCATTGTTTTTACCGCATGGAATGCACTGTCAGCAGTGGTAGTTGAGTCAGATACATTAGGGCTATTTAGGCGACTCTTGAATAGGCACATGGATGATAGTAAAATGAAGCGTTTATAGGTTTGTTTGTTCTTAGGATAGGATGAAAGATTGGCACAACACTGAGGGCCAAAGGGCCTGTACTCTGCTGTACTGTTCTGTGCTCTAACAAACTGTCTTTTGTGTCTTTTCATCTAAGAACTACATTTTAAAAATGTATCGTTTTTATTGAGTTAAGGACAGACCTCCTGGCTCCAGTACAAGCCACAAATTAGGTTGCTGTTTGGGTTAAAATTTCCCATTTTTAAAGAAGAGTTTTTTTGAGAGTTATTGATGCCCCAGGTATGGCACGGCCCATTGCAACTTTCCTCATGCTACATTCCTTCCTTCATCTTATTAATTACGTAACCAGCCTCAACAGTGCTTAGTACATAGACTCATGCAGCAGGATTGGTGGGAAGATTCACACTACCAACAGTTTGCTACATCCATGCTACTGCTGTCATATTTAAATAACAGCTGCACAGCACTTCAGACCATTTAAGCTAGGAACTGTCCTTCACACTGTGGTTCTGTACCATTATCCCCACAGAAATAGATAAGAAAAGCAAGTTATCACCTTGGTTTGTGAAAGGTACCTTAAGGTGCTGGTGAATAAAGGCAGTCAAGGGCAGTGCTGCATCCTGTTGACTAGCGAAGGCAGTCATGTCACAAGACACTGCCAGTCTCAACCGAAATAGCAACCTGACTTAATGCAGTGCGCTAGGTGAAGTACAACAAAAAATGCAGTGAAAGAAGGAGGTTATTAACCTTCTGATGTCCATCAGGATAAGTAAGTGCCATATCTTCTGTGCTCACTCACATTTTCAGGGGCATCATTCACTCTAACTCTGTTATAAAACACATCTCTCACAAAAGCAAATGAACTGAAACTCTCAATATTACAGGCATTATGTTCACTCAATGCTGACATTCAACTACGAACCCCTCCTGGCCTCTGCGCTTCCTACTCACTCACTGGGCACATGTCACTGTCACTTCTGCTTGTGCTTAAATTGCTCTTCCATTCACTTCCATCATATCCCTGTTTTTGTTTCATTGCAGGAAAAACTGACCCATTCCCTGGACTGATGTGTCTACAGCACCCTGACTGATGTGTCTGTGATTCCTGGATTTCTTGCACTGGACCTGAAGCACAATCACAGCCCAGTCCCCAGACTGCAAAGTTATTGATCCTTGGATTTAGTTGAAGCAAGCATCTGACTGACCCTGGTCAACCCCTGAACTGAAATCACATGCATCCCTTGACTGACCATGGCAGTTTCCCCTGACTGACTGTCAGGTTCCCTGATGGCACGGAGGACAGTCCCCTTGGACTTTCAGGTCCGATTATCTAGTTGAAACATGTGCAGTTTCTTAGCTGTGTAAGCTGCTGGCACATGCTGCAAGTGTGACAATGATGTTGCACAAGACGGTACAGCAACTTGTCCATCTCCTTTACTGCAATGTTCTAAATTATGACAAGATGCTTTTCCCGCCTCTGTGGTAAAAAGCAATGTAAGCCGCAGAGGTTGGCTGCCTGCAATAAATACAAAGTGAGTGAGCACTGAGAAACCCAGCTAAGCAGCATAAGATGTTTCTATGTTAATGCATAAGTGCCCCTGCATTAAAGTGACCTGGTAGAAAATTGTAAGTATCCCTGGGCTCTAAAAGGATGTCCTGAACAATTGAAATGGTATGAAAGTTGGCCCGAGAGCAGGTTGTGAGGTGGTGGTTTGCCAATGTACTTACATGGACCTAGTGTGGAAAAGAGTGGTCTCCATAGAATATGCAGGGATGCTGTGATGAATATAGAGTTGATGAAGACACAGAGAAGCAAATGGTAATTTGCAGCTGTCAGGTAACCATACTGACTTTCATGTCAGGAATTGGCACCATCTCATTTCTTGGGAAGGAGAGGAGAATTGGAAGCTGAATTGAAATTAGGGCAAGTGGATTATTATTAAGATGCAAGGACTGTTAAATAAAGGAAGTCACCATTCATTATCAAGATTCCAAACTTGCCATTTGTACTTTAAGAGGGAAATCTGAAAGGTTTCCACTTACCTTGCATTTAACACTATTTCCAAAAACTAAAGACAATATTCCATAATACATGAATACTAGATAAGTCATGGAGTTATAGAAATGTACAGGACAGAAACAGATCCTTCAGTCCAACTTGTCCATGCTAACCAGATATCCCAAATTAATCTAATCCCATTTGCCAGCATTTGGAACATATGCTTCTAAATACTTGCTCTTCACATACCCATCCAGATGCCTTTTAAATGCTGCAATTGTACCAGCCTCCACCACCTCCACTGGCAGCTCATTCCGTACATGAATCGCTCTCAGTGAAAATGTTGCCCTGTAGGTCCCTTTTAAATCTTTCCTCTCAAACCTTAAACCTCTGCCTTCCAGTTTTGGACACCACTACCCTGGAAAAAAAGACCTTGACTATTAACCCTATCTATGCCCCCTCATTATTTTATAAACCTCTAGCGAGCTCAGCCTCCAACACTCCAGGGAAAACAGTCCCAGCCTATTCAGCATCTCCTTGTAGCCCAACCCTGGCAACATCCTTGTAAATCTTTTCTGATGCCTTTCAAGCTTAACAACATTTTTCCTATAGCAGGGAGACCAGAATTGCACACAATATCCCAAAAGTGGCCTAATCAATGTCCTGTACATCCGCAACATAACATCCCAACTCCTACACAGTGCACAGACCAATAAAGGCAAACAAACCAAATACCTTCCTTCCTAGCCCATCCACCTACAACTCTATTTTCAAGGAGTTATGAACCTGCATCCCAAGGTCTCTTTGTTCAGCAACACTTCTGAGGACCTTACCATTAAGTGGATAAATTCTGCCCTGATTTGCCTTTCCAAAATACAACACCTCACATTTATCCAAATTAAACTCCATCTGCCACTCTTTGGCCCATTGGTCTATATGAGCAATGTCCCGTCTTAATCGGAGATAACTTTCTTCACTATCCTCTAGTCCACCAATTTTGGTGTCATCTACCAATGTACATTTCTATACCTCCTATAGTCACATCCAAATCATTTCTATAAATGACAAAAAGCATTGAACCCAGCACCGATCCTTGTGGCGTACTACTGGTTACAGAACTCCATTCTGAAAAGCAACCCTCCACCACCATCTTCTGTCTCCTATCTGCAAGCCAATTTTGTATCCAAATGTATTCATTGCAATAAACTTCAGAAAACAACTTTGGATTTTTATTTTACCTGCTAATAATTTTATATGTCCTCCTTTAGCTTTCAAAATTTTCTTTTTGTCTCTGCACTTTCTATACTTCTTTAGGATCTCTCCAGCATTCCACTCGTGGTATGAGAAAAACCTTTTTTTTGACTTAACCAAGTTTAAAATAATTATTCTAGCCTTTCTTTTTGTCATATGCAGAATTAACTAAAAGGTAGACCAGTACCTGTGATATGGTTTCTTTTTTTCATCAAACAAAGGATTCTCCTGAGGTTGACAAGTCACATGATTCTCTCAAACATATTTCCAACAGATCTTCTCTTAACTCTTCCCCACTTCCCTTAACCAGGACAGAGTAACCATTGTCCTCACTTTCTACCTCACGATACTTTGTAAACAAATGATCACTAACATTTTCATCAATTCTATCATGATGCTATCACCAAACATATCTTTCTCTCTGTCGTGACTGTGATAAGGTCAGCCAGATGGACTTCTTAGAAAATGAGTTCTCTAATTGAGGCTGTTGATCTGGTCCAATCAGGGAGTTCCGGGTGACAGAGCTAAACAGGAGTGTCAGAGATTCTGTTCGCTCAGAACTGGCTCTGAGGGAGCTGGATCAGTATCAAGGACTCTCCACATGTAAATAAAAAGAGACTTGGTGATGGGATACTGGTCTCTGTGGAGTTTTTCTTCATCCTCCCCTTCCATTTCAGCGTTTTAAACAGATTCATCCCTGTATGACACGCTGATTCACTTAATTGCCCCAACATCATCTTCCTTGCCCATTGCACCACCCAATATATATAGGAGATGGGAATACACTGATCTCAGAGATGAGGAGAGATTGAACATTTGTTGTATGAAGAGAGATTGAACATTTTAGGCCTATACTCTGGAAGTTAGAAGAATAAGGGGGAGATCAAAGTGAGATATTCAGCACGATAAAAAGTGTGAATTAAATAGATGTCAAGCGAATGCTTCCTGTTGTAGGCATTCGAGAATGAGAGGTCATTGTCTTAGGATAAGGGGTAGGAAATTTAAAACAGAGTTGATGAGAAACTATTTCTCCCAAAGGGTGGTGAATCTGTGAAATTCGCTACCCAAAAGTGCAGTGACTGCTGGGACAATGAGTACATTTAAGGAGGAATTAAACAGATTTTTAATTGCTAATGGGTTGAAGGAATATGGAGAGAAGGCAGGAAAATGGGGGTGAGGATCATATCAGCCATGACCGACTGGCCTAATTCTGCTTCTATATATTACAAACTTACGTCCTTTTACCTTCTCTTCTCACCCAAGCTATTCTTCCAGGCAAAAGTGATTTACATAAATGTCTTTCACTTCAGTATGTTGCATTCACTGCTCACAATGTGGTGTCCTCTACTGACACAAAGGAACACAGCCCACAAGCTTGTTTGCCATTTCAATTTTCCACCTTACCCTCACACTGAATCTCTGTCCAGGCTTCCAAAAAGGCTCAATGTAAGCTTGAAGAACAGCGCACCATATTTCATTTAGCACTTGTTCGTCTTCTGGGCTCTGTTCATTATTCTGCCATTCATAACTCCTCTGGGCTCATCTTTTGTTTCTGCACTTGTCTCCTATCTCCTCTCTTGGACTTTGCGACACAATTCTCTTGCCATTTATTATCCCCTGTCTTTCACCCTTTCACAGATCTTTCCTCCTTTTTCCACCTTCCCCCATCTCACCCACATAACAACGATTGCATTTCTTACCTTTCACCAGTTCCGATAAACTAAAACATTAACTCTGTTGCTCTTTCTGCAGATGTTAACAGACCTACTATTTCCAGCATTTTCCATTTAAATAAACAGTTACATCAGGTTATAATCACAAACATCTTTTAAGCAGAAACATTCCTTTATTCCTGCAATTATTATAGATTTCACTATATTCTTCTTGCTGAAGAAACATATTTTTTACCTGCAGAGTTGCCTTAATTCAGGAATCACTAGACCAATCAATAAGTGGGACCCAGAGAATTATTTGCTCCCAAATCTTCTAACTGCCAAGAAATGTATAAGGGCAACCACAGGATGCTCGCTCATTAATCATGCATTCATTGCAAAATAGCAGAGCATGTTTTTTCCAAATTATCCTGGAGCCAAATATCTGTATTTTTGTCTATTAGAAATATCCACTTCACATTTATCCTGTATGGATTTATAGTACTGCAGGAATATATCTTCTACACTGAAAATTTGGAATTATTTTAGACATAGGACTGGAAGAACATTTTATTCATGGTTTTGCCTGTTATAAACCTGCCGTGCTGGTTAGATTAAAGTGACTTGCAAAATACACAAAGCAAATCAGCAACATTTTGCGAAAGTTGAAGTCAATACATGAAAAATAATGTTGAGAATGTATTAAAATGACATAAGATTGTCTACACAATGAGGCAAAAAGACTTGCAAGAGCCCATGATCCAACTCGCTATCAGCCCATTTTACTTGGAAAACATTGAACAAATCATTGCCTTTGCTTCTATTTATAATTATTCTGAAAAACAGCTAACCAACTCAATTGTATTATATAGGGTTATGTTTACATGTACTTATAATAATAGGATCATCGAATTAGTGCGGAAGGAGGCTATTGAGTCTGCAGCAACCCTCCGAAGAGCATCCCAGCGAGCCCGCTAACCGATCCCCATAACTCCACATTTACAATGTCTAATGATCTAACCTACACATCTTTGGACGTGGGAGCAAACACACACAGACACAGGGAGAAAATGCACACAGAGAATCACCCGAGGCTGGAATAGAATCTGGGTCCGTGGCGCTGGGAGGCTAACCACTGAGCCATTGTGCTGCCCATTCCTTACAACTAATTATTTTAATTATCAGTTTATTAATCCTGTGTTTCACACAATTATCAATTTTCTGCACTACATATACAGTACTGAATTTAATTTTTAAGAAAGTTTATTTTGGACTCTCTTCTGTTCTTTACCCCAGCAAAAATATTTTCAACTGAAATCATGTGATCCCACCAGCCAGGAAACACACAGGTTCAGGTCAGTCACACACATTACAGGTTTGAATCATAAACCCTGATTCACTCCTCAATCAACCCAACAGCTTATCTTTTGCCCACTGCACATTCCCATGTCTGCAAAGGAGATCGAACACCTTTCCTTTTACCTTCTCTTCTCACCATCTTAGGACCCAAGCACTTCTTGCAGATGCAATGATGACTTACGTGTACGACTTTCAATTCAGTATTGAGTGTTCATTGCTCACAATATGATGTTGTCAACTTTGGTAGAGACCAAACACAAATGGCATTGAGAAACACATCTATTCAGCCACAAGCTTGCTTGCCGTTTTAATTTTCCAAATTGCTCTCATGCTGAGATCTCTGTCCAGTGTTCCAAAACGGTTCAATGAAAGATTGAAGAACAGCAACTCATATTTCAAATATAAAATAGACATAGAATCCAATCCACTTTCTACCTAACGCGTTAAGTTGAAATTAATCCCAAGTGTATAACTTCCAATTATTAGAGTTGCAATTTTGAGTTAGAATTTATACAAACTTTCCATTGGTTGGCTTACAATTATACATTATAGTGTGAAAATTGATCAATATTTTGTACACAGTGGATGTAAACATTGAATATTGGCTACTCAATGGGCAACTGAATGACATGTTACCCAGTTAAAACCAAAAGTGCCTCAATGCATTCAGGTTTAAACATAAATATGAAGCTGCCAAACCTAAGCATCATAGATCATAGTCAACAACACATTAACATTTATTCAATTATAATCCCTATTTAGCTCTAATTTAATAATTTAACAAAAATTCTTCTTCAAACATAACAATTTTTCAATAATTAAAGTGAATAAGTTGAAATTCAGAGTCTGACAAGTGCAATATTAGAATTGTTAGCCATTAGTGTTGGCACATGGTTGTGTTTTCCAGATGTTAAAAATGTTCTTCTTAAAATATTCCAAACGAAACCCTTTCTTTTATTAGCTGAACGCAACATTGCAAAGAAGAATTATATGATTTTGATTAGTAACAACTGGAAGGTGGAATGAGCGAGTTTAATTAGATGCTGAGACAACAGAATCATAGGATTGCCACAGTACAGAAAGGGACATTCAGACTGTCCTGTCTGTGGCCGTTATAAAAGTTAAACATGAATTCAACTCCCCTGGCTTTTACCCTGCAAATAATTTATCTTTGGATCATCCAAGTTTATTTTAAAAGCCATGATTGTGTCTGTTTCCTCCACTTTCTCAGATTGTGTATTACGTGTCCTAACCAATCATCGTGAAAAATAAAAGTTTTCGCTCGTGTTGCTATTCTGTCTTTTGCCAATCACCTCAAATCAATGCCCACTGGCTTTCCACCCTTTCGCAAATGGGAACAGTTTTTAAGAGTGCCAAAGTCAGAGGATGTTGATCTTGCAGCATTTTTGTCAGAATAAATAACTTTAGAATTTACCATCTCAGTATTCCACTAATTCTAAATCGAATGAAAATTGGGCAGGCTCTACAACAGGCAAGGAACCACTCTGCCATACCATTGTTTCAATGGTAATGGTGAAAATGTCTTTGCTCTCTGCTTCATCAGCCAAATAAAGTAATGCAAGAAAAAAACCAATGCAAGAGAGAAATATACACAAAGGAGGAAGTAGAAAAGGCATACTGTCTCAGTGGTGTAGTGCTTCCTCAGGCAATGTTTGGCCATTATATTGTCAACTCTTCACTACATCTCATCATGGAATACATAATTCTATGTGCAAATGCTGGGCAATCATAGAATGAAAATGCATTCCTGTTTCATTCATTCATGTCCTTTGGGAAATCATTTTATTTATTTGTTTCATTTATTTCTGAATAATCATTGAGATCACTAAAGAAAAATGAAAGCCAGTAAACAATATTATACAGTGTTATGTTTAATCAATTTAATCAATTTAAATTTTGCTGTAAAATAAAGCAATAAACTTCATCTTCAAAAAACCCAATAGCTCCTTGGGATCAGAACATCTCAGCAGCAGTAAAGAATAACAGTGAATAAATGGCATTATTATTATTAATCTGACAATTAATGATTTTGTCTCCATACTTCTGAGTTTACGCTGTTTTGGTGTCACTGTCGATCAATGCCTGAACACACGAAACTGACTTATAAAACACTAAGTAGTACTCTAAATAATCCATCAAAGATTTGGCACATTGCCAACAAAGTTTTTCACTATCTTCCACAATGTTTGAGCTCCAAATAATTTAGCAGTTTTAGTTTGACAGGCATTCACTCATCGCACAATGTGCTAATGATAAAAATAAACATTTGAAGAAAAAAGAAACATAAATGCGTACAGAACATTTTTTAAATGTTTTTTTTAAAATATATATTCATGGGACTTCGATATTGCAAGGCCAACATTTAATGCTAACTCTAATTGCTCCAATCAAAGGTACTGATGCTCTGTCTTTCTGAATGATTAGAGTAAAGTTGCTACAGTCCTAAGGAATCATAGGGTTGGTCTCTCAGCAGAGAGAGGTGACCGATGGTGAGTTAAATGTGAGGGTCACCAGACCTCAGGCAAGGGATGAGGTTGAGATGTCAGCATGCTTAGCTAGTGTGGAAATTGAACCTACACTGTTAGTATCACTCTGCATCACAAACCAGCCTCCCAAACAAATGAGCTTATGCGGTGTAGTTATGCCTTTAGTACTATTAGGGAAGGGCTTCCAATATTTTGTTCCAGAGTAGACGCAGGAACTGCAATCAAGTTCCAAGCCAGCAAATGACTTGAAAGAACATTTGCAGGCAGTAGTGTTCCCATGCGCTTGCCATCCTTTTTCTATATATTAAAGATTGCAGCTTTGCCTGGTGCTGTCGAAGAAGCCTTAGGGAGTTGCAACACTATGGTTTAAAGAGCAACACATTGTTCCTACAGTGCATCAGTGATTGAGGAAATGCATGTTTATGGTGTGGATGAAGTTAATTGGATTGCTTTGTCCTGGATGATGTTGAGCTTTTTGGTGTTGATGTCACATACCTCAAGGTAACCATTCCATCACACATCTCATGTTGAAGAGTCTTTCAGAAATCAGAAGATGAGGAGTTCATGGCAGGATTCCCAGACTCTGACTTGCTCTAGAAGCCACAGTATTATATGGCTGGTCTAATTAAGTTTCGGTCAAAGTCATCCCACATTGCCTGAGGCTTATGTGACACAAATGTGACTTAACATGTTAATGCGTGAACAGAAATCGGCATTTCGGATGACAATACATAAATTGTTTTCAGACCATTAGCCAAAGATGTTTCATTTATATAACATTTTATTTGAAACATATATTAGTCTTTGTGCTACTTTTAAAAAAACATTATTAATTACTTAGTTACATTTTATTATTTAGGGCCACTTGCATAAGCGATGATAGAGGAATTGTTAACATACAGAAACTATGTATTCATAGTGATTAAAGCTTATTTTTTATTCACTTGTTGTGGCTGTCCAGCAATTATTATCCATCCCTAGTTTCCCTCAAGAAGGTGGTATTGAGCTGCCTTCTTAACTGATGCAGTCCTGATGCTGTAGGTTGAATCATGATACCCTTAGGGAGGAAATTCCAGCAACAGTGAAAGAACAGAAATATACTTCCTAGTCAGGATGGTGAGTGCTAGGTGTTCTGATACATCTGCTGCCCTTGTCCTTCAAGATTGAGGTGATCATGGGTTGTTTTAGGATCTTTGGTGAATTCTTGCAGTGCACCTTGTAGATAGTACATACTTCTCTTACTGAGCAGTGATGAGGAAATGGGTGCTTGTAAATATGATGCCAATCAAGTGGATTGCTTTGTCCTGAATGGTGTCAAGCTTTTTAGAGTTGCACACATCCAGGCAAGTGGGGTGTATTTCATCACACTCCTGACCTATGCCTTTTTGATGATGGATACACTTTGGGGAATCACGAGGTGAGTTACTCACTATAGTATGCCTCGCCTCTGACCTGTTCTTTGTAGCCATTGTGTTTATGTCACAAGTTTAGTTGAGTTGCTCATCAATAGTAATTCCAGCGATCTTGACAGTGATGGTAACACCATTGAATGTCAAGGGGCAGTGGTTAGATTGCCTTCTTGGAGATGGTCATTGCACAAATGTTACTTGCCACTTGTCAGCCCAAGCCTGGATAATGTCCTGGTCTTGTTGCATATAAACCTATATGAAGGCAGAACACCTTATCTCCCACCTTGTGACCCTCCAACCATATGACATCAATGTCAACTTCACCAGTTTCCTTATCTCCCCTCTCCCAACCTCATCCCAGATCCAACTCTCCAACTCAGCACCGCGCTATTGAACTGTCCTACCTGTCCATCTTCCTTTCCATCTATCCTCTCCACCCTCCCCGCCAACCTATCAGTATCACTCCTCCACCTGCATCTACCTATCGCCTTGCCAGCTACCTCCCCCCCCCACCCCAACCCTCCTATTTATCTCTTAGCCCCTTTTCCCCCTGCTACATTCCTGATGAAGGCCTTATGCCCAAAACGTTGACTCGTCTGCTCCTCGGATGCTACCTAACCTTTGCTTTTCCAGCACCATACTTTTTGGCCCATGTCACAGCTTCATGCACTGCCAGCTATTTAATCATGAGAACCACAGTATAATGCATCGTGGCCATTGACACTGCCCTTGCTCTTGAATGGGAAGGTGGTGCATACAAGGCAGCAGGTGCTATATAGAAAGAGATAGAGACGTCCCTGGACGAAGCAGTGCTGGCTATTATCAGGACACAAGTGCAAAAACCAAGGTCTTAGGTGAGCTATATTAATTGAAGTTGATTGTATCCCCATATCTATTCCTTCTCACAATCCACTCTCTCTTCTGATTTACAAGCACCAGGATGAGTAAGCATGCAACTCTTACTTACACCCTCAGCTCCTCATTCTGCTTCACAGTTTTATTGTATTCCTTCGGATACCCAAAAAGTGACCCCAGGACCAGGCAATGGAGGAAGACTGAGAAGTGATAATTAAAAAACATTGACACTTGTTACCATTGGCAGCCTCCCATTCAAGTACTGGCACTACATGAATCACACAGGATAGCAATGAGGCATGATATGCATTAGTGAGACACCAGGGATAAGTGCAGTCCAGTTAGGATAGAGGGGAAAAGGATATCTTAGGTGAATCCCGACAGAGGGTAAGGCAGCATATGAGTTCAGCTGCAGAGATTTATAGGAGGACTTTGATAGGCCAGGTTAAAGGAAAACATACAGAATTTTCACAGAATGTTTTGTGCCTGTCAAAAGCCTGTCAGAAAACGTGAGCTGTATTTGATGAGACTCAACAGTTCCTGTGTCCACTGATCAAGTTGGTTGGAAGCCCAATCTTGAAAAACTCAGTTGCCCCACAGCCATTTTATACTTGAAGGGACATTGATTGGCTCAAGGAGAGACTTCTACTGCACCTTGGGAGAAAATCCTGGTTTAGAGAGTTTACAGTGAATCTGAGTGGATGTCAGCTCTGTAGTTTCAGCAGCACCAGCACCAACAGTTGACTATTCCTTAGGTCAGAGCCATTACCTGAAGAGGAGGAGGAGCTGGTTATGGAAGATGGTGGAAGGTATTTCTGGAGTATTACAGGAACAAAGGAAAAGTAACCTTTAGTCTCTTCAATGTGCTCTGTATACTATGAGATAATGGTTGATCTTCTGGCTTAAATATTCTTTTCTATTGCCATATGACGTGATGATTTTAACAACTAGATATCTAGTTTTTGCTTTTACGAAAAAGTGCGCACAGTGAAATGACACCACCAAGTCCCTTCCCTGGAAATTACACTCAGCATCAAGCCACCATAGCTTTGAACTCTGTGTGTGCGCATATCTGTGCTTTATCTCAATTTAGTTTGGTGCATCCATTAGCCAGATGAGTCCTAAGGTATCAGAAAAGGCTAAGAGAGCTCGTAAGGCTGTTATGCTTAGCATAAAACTGGACGTAATTAAGTGTTTCGCTCATGGTCAATGAAATAAAAACATTGTGTGCGCTTTGAACTTGTCTGCATCCACCATTCGTACGATTGACATGCAGAGAGAAAAAAACTTGAAAGCTGCAGAGGTTACAATTGGTTCTGCTAGTAGCAAAGTTGTCTCTTTTAGTCAGCATCCAGTCATGGATAATATGGAAAATCTATTGCTTAACTGGACTGATGGGTGTCCAAAGCATGGTGTTCCATTAAGTTATCTCATACTTAAGGAGAAATCAGTCAGTCTTTTTAACAAGTTGAAACAGATAACACTGAACGATGGGGATGAAAATGTTACAAAAGTGGAAGTTCAAGGTAGTCATGGATGGTTTGATCGGTTTTTGAGGCAAGGGCAGCTTCATCGCTTCAAGGTTACTGGAGCAAGTGTTTTGGCTGACTCTGAAGCTCCAGAAAAGTTCCAGAAAAACTGAAGAAAATAATTACAGAAGGTGGTATTCATATAAGCAAGTGTTTAACTGTGACAAAACTGGAATTTACTCAAAACAAATTGCTGAGCAAGTCATTTATTTCAATAAAAGAAAAGCAGGCTAAGGGATACAAGGCACCTAAGGACAGGTTTATCCTAATGCCTATTATTAACACCACTGGTGATGTTGTCTACTAGTGTACCATTCAGATAATCCGAGGGCACTTAAAGGTGTTGCTAAGAATACACTTCCAACCGCTTTGTTCACATCTAATCGGTTGGAATACCCAAGTGAGTTTTTCTGAGTACGAGTGGATCCATTAGTCCTTTAGTTGAAACATTTTGTAGAGGAAGTAACCACAGTATAGGTGTCTTGTGATTGTCGATAACTTTGCTGCTCATCCACCTGGCTTTGCCGAGTATTGCGGCAACATTCATATTGTGTTCTTACCGTCGAATACCATGTCATTGCTGCAATCATGTGACCAAGGCCTAACAGCCACAATTAAAGCCTACTTTATGCAAAATGTGATGCGTTTTATTGTAAGTGCCATTGACAGACAGGGCAACCCCGAAGCATCTTTGTGAGAGATCTGGAAACAGTACAATATTAAATTAGCAATCGCCAACCTTGGAGATGCTCTCGATAGGCTAACAGTCTTGATAAGAAATGGCATTTGCAGAAAACTGTGTCCGGAAGCAGTGAACGATTTTAAAGGCTTTGAACTGACAACACAAAATACAGCAATTGTAACTTTGGCTAAGGAGGCTGGGTTTGTGGAAGTTGATGAAGATGATGTTGAAGAGGTTTTGGCATCCCAAGACCAAGAAGTGACAGATGAGGAGCTGATGCAATTGCAAGAGGAAAGGATACGAATCAGAACTGAATGCAATTGCAAACGGCCCAAAAATGAACTCATTCAGGAACTGAAAGTGAAGCACTTGCATGAGAGTTTCGCTATGATTGACAGTGTTGCAATGATTACAGAAAGGTATGACTTTAATTTTGAAAGGGCACGTAGGTTTAGAGCAGGTTTGCAGGATGTTTTGAGTGCCTACAAAGAACTGTGTGAAGCTTAGCAGTCAAGTATACTATCATATTTCAAGCCTTCCACATCAGCCACAGCAGACGACGAACTTCGACATCAAGGCAGGCAGACAAAGAAGAAAGTATAGATGTTAGTGGCCTGCGTGCCCTAATGGATTCAGACGACGATGAGATGTTAATAGATGACCCTCTTCCTCTCTCTCCTACATTCCAGTCTCCTTTATCTTCCACCACCCCAACGTCTGAAGGCCTTCACTATACATTAGTGTTAGTTTATGTTTTATGTGTTATTTGGTAGGTTTTTTTTGGGTCTGGCAACTCTCAAAAATGTTTCGCAAATAAATTAATGTAATTGCTTCCTTGTTTTATGCCATTTCAGCTTACGAACAGTTTCATAGGAACACTCTACTTTCGGATAGCAGGGGACACCTGTATTGATCTCTATCCTGAAAATGCTCAATGACTGAACATCAAAAACCTCTAAAGGTAGACATTTCCAAAGATTCACCCACCTCTATATGCAAAGATTCCTTCTTATCTGAGCCTTAAGTAGTCCACCCCTTATGCTGGGACTGTATCGCCGTCACAAATATTCGAGAACTCCCCCAAGTCAGTGGAAGCGTTTTCTCCTAATCAATATTTTGAGCCCTGTAGGAATTTTGCATGTTTCAAAACGATTACCTCGAATTCTTCGAAACTGTGGAACATATAGACCAATCACTCGCACAATACAAAGATAGCTGGAGGAACAAGAAATGTTGACGAAACAGAGAGATTGCAGAAGAACTTGGACAGATTAGGAGATATGGCAAAGAAGTGGCAGGTGGAATACAATTTAGGAAAGTGCAAGGTTATCCACATTGGTATGAACAATAGAGACTAAGACAATTTTCTTAATGGGGAAAGGCTTCAGATATTTGAAGCACTTGGGGTTCCTAGTTCAGAATTCTCTACGTTAACATGCAAGTTGAAGGCAAATGCAATGTTAGTATTTATTTCGAGGGGACTAGAATACAAGAGCAGAGCTGTACTGCTGAAATTGTAGAAGGTTCTGGTCAAACCACATTTGGACTTTAAGGAGTCTGGGTGTGTACTCAATGGCATTTAGAAGGATGAGGGGAGGAATCTCATTAAAGTTACAGAATATTGAGAGATGTGGATAGAATGGACTTGAAGAGACAATCTCAGAGAGCAGGGATGAGAATTGAGAATTGAGATGAGAAGGAACTTCTTCAACTAGAGGATGGTTAATTTGAGGCTATGGAGATCAAGTCTCGAGTACCTTTAAGAAAGAGATGGATAAGTTCTTGATTAGTAAGGTGATCAAGGTTTACAGGTAGAAGGCAGGAAAATGGGATTGAGAATCATATCAGCCATGATCGAATGATGGAACAACTCAGTGAACCAAATGGCCTAATTCTTTATCTCGTATAATGGTCATGGTCTCCTCAATCTCTCTTTATAGGACAATCCTGCCATCCCAGGAATCGATCTCATGAGCCTCTACAACACTGCCTTGCTGGCAAGTAAAACTTCCCTTCGATACGGAGACCAAAACTGCACACAATATTCTAGGTGCAGTTTCACAAAGGCATTATACAATTGCAGTAAGACTTCTTTGTGCAATAAAGAGGAAATCAATTCACTTCAAGAAATGAAAAAATCCAGCACAGGCTTGTAGAAAGCAGTCCTTTATTGGAGTAACACATCTACTGAGGATATGAAAAATAGTCTAGATGAAAACTAATGTCTTACTGTACCTAAACAATTTTGTCAATTAAAAATAACTAAAACTAGAAGTAAAAAAGGATATGAATAACAAATCAGGGTCAAATGACAGCAAGTCAAATGTCACTTAGAGTCATAGAGATGTACAGCATGGAAACAGACCCTTCGGTCCAACCCGTCCATGCCGACCAGATATCCCAACCCAATCTAGTCCCACCTGCCAGAACCCGGCCCATACCCCTCCATCACAACTTAGAGACTAAAAATGCAATGCATATGCAGACACTGATGGAAGTAAAACTGACTAGTTAACACATCGTTCTGTCATTCTGTTAATTACTAATAATTTTCTTTGCCACTATGTATATTGGGAACTTGTAACTGTGAATGATAGTGTATGTAATTCATTCATAGAAAAGGAATGTTTGATGAAATACATTCGCACCTTTATTGCACTGACTGGCTTATTATAGTCATGTGACCTCTACTTCTGCTGTTACTGCTTTCATATGCAATCAGTAGCAGTCATTAAACACTAGGCACACCATCCAAGCTCAGAATGCAGTCACGCAAGTTCATTTTGCTGCCATTAAAGCTGTGGATTCCAGTGTTCAAAGTAACATGCAAGATGACAAAGTCTAGCAATCTTTTTTCAAAATCCAGTTTCTCAGCATCTAATTTTCAGTGACATGTACCTTCTTAACAGTGTAATTGTTTTTTGAATAGAGAAATTAAGACCCAACCAAATTGTCGTGAGTCTTGAATCACGTGGGCCAAATCTCCTTCCCTAAAGAACATGAGTGATCCAGACGTTTTATATTTATTTAGTCATATATTTATCATTAGACTAGCATTCTATTTTAGATTTTTTTAAAAACTGCATTCAAAATTTTGCTCTCTGCCAGGCAGGGATTCAAAGCTATGTCCCCAGAAGATGAACCTAGTATTATTGATTCCAACCTTCTCCACTGGTATAATATTCTATTTATAAATTTGAACATCACTAATTTTTACTTAGCAACAAAACAGCAGAATTCTTAAGGTTTATTTAACATTTGGTTAGTTGGCTTATAACTCAAGTTCATGGCATTTCAGAATCTGTCATTGTAAGTTCGAGAGATTTTTAAAAATCAGTCCACATTTGTAGAATTAATTTAACTGTATGTTCAAAGAGAAAGGGCACTTCTTCCACTCTTGCACATGTGGATGGTTGAATAACACAACTGCATTGAAAAGGGTGAGAGCTTGATGGTACAGTTCACAGAAAATTGCATTTGAAGACCAATTCACTGACAGTGACCCCCATGTAAGCTCTTGGACATTTTTCCAGCACTACTCCCAGGTTGTTGGAGCCAGATTTCAGGAATTTATCTTAGTCATCACCTGTTCCTATTAGTTTCAGACCTTATGTTTTGAGGACCTCCTGATCCCATGTGAAAAAATTACTTCTCTCCTTCTCTTTTCCATCTGCACTAGGACCTGCAATACAGAGAAACTGGAACACCTTCTTTGATCTGTTGCTCCATTTGGAGTCTCTTTCCTTCCCTTAAACAGACTGTGACAATTCCAGCTATTCTGTAGCATGAGCTAATCTTGCTTTAAGGACAAGTAATCTGTAACAAATGCAGACTAGCTATCTACTAGCCATACAAATTTCTGGGCTTTCTACTAAACTTGCAGCCATTCAGCAGCATGTTTCAAGTTGGGCTGCATGTCACCCAAAGCTCCTAAACTGCCTGCTTCGACTCAACCAGGCATGCAGCAACTCTACAATGCAGCTTACCGACTCCACTGTCATGGGTCTAATTCAGTTTTTAGGAGAAAGTGAGGACTGCAGATGCTGGAGATCAGAGCCTGAAAATGTGTTGCTGGAAAAGCGCAGCAGGTCAGGCAACATCCAAGGAACAGGAGAATCGACGTTTCGGGCATGAAGAAGGGCTCATGCCCGAAACGCAATTCTCCTGCTCCTTGGATGCTGCCTGACCTGCTGCGCTTTTCCAGCAACACATTTTCAGCTCTAATTCAGTTTTTAGCCCAATTTTCTCAGATCTGCTAATGCTGTAATTGCATCTATTGCACATTGCTACAAATTCCATACAATGTACAAAAATAGCTTTAAGATTTTAAATTACCTGAAACACTGTTCTTATAAATCTCCTTAGCAGGAATTTTCTCGTGTGTTGTGCACAGAATTGAAATGATGAAAATAGATATTTTAATGGGCTGTGATCTTAAAATAAATATATAATCCCAGAGGAATTCCATTTATGCTTGTTTCCTCTTTTACAACTCGGTCTGTCCCATTTTCCATTACCTATACCAATCATTCTTTTTTTGAAGTCACTGTGCTCCAATTTTCATTTTGGTGTATACATTAAATCTTGACAATACATTAAATATTCACCTTCACAACAACTTGAAAATTTGGAGGTTGATGCCACCAAGGCAACAAGTTTAGATATTGGTAGCCCAAATTCATTGACAAGAAAATGTCTCAATTAGATGTTTGAGAACTTCAATTTTATCAAAGTCAGTTGATCTAAGTCATTCATGGATTGTAATGATAAACTAATTATAATTTTTGGATTTACAATGTTACCACGACAAGTAAGGCAATACTGCATGTACTGTTTAAGTTTTTCTAAAATCACACAGTTAGTTATAAATAACACTCATTAAAGAAAGATTAATTCTAATAGACCAGCTGATCCTTAGTGCAATATATCAAAGTGAATTATAATCAATGACAATGGACAATAACCTTTTGACAGTAATATTATAGTGTTAAAGTAATTGTATTGGGAAGTATGTCAGAGCTTCCTTATACTAAACTCTTCTTACAACTCACTTTGAGGTTTCAGCTTTCCTGTTTTCAGAGTTCTGAAGAATCATATTGGATTTGAAATGTATTTCTGCTTCTTTCTCCACAGATTCTATAGGACCTGCTGAATTTCTCTGGTACTTTCTGTTTTTATTTCAGATCTCAATTATCTGCAGTATGTTATTTATATTTTCTACAAAGGGTCATTGCTTTGAGTATGAGGTGTTTGCAATGATCAATTCTATCATATTTATTTTCAATTATGACCAGGTATTATGAGGCAATTCTGTTCTCTTTTCAAATCATTTACTGATCACGACAAAGATTCTTAACTCTTCTTGGCACACAGCTATATCTAACTTGTCAAAATGCTAGTACTAGTCAAAATTAAGGATAACTAACTCAACCTGAAAATAATAATAAAACACAATATTCAACAAAGATGCAAGCACTGACATAAATTTTAAAAAGGGGAGATTATCAATTATAAAAAGACCAAGAATAGATAGCTTAAAGAGCCCTTAGATTCTTTGAGATGCTAGGTCTTAACCCGAGGCAACAGTAAGCGAAATACTGCAGACGCTGGAATCAAAAACAAACACGGGGGATATTGCTGGGGAAACTCAGCAAGTCTGACAGCATTTGTGGAAAGAGAAACAGAGTTAATGTTTTGAATCTGGAATGAGTCTTCTTCAATTATTTCACTGGTGTCCTGTGTATCCTCAGCAATGGCGGAACTTGTAGAAAATCTTGAGTTCTCAGTGAATGGATATGTCTCCAAGTTGTTTTATCATTGGTCACTGTATTTTGAAAGGCTGCGAGAGAGAGAGAGAGAGAGAGGATGTGCAAGCCTGCTGTTCTGCCTTGAATCCATTATTCCCTCCCAGTTGTGACCCAAAGCTGTTGACTGAAACACATTTCCTTTGTGCATTTCTATGCTTGGCTGCGTTTTTCTCCCTATGCTGAATAATTGGCAGATGAGTCTTTCATCCAATTTTGTAAATTATGTACAAAGTTGTACGTTGGTCAGGAGACAGAGATGGGAGTTTTGATGTGTTAATTTTAATTCAGACTGGGTCTTATGAATTGATAGCTTCATAAGCTGGGCTCAACCTGATCAGGTGATCACTGCGGCCATCTTAAGTGAGTGTGGCAAGGTCACACATTTTAAAATCAGGTGTCAGAAGTCAAATCACGATAGTGCATTCATAATGGTCCATTCATACCACTATCATAATGTTATTGAAGATCTCTCCTTGTAAAACACGTCACTATCAAATTTAAACCTCAATAGATCTCTATTGCCTCACCTTAGTTAAAAATGTAAGCTTTGTGACTTAAAGATAAATATGTGACCTTTTGTGGAAACCATCACCTTCAACTTGTTACTTCAATACTGCATTCAATTTCAGGAGAACTTAAATGACTGCAATTTCTGTCAATTTATGCATTAAAATATTAAATTAAAAGCACTGTTCATCACTCCAGTGTTGATATACTACTGGAATAACTGAATTTTCAGGTTTAAAAAATATAAATGATATTTGTATATGGGATAGATGCATCTAGAATAATACTCCCAATAATAAGGTTGCACATTTATATGCAACTATGTCAAGTATTACTACTTAATATGTTCATTTGTGGATGTGCAAATTTAGCTTCGTGTGTTCTCATTCACACCTTATACCACAGTCCAAAAATATGCCTGCACCTGCTGAAATAAGCTGCCCATTTTGGTTTTGAAACACACTGCACTGTTCACTCATATTTAAAATTGATAACCAATCATAATTCTCCTCCAAATCCAATTCACAGCAACTGAGAAAAGATGCAAGCTTGTATTGCTTGTATGAATTTTTGCTTTCAATTATGTCATTCTGAAAGAAACCATAGAGAGTAGCCACCTCCCAACAGGAACAGGCAAAAATAAGACAGAATCATGCGACATTCACTTTAAACACTTAACAGCTAATTATAGATCATCATTCACAGTTGCTTGGGAGTACGTGGCAAACTCACATTTTTGGCTAGGTAGGATAGTTGCCATGGAAATATCACAAAGCTAATATGAATGCTGCATCATATAAATCTTTCAAAAATATTGCTCAAGGTTTGTTATTTGAATATAAAAAGTGCAAACAATCTCCAACTTCAATCAAGAGTTATAAAGAACATTCAGTATCGACAATGCTTTAATTGTCCTCATATTTGTTCATTTTGCCAGTCACTTATGTAACTTTTGTTAGCTGCTTGCAGATACTGAGTGGAAGTTACTATTCTTCATATGCAAGTTCAGACAGTGAGTGGGAAATTCTAATTTCTAATGTACAATTATGTCTTTCGAAGGATGTTAAGAGGGCATCTGTTCTCTTTCAAATAAATGCAAGTTTTTTGCAGTCAGACTTCATTAACTTTGAGCCAGATTTTGCAGCCTGATGGCAAAGCAGGGCACTTGCCTCTGACCACTAAGCTGATCGCATCCAAAGATCTATAATCTCTCTGGCAAGATTTTCAGGTTGAGCACTACGCAGTGGTTCTGCCTGTGCCTTGTAATGTTCTTGAAGAGGCATTCGTAGCATAGAGCAGTATAAGGTCACTAGTCAGTCCAAGTGTCATACACATTAAGTTTTTCACAGGAGTTCATATCAAGTGACAGACTAGAATGTCAGGATTTCCATAATAGTCTGAAAATGCCAAATTATCCTGAGGATTCTTTCCAGTAAGGATCACTGATTACTAAAAATGATTGGGAATCTTAACTGATTTTGAGAGAGACGATATATACAACAGTTCTCTATCATCTACTGTTGATTATCCATTGATTTGCTCTTTGCATCAATTTGGAGAATAATCCGTGCATCATTTTTTAAAAAGTGTCTAACCTTATGGACTTCCCACTTAATTTAAATTTTTATGGATATTGTGCTACTATTTCTTTTTGAGTTTAATAATTAATAAATTCACTCTTTTATTAATTCAAAAAAGCTTAGTTACATAGAACATAGAAGAATACAGCGCAGTACAGGCCCTTTGGCCCTCGATGTTGCACCGATCCAAGCCCACCTAACCTATACTAACCCACTATCCTCCATATACCTATCCAATGCCTGCTTAAATGCCCATAAAGAGGGAGTGTCCACCACTGCTACTGGCAGGGCATTCCATGAACTTACGACTCGCTGAGTGAAGAACCTACCCCTAACTTCAGTCCTATATCTACCCCCCCTTAATTTAAAGCTATGCCCCCTTGTAATACCCGACTCCATACGCGGGAAAAGGTTCACACTGTCAACCCTATCTAACCCCCTAATCATCTTGTACACCTCAATCAAGTCACCCCTAAACCTTCTTTTCTCTAATGAAAACAGCCCCAAGTGTCTCAGTCTTTCCTCATACAATCTTCCTTCCATACCAGGCAACATCCTGGTAAACCTCCTCTGCACCCGTTCCAGTGCCTCCACATCCTTCCTATAGTATGGCGACCAAAACTGCACACAATATTCCAGATGCGGCCGCACCAGAGTCTTATACAACTGCATCATGACCTCAGGACTCCGGAACTCAATTCCTCTACCAATAAAAGCCAGTACGCCATATGCCTTCCTCACCGCACTATTTACCTGGGTGGCAACTTTCAGAGATCTGTGTACATGGACACCAAGATCCCTCTGCTCATCCACACTACCAAGTATCCGACCATTAGCCCAGTACCCCATCTTTTTGTTATTCTTCCCAAAGTGAATCACCTCACACTTAGCTACATTGAATTCCATTTGCCACCTTTCTGCCCAGCTCTGCAGCTTCTCTATATCCTGCTGTAACCTGCCACATCCTTCCTCACTGTCAACAACTCCTCCGACTTTCGTATCATCCGCAAACTTGCTCACCCAACCTTCTAACCCCTCTTCCAGGTCATTTATAAAAATGACAAACAGCAATGGTCCCAAAACAGATCCTTGCGGAACACCGCTAGTGACGGCACTCCATGAAGAAACTTTGCCATCAACTACTACCCTCTGTCTTCTTCCATCCAGCCAATTCCTAATCCAAACCTCCAACTCAGCCTCAATGCCATATCTCCATAGTTTCTGCAGTAGCCTACCATGGGGAACCTTATCAAACGCCTTACTAAAATCCATATATACCACATCTACCGCTTTCCCCTCATCAACCTCCTTCGTCACCTTTTCAAAGAATTCAATAAGGTTTGTGAGGCATGACCTGCCCTTCACAAAACCATGCTGACTATCCTTGATCACATTATTCTTATCCAGATGTGCATAAATCCTATCCCTTACAATTCTCTCTAAGACTTTGCCCACAACAGAAGTGAGACTCACCGGCCTATAGTTACTAGGGTTATCCCTACTCCCCTTTTTGAACAAGGGAACCACATTTGCTATCCTCCAGTCTTCTGGCACTACTCCTGTAGACAAAGAGGACATAAAAATCAAGGCCAATGGCTCTGCAATCTCCTCCCTTGCTTCCCAGAGAATCCTAGGATAAATGCCATCAGGCCCAGGGGACTTATCTATTTTCACCTTTTCCAGGATTTCCAACACCTCTTCTCTACATACCTCAAAGCCATCCATTCTACTTATTTGTGACTCAGTATTCACATCGACGACAATGCCCTGTTCCTGAGTAAATACTGAAGAAAAGTATTCATTCAGTGTCTCCCCAATCTCTTCCGCCTCCACACGCAACTTCCCACTACTATCCTTGACTGGACCTATTCCTACCCTAGTCATTCTTTTATTCCTAACATACCTATAGAAAGCCTTAGGGTTTTCCCTAATCCTACCAACTAAGGACCTTTCATGTCCCCTCCTTGCTGCCCTTAGCTCTCTCTTCAGGTCCTTCCTGGCTACCCTATAACTCTCAATCGCCCCAATTGAACCTTCACGTCTCATCTTGAGATAGGCCGCCCTCTTCCATTTAACAAGGGATTCCAATTCCTTATTAAACCATGGCTCCCTCGCACGACCCTTTCCTCCCTGCCTGACAGGTACATAATTATCAAGGACACTCAATAGTTGCTCCTTGAACAAGCTCCACATATCATTTACACTCTTGCCTTGGAGTCTACTTTTCCAAGCCACACATCCTAAGTCATGCCTCACCGCATCATAATTTCCCTGACCCCAGCTATAACTCTTGCCCTGTAGTACACACTTATCCCTCTCCATCACGAGAGTAAAAATCACTGAATTATGGTCACTATCCCCAAAGTGCTCACCTACCTCTAATTCTAACACCTGGCCTGGTTCGTTACCCAGAACCAAATCCAGTATGGCCTCACCTCTTGTTGGCCTGTCTACATATTGTGTCAGGAAACTCTCCTGCACACATTGAACAAACACTGACCCATCTAACGAACTTGAGCTATAGCTTTCCCAATCAATATCAGGAAAGTTAAAGTTCCCCATAACAACCACCCTATTACTGTCACTCATCTCCTGAATCACCTTCCCTATCCTTTCTTCAATGATTCTAGGACTATTAGGAGGCCTGTAAAAGACTCCTAACAGGGTGACCTCACCTTTCCTATTCCTAACCTCAGCCCAAACTACCTCAGATGGCAAGTCCTCATCCATCGTCCTTTCCACCACTGTTTTAAAAGGAGTTAAGTTGACTCCTTTTAAAACATAGGTTTGTGGGGCCTGGGAGTAAGGTATATATAAGGGAAGGGATTTAAATTTACCTATTGCGACCAATAAGGGGTGGGTTAATACTGAAGGAGAGCCAGTTTATCCCTCCTCACAGATGTGCCATCTGAAACCATAACAAATAAGGGAATCTTGCACTTGGCCTGATTGTAACAGCTTATCTGCACACTAAATTTAAATTGCTTAACTGAATCATGATTTATGCCTGTGCACTTCATTCCCTGGCTCCTTTCCACTATCAGCGAAAATGGAACATGGCAAAAAATGGAGGAAGGACTTCCAGATCCGTCATTTATAAAAGGTCCACAGTCTAAAAAGAGTCTGCAAAGGGACAGAAATAACTGAAATGATTGGGCAATAATTTAGCAGATGGAGTATAATATGGAAAAATGTGAGGCTATCCATCACCAAAAATAATAAAAAAGGAGAATATTAGATGGAAAGAGCCTTCAAAATGCTGCGATACAGTGAATCTGAGTGTCATTGGACATGAAACACAAAGTCAGCAAGCAGTTATGAAGGTAAATAAAATGTTGGCTTTTTTTGCAAAGGGCATGGAGCATAAAAGTATGAAAGTCTTGTTACAACCGTGCAGAGCATTGGTGAAACTATACCTAGCATGCTGATATACAATACTGGTCACCTTAAAGAAGAAAACATCTCTATCAGAGTTCAGGGAAGAATCACTAAGAACGGTTTACTTCATGAGGAAGGGTTGAGCATGTTGGGCCTATATGCACTAAAGTTTAGAAAGTTGAGGGGTGATCTTATTGAATCATATAAGGTGCTCAGAGACTTAAACATAGGAACATAGAAATGTAAAAACTCGAAGCAGGAGCAGGCCATTTCGACCTTTGAGTCCATGTCGCCAATTAATACGATCATAGCTGATCTTTTTCCTCAATGTCATATTCCCAATTTCTCTCCATGCCCCTTCCAAATCTAAAAACCCTCTCTTTCTTGAATACATTCAGAGACCTGGCCTGCACAGCCTTCTGTGCTAAAGAATTCCAGAGGTTCATTAGCCTTTAAGCAAATAATTTTTTTCCATACTTCAGTCCCAAATAGGTGATTCCATATCCTGAAACTTTATCTCCTGGTTGTAGACTTCCCAAACGGGAAAACGTGCTCCCTGCATCTAGTCTGTCCAGCCCTTTAAGAATTTTGCACATTTCAATCAGATCCCATCTCAGCCTTCTAAACATTAATGGAGACCCAATCAAACTAATCTCTCCTAATAAGACAGTCCTGTCATCCCTGGTACCAGGCTAGTGAACCGCCACTGCACTCTCTCCTTTGGGTAGAGACACCAAAGATTGCAAACCATGGTAAGACTTAAACTACCTTAAACTCAAATCCAATTGCCTTTCTAATTGCTTGCTACACCCACATACCTACTTTTATTAACCAGTATACAAGGACCCCCAGATCCTTTTTACATCCACACTTCCCAATATCATTTACATCGTACTCTTTCTTTCTGTTTTTCACACCAAAGTGTACAACTGCACATTTAGCCACGTTCTACTGTATCAGCAATATGTTTGACCATGCACTCAACCCATCTAAATCACCTCAAACAACCTCCCCCCCTCCCGCGCCTTGCCTACTTCCCACAACTTTGGTGTCATTGGCAAACTTGGACATGTTGCATTTGGTTCCCTCATCCATCATTTTTATATATCATGAACAGTGTGAACCAAGCACTGAGCATTTCAGTACTCTACTAATCTCTGGCTCCCACTTCAAAAATAACAACCCATTTATTTTGTTTCCTGTCTGTCAACCAATTCTTGATCCATGCAAACATCCCATGTGTTTTAACTATACCCTCTGATGAGTATCTCATTGAAAACCTTCTGAAAGCCAATTACACCACATCCACCAGTTCTTCCCTATCTACCAGCAGATTTGTTAAGCATTTGTTAAGCCTTTTGTAAATCCATGCTGGTTTGTCCAGTCCCTTTAATTCCTTCCAAATTTTCTGTTATTAAATCTTAAATAATATACATCAGCATTTTTTCTCAGCTACTTCTTTACTCTCCCTCCCTTTTCAAAGAGTGTGGTTACATTTACCACCCTTCAATCTTTAGGAACTACAGAGTCTATACAACTTTGGAAGATGACCACCAATGTATCCAATATTTCCACAGACACTTCCTTCAATACACTGGGATGTAGATTATCAGGTGCTAGTGATTTGTTAGCCTTTAACTTAATTAATTTCCTCAGGACCATTTTCCTCCTAATACTGATTTCATTTGATTTGAATTTCTCACTAGACCTCTGATTTTCTAACATTTCTGTGAGATTGTGTGTGTCCACCCTTGTGAAGACAGACCAAAGTATATGTTCAATTTTTCTGCAATTTTTTTTCTCTCCATATAGTTTTCCCAGTTCCTGATTAAGAGGCATCTACATTTGTCTTTATTAATCCTTTTTTCTCATCACATTCTTATAGAAGCGTTTACTGTCAGAGTACAGGGAAACCTCGATTATCTGAATACCAATTATCCGAAAATCGGATTATCCGAAGGAGATCTCAAGGCCCCGACAGAAACATCACATCAAAGACGTGTGTCCAACACCGATCGTGTGTTTTGTTTACAGTGATTAAAAGTACTGCCGAGAACAGTCTTAGATTGATGGGAGCATAGGCACCAACTCTAAATGACTGACCCCCACCCCCCCTCTCTCTTCCCACACTTTCCTTGGAGTTCTACACAGGCGTGTACCCTAAACCCCCCTTCCCTCGATAATTTCTCTCACTTTGACCTGTACAGGGCAGAGGTGGAACCTGTCAAAAAGTTGAAGTAAAGAGTTGTGTGTGTATGTGCATGCTATTTGGAGTCATGCCCCCGCCCCCCACCAAAGGCAGTAGCAGCAGCAGTCTTGTTGTTGGTGTCTAATCTGGCTGCCCCAGAGAAAGGTTGGTGGCAAAGGGGGTAGGGGCAGACGGGTGTCACATAGGAGGGGGTGGGGGGGTGGGCGGGGGTGGACAGGGACAGTGTTGGACAGGGGTGGGTGGGGGCAGTGTTAGACGGAGTTTGGGGGGAGGGCGGGCGAGAGCTCGCGCGCAGTGTGTTGCTACTAATCTCCTGAACGGGGAGCAGACTTAATAGAAACTCCAAGCCCCAGAGGAAAGGCATTGAATCGATTAATCGAATAACAATTATCCTAACGAAATAATGCCCGCCCATCTCATTTGGATAATCGAGGTTCCTCTGTATATTCTCCTGACAATTTTACTTTCCTACTTAGTTTTCCCCTGAATTGACAGGGTAGAAGCTGGGAGGATGTTTGCCCATGAAGTGGCACTTAGAATTAGTGGGCACAGTTTCAAAGAGACTTCAGTCTTTGAGGTTCTCTTCCACAGAGACAACAAAGGCTCGACCATTGAATATATTAATGACTGAGTTAGACAAATTTTTGATTGACAAGAGAACCTAGATTGAGGAGGATGAGCAGAAAAGTGACTTCAGGACCACAGTCAGGTCAGCAAGTATCTCACTGAATGGTTGAGCAGGTTCAAGATGATGAATGTCTTCCTTCTATTGCTGTTTCTTATGTTTTTTGTTAATAGGATTGTTGCAGGTCACTAAAAATAAATTGGTTGGTCATTCTTTTTGCTAACCTTAATGTGTAGTGTCATCACAATGTATCAAAATTGTTAAGTACTCATGGTTATAAAGAACCTTCAATTCCAGCATGTGGTTTTTAAAGTGCCTGCCTAATGGATTCATGGACCCTGAAAAGTCACATCTATACAAAGTCAGGGAAACTACAAACAGGAAGACTCAAAAGGAATGGATACCAAGAGGCTGACTAACCATCAATGTCAGCAAAACAAAGGGGCTGGGCATTGACATCAGGACACAGAGTGAAGGACATGCCCCTGACTGTATCAATGATGCTCAGGTGGAGATGGTTGAGGGCGTCAAGTTACAAGAAGTGATCATAATCAACAATCTATCCTGGCCCATCCACACTGACATCATGGTAAAGAAAGTATAGCAACACTTCTACATCCTCAGGACAGAAAGGAAATTTGGCATGTCCATGTATACAAATTTTTATAGATGCACCACAGAAAGCATATTATCTAGATGCATCACAGTGTGGAATGGGAACTGCCCTTCTCAAGACTGAAAGAATACAAAGAGTTGTGAACACAGCTTAGTCTATCACACATGCCTCCCATCCACTGGCTTCATCTATACTTCTTGCTGCACTGGGAAAACAACCAACATAATCAAAGACCCCTCCCACCCTGGTTACACTCTCTTCCACCTCTTCTGTCTGTCAGAAGATGTAAATGTTTGTAAACAGATATGGACAGATTCAAGCACAGCTTCTTTCCCACTGTTATCAGACTTTTGAATGGATCTGTTTAATGTTGATGTTGATCTCTCTCAGCACCTTCTTGGCAGGTGTAACACTGTACCCTGCACTCTATTCTGTTATACAGATGCACTTGTAAAGTGTGATTTCCCTGGAAAGCAAGAAAGACAAAGCTTTGCACTGTAACTCAGCACACGTGACAGTAATAAATCAAATCAATTGAAATCAAATCATCCTCTCAGCAGCAAATCATTTTCTGCAATAATGGTTATGTTGACTCTTACAGGGTTATACAAAGGAAAGGTTAAAAACTGACTGCAACTCCTAGTCTGTATTTGTTAGCAGCCTGATGTGCTAGTGTGTGGACAAATGTGCTGTAAAGATCACAGCTTGAGAACAGCTATTAAGCACCCCTGCAGAGCAGATAAAGAAAGGGAAAAGACATTCTTTCATTTTGAGTGTTGCCAACTAGCTACTGTTGAAAGGAACCAAGGCAAACTCATTTAACTACTATCAAAGCTATCATGGGATGACTGCAATGTTCCACTGTCTTTCCTTCACTAGGGACTCGGATTCACTTTGTAAAAGCTTTTGCGCAATTCTTCTTCTGTGTGTGTGTGTGTGTGTGTATGTGTGTGTGTGTGTGTGTGTGCATGCGTGCGTGTACATGCGTGCGTGTACATGCATGAATTTTCTAAATTTGTATCGGATAAACACATGCTTAACTGAATAAAGCAGAGTTTCATTTGTTCTGAGATAACTTATATGCAAGGTAAGGATTCCCTTTTAAGTTAATCTTTTTGTGACCAACCAATGGGGTGGATGAAAAAGAAGATGAGCCAGTTGCCCTAGTGTTCAATGATTTGGGGATCTCCTGTCTTGGAGCAGAAAAAAAATTGGAGAACCTCATCAGGGGTCTAGTCCTAACTGGAAGAAAGTGAGGACTGCAGATGCTGGAGGTCAGAGTCAATAGTAGGGTGCTAGAAAAGCACCGGTGACCAGGCAGCATCTGAGGAGCAGAAGAATCGAAGTTTCAGGCAAGAGCCCTTCATCAGGAATGAGCTCATCATCTTAACTGGAAACCAAGCAGAGTTGGAATCATTCTTCATCCACATTAATGCTACATATTGATTAGATTAGATTACTTACAGTGTGGAAACAGGCCCTTCGGCCCAACAAGTGCACACCGACCCGCCGAAGCGTAACCCACCCATACCCCTACATTTACCCCTTTTACCTAACACTACGGGCAATTTAGCATGGCCAATTCACCTGACTTGCACATCTTTGGAGTGTGGGAGGAAACCGGAGCACCCGGAGGAAACCCACGCAGACACGGGAGAATGTGCAAACTCCACACAGTCAGTCGCCTGAGGCGGGAATTGAACCCGGGTCTCTGGCGCTGCGAGGCAGCAGTGCTAACCACTGTGCCACCGTGCCGCCCATATTGTTGGCAGCTATATTTCCACATTATCTGCCATTTACTTCTGCATTTCCCCGTAGGATAGATCAGATTCCAAATTGATCAAACTAAGCATAGCTGGGACTCTACATTAGATTGCCAAATTGGCAACTGCAACTCTTTGGATTTTTCTCAAAGAAAGTCTAAGGACTGTCCTAAAGTCTTTCTTCTGGCATTTTATCTAGTGTACCAGCCATTCTATGTTCAGGTACGATCAAATTTGGACTCCTGTATGTCTGCATTCATGTGCCATCTTCTGCTCCTCTTTTTATGCTGTCCTGGTTACTCCATCCAACTTACTAATGAAAATAAAGGCCCCTGATAGAACAAAGCCTGACTTGGAATAAAATATTCAGGGCTGATTCTTATGAAATTTGGCTCTGCCAGAACTACATCAAGCTCTTTGGAGGGTTTGTCACCTTGAGATTCAACAGGTTCTCTCCCATATCCTAACAAACTCATCTCATTAATAACCAATCACAACTGTATAATATCTCTCATGTCTGAATTCTAACCCATTTTACTGTGTGTTGTTCTGGAACAACATACCACTTTACAGATCTCCCAGAACTAACCAGCATCCTTTGCACTAATGCCATTTTAAAAATCCCATTGTGCACCCAAACATCTGACATGGCAGACAGAGGGAAATTGGGGCCTTGCTTTGCAGGTAGGAACCTTAAGGTCCTGCTGGATGGGGTGGTACACAGGTAGGAAATCCTCTTTCTCCCAAAGACCACAAAACCACATCTGGTCAGAGATTGCCAGCTGGGTCAAAGTAGTCATCTGGAGGTATGCCCAGTACTATAAAAGGTCAACAATCTTTTCCATTCTCCCACAATCTTCTGTCTGGTATATCACGCTTATTCTGTCTTTGCTATTTTGCCCACTCCCACAAAAATTTGTGCTCCTACCACTTGCATTATTGCCTGACCACTCACTCTCACCCATGCCAACCCAGCATGTCTTCTGCACTGCCTATTCACTCACTCAGGACACTTTAGCACCTGCAACATTGTAGGGAATCTAATCTAATCATAAACAATAGTAAAGCTGTGCCATCCACATCCATCTCCCATAATGTGTGCTTCCTTCTGATTCCTTGAGGAGCAAAGCTCACAAGAGGGCAAATACAGTCAAGACGAGTGGTGTGCTGCCTATCATTGAGCTCCTCAACCCTTATGATGAGTGGATACTGACACTGTTCAGCCCAAGGAGGCCCTGGACCAATATCAGAGGCTTCCTTTACCTTACACGGCCGGGAAACTCCGAGTGAAGCTATCTCTTTGACTTGACTGAGACCTGTTGACAACTACCACAAACTTCCTGGCTTTGAGTCTGGGCAAATGGTAAATCTGAATAATATGAGCAAGACATCGCTGGCTTATAGGACAAAGCACAACGACACAAGGTAATGCAAGACTGAGATGTTGTGAGCATCCAAGCAGTGACTGCTATGATAGCAAGCAAAAAAGTTAGAGATGCAGCCTAGTCTAATCCATCAGAGGGGTACTTGTCCGTGAGCACATAAAGTCCTCGCTCTAATATTACAACGATAGCTGCCAGTGCAGCCTGCAATGCAGCAGAGAAGAGTCTTGTAAATTGATTGGAGATATACCCAGATGGTTTTTAGAGGCTGGTACATGGCTTTAGATGTGGGGTATGCGTGGTCTAATACGGTGGACTATGCTCTGAGACATCAGTAGCCGATATTAAACATACAGATTATTCGGAGCAAGCAGCTGTTTGAATCTACCAACTGCTCACTCTGGTTTTCTTGCTGAGTTTTCCTGACAGCTCCTTTGGCGAGTTTGTTCAAATGAGAGCTGAACGTTAATGAGGTGATGGCCTCATAGTATTATCACTGGACTGTTAATCCAGAGACCGTTAATAATCTGGGGACCGAGGTTCAAATTCTGCCATGGCAGACAGTGAATTTTGAATTCAATAAAAATCTGGAATTAGGGTCTAATGATAATTTATATGTTAAGTGTTAATCCCAATCAATTAGCACCTCATCACACCATGTGATAAGCATCAAAAGATGGTGCCAGTTATTTACAACATTGAGATGGGCCATGCTGGACCTATCACCCGATTTCACCACATATCTTGCCATAGCTCACAGACTCAATAAGATTACATGCCCACTTTTTAATCTGATTGTGATCTACAGGAATGCTACATTATATTTAAATCATTCGTGAGTAGTTAATGTTAAAATTCTTTATCTTTTCTTTCCTTACTGCTGATTTAATATTTGTTAATTCATTCCGTGAGATTATTGGAGCTACTGTGATGAAGCTATGACTTTAAGAGGTATATTTTGCCTCATGGTGCTTTTTAACGAAGAAAGGTTACGACAGACTGAGTAGTGTGCTCAAAGCCAATAAAGTACACATCTTTTGAGGCGTTGGGTTTTATTTTTTAAAAAAACAATAGGAACAGCCTGAATGGGGGTCAAGCTCCCACAGAATCAGGATTTTAGTTTTAGCTTTCAGCATTTCATGGGGTCTTGAAGCTGGATGTGGAAGTTCTTTTTCCTCTCTCGGTCACAGCTAAAAGCTAGGGTTCCCTTCCTGATAAGAGAAATGCATGTGAGACAATATAGTTTACTGAATTTCCCTTTGCCAAGAGTGCGTTCATGGGATGTTCCTATATTGGAACAGTTAATTAGAAGTAGCTAATATGTCTATTATTTTATTAAGGATTTTAATAGAGTTTAGTTAAGTCAATGCTTTCGTTTTATTTTTATTTTGTCTGTATTTTAACTGTAGTATAAAATAAAGTGTGTTTTGCTTAAAGTCAAGTAGTTTGACCAATCAAATTGCATCTGGAACATAACATCTTACACTTTTTTTTTAATGTAAGAAATTGTTAGGATCTAGACTATCTTCTTAATATATTTTGAGGGGACCTTGTCTGGTCCATAACACCATGGAGAAATATCTACCAGCACTTTCTATCTGCAGATCACTTTTTAAAAAATGGTTTTAGATTTTTGTGACGGTAGAAGGTAGCAGGAATATCAACTTTTGATACACTATGGCATTTAATTGATATGTGAAACACGTGATACATTACCAGCTATCAACATCACATAACAATCATTTCAAAAATTGGTATGCATAACTTCCTTCCAAATTGGGACAAATGGTCTTATTTTACAATTAGCTACCAAAATGTAATCAAACCCTCTAGATAGCAATGTGACTGCAGCTTTGTTATCATGTTGTTATCAGAGGTAAGTAACTGTGTTTATTTACACTTCTTAAAGAAATGTATTGCTTGGATTCTTATCATCCATTACGGTAACCTTGTTGACCTAGAAAGGAAGATATTGCTGTAAGATCAAGACAAGTCCAATTATATATTTGCAAGACTGTGTAATTCTTAGACGATCATAAGTGAAGATTGATACCAACAATAGCAACAGTTCTTTCACTTCAGCATCATCACCAATTTCATTTAGATAATTCAGTACAGTGTTATAAGGGTACAGCATTGTTGAAGTGTTGCACTATTTTTTAGATTTTAATGCAACTGTAAAGGGGTACCAATAACTCAATTTTATAATAAATTTATTTTTAAAATATTCTCAGTTTTGTTCCAAATGAAGACATCCCATGTCCAATTAACTTACCTTTCATATTTCCATGTACAAAATGATTTTCTTTCTCAAATATCCCCATAATTGGCATATGTTTTAATGTTAAAATACAGCTGATTTACAAGGAAAAATTCACTTTTGCACTTTAGTTATGATGAAGGGTCACTGGATTGAAATGTTAACCGTGCTTTCTCTCAACACATGCCTTCTCAATTTGTCCAGCAATTTCTGTTTTGTTTTACTTTTGCACAGTGTATTTGCACATTCAGATAATAGTATTGTGTCTTGTTCATGTGAATACATGCTTTTTTAAATTGATTTGGCTGTAATGAATATAAATTCTGCCAATTATTCTTCAGAATAATAACAAAATTCTAAAGGAATGAATTGGAGGAGAAAATATTACATGCAGGTTTGTACCCCTGTGTTAGCTTACTACATTATGGTAAAATATTTGCACCTTAAAACCATTTATATATTCCCTGCTTTAAAAGGCCCCATTTGCATGAGGCAAAAGTTGGCTGTTAAGATTGATTGAAGCTTTCCTTCAGGTAATGGTCTAAAAATTGGCTTGCTCATGTTTTTGGGTCACAATTTGAAATCATCTCAGCCCTGGTCCAGTTGAAGCATGCATACTTTACATGCTGCATCCTCAGTTGAATGATTGTGGCATTCAGCCAAACTGCCCAACAGAGGGCCCTGCAGCTAGTGTGCTGCCATGTGTTCCAGCTAGCCTATGCGTCTTTAAAACAGCCTGCTCCTCTAAGAAGGAAGCTGCACTCGTAAAGAAGCTGTTACTGATTATCTCTGGTGCAAGTGGCTGAAGGCTATGAGTAGCAAATAGAGGAAGAATAAACAGATAGGCTCCAGCAAGAAAATCAATGGGTGACCAAGGTAAATTTTTTCCTTCCTGGTGCAGCAAAATGAGTGACCAATAAGGCCGAGGATGAACAAAATCAGATTCTCAACATCAAGAAAGATTCTCCCAATTTTCTCCTTAAGCCTTAAATAGTGGCTTCAAAGGCTTATCCTTGAGTGGTAACAACCAAATTTTCATGTATTTGCCCCTCAATAATCTACATTATTTATATCTCACCTCTAAATCTCTTCTTCTCCTGAACTAAATTTAGTTTAGTCCAGAAATCAAGTGGTGCAAATTCACAGCAGGTAAAGCATAGTGGGTAACTGGCAACTTCAGGTTGTTGAATATCTGTCCTGTCAATCAGATATTGTGCTTCTACTACACAATATCCTTTATGCTTCATGGTCACCATCCTCCTTGACCCTTCACCCACTGGCCATGTCTATTTACACAACTCATGTGCACACTATGCACTGCATAAATTCACACGTGTGAAACAATGCATACCAAATACAGTCTTAAACTTGTTGCAGCTGTGAAGTGAGGAGAGGGGTTTGGCTGTGAAGGGGCAAAAGAAGTATGAAGGGGGAGAATGAGGAGTGAAAAGAGAAGGGGTTGGGGGCCCCTCTCACCCTCTCTGTTCACCACCGCACCTCACCATCACCTCACTCCTTCTCTTCACCATCTTCAATCCCCAAACACATGCTTATTTCCCCCTCCCATACATCCTCACTCCTGTCCCATCCTCCCTCATGACTCTGCCCTCCCTCCTACCCTGCTCTCATTCTCCTCACTCTCCCATCCACACCCTCCCACCCCCGTCCTCACTCCCACTCTCCCTCCCTCCCCCAGTCCTCACTACACCAAGCCACACTCCCTGACTCTACCCCTCCCTTACTCCTCCTATCCACACTCCCTTACTGCCCACCTCTGTCACTCTTTTGGTCCTATTACCCCCAACCACACCCAGTACCCTCATGCTCTTACTTCTCCCTTCATTTCCCTACCCTCACTCCCTCAATCCTCCTGCGCTCACTTCCAATCTCCACGTTTTCTGTGTTCACTCCCTCATTCCTGTTGTTGAATTGTTTCAATACTGCACTTCTAATCTGATTCTGTGCAGTTGCTTTACATATGACATCATTAGAATTCTGTGTGTTGTCACAGCATTCCCACATTGTTGCATATGCAGTTGCAAGTGATGCCGGGTGTCAGCATACACTGACTTATCCTCAACTTGCTCTCAGACATCACTTCAGTCCTTTAACATTTTGCTTTGGAACTGACTAACAGCTATGATCTGCATGCTTCTGAAAGGTTGTTTTGCATGCAGTGACAACCATGCAGCTTATGAACCTGCATCTGTACAGGATGCTTTTGTGCTGACATGAACATACACTTTTCACTTGCTTTTTTATTGCTCACTGACTTAAGCACTGAATACAGATGCCAGTAGGATATAGGGAATTGAAACAGGAAATTGACTCTCTGTAATGATACTTACTTGAAGAACCAACCCAGGCACGATGAGTCAAATGGCCTCCTTCTGCACTACAACAATTCTGTAATTCCGTCATTCAACTGAGTTACATAGTAATTTGCCTCTGCAATTTATCTTGCTTTTTAGCTCAGAGGGGGAAGTGGGAATTTGTGACAGTAGGAGCACTGAACAGTCAATCTTTCAGTCAAAGAGTGGACATGTTGCTTTACCAAACTGTGCTACACCAACATTACAGCTGCAGCATATGCCTGCAACTTATGTAGCAGACACACTAAATGTCCTCAAATAGATGTTGATCTGTCAAAGTCCAAATGGAAGAGTCCTTTGTGGAATGAAAGGAAAATGCAGTCTGTACGATGACACTGCCACTGGTGGTCAAGGAGCTCATCCAATTACAGTACAGGTTTGACCACAGTCAGTCCTGCAGATCCAGTGCAAGCAGTCTGAGAGGTCAATCAGAAAGCTGTTGAGATATTAGTCTGGGTTAAGACAGTAGATTCTCCTGCAATGAGACCAAGCAAGAGATTCAGCCTGTTGGAGCAAATAATAGTCATGCATGAGCAGGAAAAGCAGTGAGGTGAATGGGAAACAGAGAGCATGAAGGATTAGTAGACTTAGCAGAGAAGCTGGGTGCAATCTCTAGAGTGGACATGACCATGCAGACATAGGTTAAAGGTAAGGGATCACCAAATTAAGACAGAGATGTGGAAACTTTTTCTATGAGGATTGAGAATTATGTTCGGAATTGTCTTCCTCAAAAGGCAGAACAGGTAGACCCTTGATGACCAAGGGGATGAAAGATTATAAAGCAAATGCATGATCTTACTGAACAGTGGAGCGGGCTTGAGGCACCAAGTGGCCTACTCTTATTCCTTGTTCGTATGTTTGTAAGATGCATGCAATGCTGAATATTGAGTCCATCAGCCTTGGTAGGTAACATGTGCAGAAACAAAGTCAGACTAAGTGTTGATCTTTAAACAAGTTAGCAGACAAAAATGATGGTACTTACCCTTGAGAAACATAGATGATCATTCAGCTCTTGCATCCATTTCAGTGGTGGGACACGCTCTACACAATGATTCATGCTCTATACAAATTTCTGTACAGGTTGGCCATATCTGTTAGCATGGCCTCCATTGGCAGTCAGCAGGAGAAAGGGGTGCTCTCCTTTCCACTGCCCCATCAACCAGCATTTTCACACTTCTGTCCTGGAAGCAGGGAGGTAGCTTATTATTTCCCAGCAACATTTTCAGTGTTGAGCACTGCAGTGTGAGGGATTATTCCTGTTTTGCAATGCATGAAGCATTGTATACCTTGACTTTAAGTATGGCAATGGAGGTGGGTGGTCCCAGCAATAGCAAGCATTTCCACCTCACTCACTACGTAATTCCCCAAGAAATGCATCCAGTATTTTGGTTTCATAATTCATGATGTGAAAAGCAGAAGAAAATTCACCGTGGGTCACAGCAGACTGTATGCTGTTAAACTCTACTCACCACTACACGAACTGCAAATAGGTAAATTCAGCCCACGTTTACATCGTGTTGCCATAAGGCTCACCATCCTTTCAAAAAGGGAGATCAATTCCCAGAGTTTCTTCCCCACAGCCTGACAGGCAGCTTCACATGACATCTCCAACCCATCAGACACTAACACTGCTCAATGCACTATATCACATGACTCACTTATCAACAGTCCCTCGATAAAGTCACTCAACATTGTCCTTGCTTCAGCTCGTCTATTGCAGAAACCCTCATCAATACCTTCATTGGCTAAAGATTTGAATATTCCAGTGGAGTCCTTCTTAGGTGCTTGCATTTAAACCTTTGTAAACTCATACATAACTCAGCTGACTTTTAATTCACAGTGAGGCCTGCTTCTCTTCTCTTCTCATCCCTGTGCTCACTAGTTCACATTATTCCCCATTCAAGCAGCATCTTGATTTTAAAGTTCTTTTATTAAAGAATAGCTCCATAGCTTAGCTCTCCACCAACCCACATTCCTCCCAGATAATCAGTACTCCTCTAATTCAAGCCTCTTGTGCATTCTCAATTGTAATTGCTTCACCATGAAAGATTATGCCTTCTGTTGTCTTGATTCCAAGTTCTGGAATTCTCTCCCAACATCTCTCCTGCTGTCTACATCACTTTCCTGCTGTAAGCCACTCTTCAAAACATACCTTTTAAACCAAACTTTAGGTCATCTAACCTAATACAGACTGTTCTCCTTCAATGTTACCTTATTCAAGGTAATTTTTATTTCAATGTTGTTAAATTCAAGGGGCCTGTAAATGCTTTGAGCATAGCGAGTTTTGAGAAGATTTGTAGCTCAGGTTGAGATTCTAGATGTAGGTTTGCTCGCTGAGCTGGAAGGTTCATTTCCAGACATTTCATCACCCTACTAGGTAACACGTCAATTTAGACCCCATCTGCCACTCCCTGAGAAAAAGAACAGGAAATGACATTGTCACAGGAAATGAAACCACCACAGGAAATGACATCACCAACCCAAAGAAACCCAAACATATAAATAGAAAGCAGTAATCATGTACAGTGCTTTGCCTGGAGGCTCACTACAGATGTTACCTAGTAGGGTGATGAAAGATATGTGGCTGATATCAATTTTCTTTGTCTTACAGTACTCCTTTGAAGCATTTTAGGACCATTCATTATGGTATAATCACTACATAAATTCAAGGTTGTGTTTATCATTCCTAACAATTGGGATTTAGGCCTAACATTCAGGTATTCCTCCTCAGCGTCCTGCCCATGTCTAGCTGTTTCTAAACATTCTACAGGTATTCAGATGTACTGGCATATCAACAAATTACAATGTTACATTATAAATTACATTCTTCCTTCTCTCTTGAAGATAAAGTGACCACAAATGCAAAGAGCAGAGCAAAATGGAGAATATGCATGTATCTTCTACTAGGGCAGCTGGTGAAAAGTGTGTTCAACAGTGTGTGTCCAGCTTTCTCAGAAACCGTCGCATGCACTAACACAAGTACAGTCAGCATGATGGTATGTTCTTGTCCTGCAGATACACCTAATTGACACTTCACCCTCACCCTGGTATCTGACATGAAATGAAAACTGCAGATAATGTGATTATGGATCTTTGTTATCCATTCCATCATCCCTGTCTTCCCTCACCCAAACCTTCCCCTTCTGATATTTTATCATCCGATACACAAGAACAGCTGCCAAGAACAGGCAGTGCAGCTCCATGACCAAGACAGACTTCTAAAGGCAAATTGTCATTCTATCAAATAGGCAGTCATAGCCACCAGGTCAGATGCTGGCATTGCACATTCTTTAGAGGATGATATGGCATCAGGATCTGCATGTTGCGCATCACCATGCATAAGTGGGCTGTAACCAGATTGGAACTGAAGAATGTGGATGTATCTTCGAGAGATGGAGCAATATTTGACCGTCTGTTAGGAAATAAGGCAAGGCAAGTGACTGAGGTGTCAGTGGGGGAGCACTCTGAAGCCATTGATCATAATTCTATAAGTTTTAAAATTGTTGTGGAAAAGGATAGAACGAATAGAAACGTTCAAGTTCTAAGTCCGAGTAAGGCCACTTTTGATGGTATTAGAAATGAACTTGCAAAAGTTGATTGGGGGAGGTCTTTAAGATTAAAATAGTGAGAGCTCAGGAACAGAATGTCCCTGTTAGTGTGCAGGGCAAGGCTAGTACGTGCAGGGAATGCTGGATGACTAGAGAAATTGAGGCTCTAGTCAAGGAAGAGCAGGAGGCATATATCAGGTATAGACAACTGGGATCGAATGAATCCCTACAGTAATATAAGGGCAGTAGGAGTATACTTGAGAGAGAAAACAAAAACGTGAAAATGCGATATATGTTAGCCTTAGCACATGGAGTTATGGAGAATCCAAAGAGATTCTATAAATATATTAAGGGCAAAAGAGTAACTAGGGAGAGAATAGGGCCCCTTAAAGATCAATGTGGCATTACGTGTGGAACCATAGGAGATGGGTGAAACATAAAATGAATAGTTCTCATCAGTATTTACTAAGGAGAAGGACATTGCTAGGGAACTTGGAGAAATAAAGACTAATGTAATGAAAAACATTCATATTATGGAAGAAGAGGTGTTGGAGGTCTTAAGATGCAGCAAGGTAGATAAGTCCCCGGTACTTAATCAGGTGTTTCCCAGAACTTTATGGAAAGCTGAGGAATAGATTGCTGGGCCACTTGCTGAGATATTTGTATCATTGATAGCTACAGGTGAGGTGCTAGAAGACTGGGGTTGGCTAATGTGGTGCCATTATTTAAGGCAGTAAAGAAAAGCTGGGGAACTATAGACCAGTGACCCTTATGTCAGTAGTTGCAGAGGATTCTAAGCCACAGGATTTACATGCATTTGGAAAGGCAAGGACTGATTAGAGATTGTCAACATGGCTTTGTGTGTGGGAAATCGTGTCTCACTAACTTGATTGAGTTTTTCTGAAAAGGTGACAAAGAAGATTGAAGAAGGCAGAGCAGTAGATATTGTCTACGTGGACTTCAGCAAATTGCTCGACAAAATTCCACATGGCAGACTGGTGACTAAGGTTAGATCACATGGGATCTAGGGGGAGCTAGCCAATTGGATACAAAATTGGTTTGAAGGCAGAAGACAGAGTGTTGTGGTAGAGGATTGCTTTTCAGACTGGAGGCCTGTGACCAGCAGTGTGCCACAAGGATCGGTGCTGAGTGCACTGCTTTTCATCATTTATATAAATGGCTTGGATATGAATAGAGGAGGCATGGTTAGCAAGTTTGAAGATGTCACCAAAATAGGTGGTGTAGTGAAGAAGATTACCTCAAGGTACAATGGAACCTTGATCTGTTGGGCCAATGGGCCAAGGAATGGCAGATGGAATTTAATTTCACAAATGTGAGGTTTTGCATTTTGGTTCAACAAACCAGGGCAGGACTTGTACAATGAATGGAAGGGCCCTGGGTAGTGTTACTGAACAAAGAGACTTTGGGCTGCAGATGCATAATTACTTGAAACTGGAGTCACAGGTAGACAAGATGGTAAAAGCAGTGTTTAGCACACTTACCTTCATTGATCAAAACATTGAGAATAGGAGTTGGGACATCATGTGGTAGTTATACAGGAATTGGTAAGACCACTTTTAGAATAGTACTTACATTTATGGTTGTCCTTCTATAGGAAGGATGATGTTAAATTTGAGAGGCTGCAGAAAAGATTTACATGGATGTTGCCAGAACTGGACGGTTTCAGTTATAAGGAGAGGCTGAATAGGCTGGGACTCTTTTTCCCTGGAGCATTGGAGGTTTATACAATCATGAGGAGCATGGATAGGGTGAATAGGCAAGGTCTTTTTCAGAGGGTGAGGGTGTCCAAAACTAGAGCACATAGGTTTTAAGGTGAGAGGTGAAACGTTTTCATGCGGAGGGTGGTGCGTGCATGGAGTTGCCATAGGAAGTAGAGGCAGGTACATTTACAACATTTAAAAGGCAACTGGATGGGTATATGAATAGCAAGGGTTCAGAGGGATATGGGCCAAATGGGACTTGGTCAAATTAGGATGTCTGGTCGGCGCAGACGAGTTGGAAGAAAGGGTTGGTTTCCATGCTGTATGGCTGTCTGACTAAATTCTTGCCAGCTCCCTGAAGGACAAGGTCAGTGTCAAATTCCACAGGGGATTCAGTCTCCCAGCATGCTGCAACCATGGTGTAGCCTGACTAACAGCACAGGCAAAGGCACCTGCAAGAACAGACTGAGACAAAACATTGTTGAGTACTACATGTATTATTGATTTGTGTTGTTGGACAAAGTTATAATGGGTACTTTTTTCTGGGTGGCTTTATTCACGATTTTGGCCAAAAGAATGCTGTGGCAGAATGTCACAGATAGATGGAAAAATGTGGATTTATGAAACAGTGGAGATGACAGAATGAGATGCTAAGAGAACGGAGTCTTATTAGCTTCTCAGTGAGAGTTCATCCATGGTGAAATGGTCGCAGATGCCTTCTCCTGCCTCTTCTTCCTTCTCCAGAGGTTTTCTCCATAATCCTGGTGACAACAGATGCATCCACATAACAGCAAGACTTGGCTGATGCAGATTACACAAACATGGAGAAATACCATTGGGAGCACTGTAGGACTCTCTCCAAGCAATCAGGCATCAGAATCATTGCTTGAAAATACAGATGTTCTGATCCACAATCGTCTAAGTGGATGGTGTCTACAATTGGCAAAAAAGGTCATGTTCCATGCATATGGTTGATCAATATCTAAACAACCAGCCTCTGGTATTCTAAAATGCTCCAAAGACAACAGGTTTGGGATGAAGGCTGCTACTAAGAGAGAAGGTATTCACTGACATGACGCCTAGGCATGATTGCACATAAACTGCACATTAATGGGTTAAACAACTTGATGCTCATGTACCTCTCCCCATTTAGGTGTACTGGCTTCCATGTAATGGGCATTCAGTCGATTACTTTCTACACAATTGGAAATCCCACGACCTTGGCAAAGTAATGTGACTTCTAATCCCGTCTTTCTCTGGTTAGAAAGGAAATGACAAACTCTTCTCTCATAAAGTGTAAGGACTCCATCACCTCCTGAAAGCATCATAGTAGGATATGTTTTTAATGTTACTGGTCCCAATCTGAATGGATGCAGGTTGAGAATGATAGGAACTTTGGTCACCAGCACTGTTTCTCCATTGTTGTGAAGCTACAGATCCTTTCGAAGTGGATGGCACATTTCTGTAACTACCTCCTTGATGAATATCAAGGATCTCAAGCATTGCTTTTGCTTGAAGTGGAGGTTGGGGAAATGCTTCCTGAAAATCATTGATGGGTAGGGACTAGACAGATAATCTTGCTGGGAAAGTCTGTATACTGACATGAAATATGTAGTAAAGATAAATCAATGTGAGAAAAATAATTACATATCAAATGCATGCAAGTGCACTACATGACTTCATTACCTTACCACAGGAAATACTGCCTGTTCATTATGGCATTATTAGCTTAACAACAGGCCTACTTTTGATCTGGCTCTGATCCAACTTCTATGATGTTTTACATAACTAGTTAAAATATTTCTTTATGTCTGACAATCAAAATTATGATATGTTTTAGTTTTTCATGCAATCAGATCATGCTTTTGTTTAACATCAACTGAATTATAGAGGGAAAAGGAAATAGCATTTCACATATTCCAGAATTTGTTTTAAAATGTAAGGTGGTGGAGTGGGTCTAGGTGGGTTACTCTTCGGAGGGTCGGTGTGGACTTGTTGGGTTAAATGGCCTGTTTCCACACTGTAGGTAATTTGTGGCAACCTAATCTTAACTGTCATCTTCGACTTCTACCTCATCTTAAATCTATGTCCCCAATTATTGACCCTAACAAACAAAATGCCTTCCTAACAGCATATCTATGCCTCTCACGATGTTATACATCCCTATCAGAACACTCTCAACCTCACTATTCCAAGGAAAATACTACAGATTATCCAAGCTTTTCTAATAGCTCAAAACCACAAGGCCAGACAGAATCCACTTAAACTCTTTTGCACCTTCTCTCAAGCAATCACATCCTTCTCATAACATGATGACCAGAACTGCATGCAGTATTTCAGTACTTAACAGCATTTTACACAGTTCCAGCATTTTCTACTCATTTTATATTTGACAATAAAATGTAACAGAAACAAGACAGGTACCTAAGATTTATTGGCAGTAACAATGCAGAGAGGGACCTGAGAAAGAAGAAATTGTGGAGGTGTTACTCATAAACCACAAGAAAAATTATTTACTTCTCAGTCCAAAGACGGAGAGAATCTCATTCACAAAGCTGGCACTTTACTCAAATCTCAATCTTGTTGGCAAACTTCATTCTTTCTTTTTAAAATGAATATTGGTGAAAAGAAGTCTACATTGTTTATATCGCCAGAAGCATTGTAACTAATTATTTAAAGCAACATTGATCAGTTTTGAAATTTTGTTCACTTGGTTTTCTTAACCTCAGACTACTTACTTGTAAAATTAAAACTGTAAGTGCATTATTAATTCCTATGTTGGATGGTTAAAGCCATGATTTTACTTAAAGGTGCAGCAAGTTGTGATCATTTGGTTCTGGCATGCACAAGCATGTGTGTGCAAGCTGCAAAAAACCTCAACTATAAACTGTATTTACAACTACCAAATAACTCAAAGTGCTTCACAATCAAGTGAAGTACTTTGTGAAGTTTAACCAATAATCTAACTTAGGAAATACAGCAACTCTTGTGCACTTCCACAAAAAGCAATGAGATAATCTGTTTTTTCTAATTTGATTGAGGAAAAATTATTGACCAGGATAACTACCCTGCTCTTTATTTTGAAATAAGGCCTTGGAATATTCTATATCCATCCAAGAAAGCAGATGGAACACAGTCTTTAGGATGAATCTAATTCAAAGTCCAACAGTGCAATTTTTTTAGATTACTTAGATTACTTACAGTGTAGAAACAGGCCCTTCGGCCCAACAAGTCCACACCGACCCGCCGAAGCGCAACCCACCCATACCCCTACATTTACCCCTTACCTAACTACGGGCAATTAAGCATGGCCAATTCACCTGACCTGCACATCTTTGGACTGTGGGAGGAAACCGGAGCACCCGGAGGAAACCCACGCAGACACAGGGAGAACGTGCAAACTCCACACAGTCAGTCGCCTGAGGCGGGAATTGAACCCGGGTCTCCGGCGCTATGAGGCAGCAGTGCTAACCACTGTGCCACCGTGCCACCCACAATTTCCAGGGAAAATATCTCTACTCTTTGTTGAAGTGGTTCCATGGAAGCTATTATGTCTCCTTGAAAAGACAAACAAAACCTTACTTTTAACATCTGAAACATGTAATTAGAACAATGCTTTACTTGCTCAGTACTATATACAATTCACTCATGGCTCTGAATTTGAGTGGTATTGAGTTTTGTGCTCAAGCTCTGGAATGAGCTCCCAACAAAGTCAAGTTGATATAGATGACTCAAGCACAAATTAAAGGCTTGCACTCTGGGATATAGTACTGAGCAAGTAAAGCATTGTTCTAAGTACATGTTTCAGATGTTAAAAGTAAGGTTTTGTTTGTCTTTTCAAGGAGACATAATAGCTTCCATGGAACCACTTCAACAAAGAGTAGGGATATTTTCCCTGGAAATTGTTCCAATACTTATCTCACAACCACTAACACATTGCTGTTTGCAAGACCTTGTGGTTGGCAAATTGGCTTCTGCCTTACCTACAATACAAATGTGACTCTGCTACAAAAATATTGGAAAGTGCTTTAGGCCATCTTGAGATCATGAAAGACATTATATAAATGCAAGCTTCATTTTTTTCCCCTCCCCCTATTACGTGTTTATCCAGGGCTGGAGAAGTATACCTAAATGTGACACTAAATACTGGAAATACTCAATAGGCGTATCAAACAATTGTAGAGAAAGATAATGCACAAATTAAAATTTAAGTCGAGGACTCTTCATCGTGAGCTGTTTGGGTGAATAAACTTCACCTTTAAATGCAATCTTGTCAGTTATCTCCAAAGCATTTCCATAATTTTCTGTTTCCCATTAACTGCAATATTTTGCTTTCTAGTTGTGTTTAGTGTATGTTTAGTACTTCATTTTGGCACCTTTGGACAGGATTTCTTCTGCACCTAATATTTTGGTGGAACTTTGAACCATTCCACTTAGTAGGAATGGAAAATAGAATTCCATTCTATAAAAATGCAAGTTGTTGTTGTTGCTAAGCTACTGATTTCGTCGCCATTCTTTAGAATTAATTTCTTCTTGGTCAGAATTGTAACAGATTTTGGCAAGTAACTTGGAACTGAAAAGAATCCAATTTGTAAGATGTCACTGACAGTGACAAAATATAATTTTGTAACTTTCAGTGTTAAATTGATACTATGACAAAATTATTTTACCAAAATTAGTGTGAATAAAGGATACAAAGTTGTTACGCATTTTTGTTTTCATATACAAATTTGACTTCTCGAAATGAACAGGAAAAATTACATATCAGTAATTCATTATTGGTCATTATGTTTTTTTTATATTTTAACATATTTATTCACTTTTATAGATGGCAGAAAAGGTTTTTTTATTGTTACAACTCAGCATATGGAGTCAAGCACAATAATCCAAGGGAGTTACCGGAACACTCAGCTGTATACTTGAATTCTTATCAAACCTGGAAACAAGTTGACATGGAGATCTTGAAGTTTTATAAGGAGTATTGTGAGCAAGGAGAAAGTCTTTTGAATTCTGATTTTATATAGGAAGGTGCACGCATGTTATTTGTAGACGTACATCAAAAGAAAGTTATGAGGAAGTGGAACACAAGGTAGAACTCTGATGAGAAAATGTATGAAATGTCCAGTTTAAGATACAATAGATAAATGTGAAATATCTGTAATGGATACTATACAGTCAACTATCATTGAACTGAATTGTGATACCACCAGTATATAATTTTATTTCCAAATCCTTTTTGGCAATTTACAATATAATTTGGTGTTCAATTTTATTTACACAAAGGTTACAAAAGCATATATTGATACACAATAAGTGATCTTAGAGTCTTTTTATAAAATTTTTTTGGAGAGAAATGTGCAAACTTATTTTACTTTGTAAAAATACAATGTTTGGCGAAGGCCAAATCTGTATCAATGTAGCTGGTATTTGCCTTAACTTATTTATGACTGAGGGCAGGGCGAATATTGTTACAGCATCAATAGAGTCGTCTGGCTATTTGCAATGTAAGTTATACAACCTTGCCGCCCTGTGACCAACCACTTCAACTCCTCTTCCCACTCCACCAAGGATATGCAAGTCCTGGGTCTCCTCCACCACCAAGTCCAAGCTACCCGATGAGTGGAGAAGGAATGTCTCATCTTCCGACTTGGAACTCTTCAGTCACATAACATCAACATCGACTTCACTAATTTCCTAATCTATCCTCCCCCCACCTCATACCAGATCCAACCCTCCAACTCAGTACTGCCCTCTTGAACTGTCCTACCTGTTCATCTTCCTTCCCACCTATCCATTCCATCCTCCCCTCTGACCTATCACTATCATCCACCACCTGCAACTACCTATCATCTTCCCAGCTACCGTCCGAGCCCCCACCTCCCTATTTATCTCTCAGCCCCATCCCCACCCCACATTCCTGATGAACGGCTTATGCCCTTAATGTTGACTCTCCTGCTTCTTGGCTGCTGCCTGATCTGCTGTGCTTTTCCAGTGCCACACTTTTTGATTCTAATGTCTAGGTTGCTCCAACAATTAATCTGATAAACACATTAGAGACATCTGTATTTTCCCTCTGTTTGGACATCTCAATGCTAAACTGTACTTTGACTTAAATAATAGGTAAGGAGTGTGAATGAATCAATCCCACCATCCCTCCACTTCAATCAGCCTTTAATTTATTCCATCTCCCACTCAAATTTCTATTTATATACTTTTAAAAATCCAAATGCTGTATATTACAATGAATGAACTGATAAATTACTCTCCTGAATTAGCAACATATTAGCCAGTGCAACTGCAGAACAATTACATGAGAAAACTGTTTAGCATGCTTGGGTAGATATTAACATTTTGAAAAAAACTGAATAACATTTATGTAGTTTGCGTATTATATGCTGCCTGATAATTTTCTGTACCACTTTGTTAAGGATGATTTGTGTATGCACAAAATGTACTTATCATTAAATGACAGAAAATAATATCTCCACGTTAATACTTTCTCAAGACTATGGATGCAGTACAGCAAATGCATCTGGAAAACCAACCGAGTCCAAGATCATTCGACTCAAAATGTTGTTATTCATCAAAATATTCTAAATTTGAACAAGCCATTATAACATAAGATTCAAGATAATACCAGAATAATTTAGTTGCATAGCTTTTTAAACGGAAATTATTCACTGACAGTGCTGTTGCATTGAAAAGATGAACCAATATTACACGCAACACGTGAAGATTATCGCATTCTGACGTCTTCCACCCTCCGGTACAGGGATTTTTTTTTTCATAATCAGATTCCAATTAACTCCAAAGTACCCGGTATTTCCATGAGCATCTCCCCACTGAACAGTGTAGAACCATGGTGTGGAATACACTACTGCCACACAGGTAATCCCACAAACTCATTCCACTAATAGCTATCAATCGTGATCCAGTTCCAGGGCGAACACTGAGAACGTTTGCACAAGAAACGGATTATTGTGTTTTTAAAATCCACTTCGAAACAGCAATCTGCAGTGATGCCTATTGCGTAGATGTTCTAAATTCCAGGGGAGACCTTTAAATGAGGGAATCACCCACTCACTGAAATGGTCGTTGCCGCGAAGCCACTGCAATAAAACGCATATTCCACTCGGGCGGTGGCTTTAAATGCGAAAATCAAAACAAACGGAAAGACCTTACTATATAAAATAAACAAAGCTAACTGTCATTAATCATAAGAGAATTGCAACTCAAATCTATTTTTGTACACGTTGACCAAGTGATGTGCGTGCAGATCAGCAGCTGACACTTGGACAGCGCCAGTCTGCTTATAAAAAAAATCCTAAATAATTGGACTCGGAAATAGGTATAAGGTTGACTGCAATAAAATCAAACAAGCGACAGCCATACTCAAAAAAAAATCACAGGCAAACATAACTAATAGAATTAGAGGCTTCACACAGTGCCGCAAAGACAGAATGTGCAATATTAGAACATGCAATCATGATAACATAGTCTAGGCTAAATTTGATTAACATGGAAAAATATTCAACAGCATTTTTTTTTTAAAGTGCAGTATCAGTGTCGACTGCTACACGTTCAGTATTTTAAAAACGAATGGGAGCCAACGCTGTCTACAAGCTCCTATAGCTTCCTCAACTCAACGATATCACCATTATCACATAGGCGTTCAACCGTTTGTAATTTTTCCAGCGCCCGGTTTATATATTTAATTATCAAAATGTGCATTGCATTGCTCCTGAGCTGGTACTCACATTTTACCATCCTCTCCGTGGTAGCTATGTTTATGTCATTGTTGGACATCTTCATGAGCGAATGCAATGGGTTCAGGCAAGTCTCCGTGCTCCCGACTGAAGCGTGCGGCAGGGCTGCAGTTGCTACAGCATCACCGGGGCAGCGCTGCTCCACTCAGAAGCAGCCAGTAACGGCAGGAAGGCGGGCGGGCGGGCTACCAGGCACGCGCGACGCCGCCACGAGTCGTGTGTGTGTGTGTGCGCGCGTGCGCGTGCGCGCGCGCTCGCTCGCGCGAAGCCTGCGGGTAGGGAAGACGTCCCGTCCGCGCCGGTCCCGCGAAGCGCGGCTGCGCGCGGAGCCCTGTCCACTTTGGGGCCGGGGATGGGGGGGAAGGGTCACGTGACGTCGGGCCGGGCCATCCATCAAGATGGCGGCTGCTGGGGAAACTCCTACGCATTTGGCGCCAGGGTCAGCCTCTTACTGCCCTCTCACGGAGGCGCAGGGCTACCCCCTCCCTCCCAGCCAACCAACCGCTACTCAGTATTGCTGTTGGTATTTCGAAGGAGACTCCAACGCCAGCAGGTATTGCGGGGGTTGGGGTAGTAACGCACAAGCGAACGCGACATTGCTGAGCATCGTATAATAAAAATGTACGACGTGGACTGCGGGTGGTTACTTTTCTACATCATGTCTGCCTAAAGGGAATGAGGAGGGGTGGACATAAGAGCTAAAATCAGAAAAGCTGGCAGCTGCTCAACAGTTCAGATTCTAGCATCTGTTGAGAGACTATACAGCAATATTTGGCTGCTTGATTCTTCATCTAAATTCAATGCATATCTTCAATGTGCATAAATTCTTTCAAATGTCTACGTTTTTTTTCTTGCCAGATTGTTTTAATGAGAGTTACAATCCAAAACATTAACTCATCTGTGTTCACGGCAGATGCTGTCTTGCCTGATGAACATTTTTAACATTTTGTTTTTATTTTAGACTTGCAGCTTTTTGCATTTTGTTTAAGTTGAGTTGAGTTATCATGCCTTCAGTGAGTTTTCTTTTTAAGTAGTGTCGATGGTAGCCATGATGTAGAGAAATCGCTGTTGGACTGACCAGGTTATATAGTCTAACAGGTTTATTTAGAAGCACTAGCTTTTGGAGCACTGCTCCTTCAGGTGGTTGTGGAGTATAAGATCATAAGACACAAATCTTATAGCAAAAGATTACAGTGTACAATAATATATTGAATAAACCTGGACTGTTAAGTCTTTCATCTTTTAGAATGGGTTGCAAATTTTGGTTCATTAATATGTAAATCCCAAAACTACTTTAAAGTCACCTTCTCAAGATAACTTAAAGTTTATAACAAAGGTGATATCTCAGCTCAGACAATGCACTAAAGGTGTGAGGTCAGAGTTTGTCTGTATCCCAATCTTGAGTTAGACTGGATCTGTTTCCAAAGTGAAATATACAAAATATTACATGCATTGACTGCCTGCAGATTGTGCATTTTTTGAACAAAATAGAATGTATTACCAAATAATTCTGCAAATACAAATTCACCATATAGACACACCCCATGTCTGTGTGCGTGCATGAGCGAAAGAGTCTGTGCATGTGCGAGTGCACGTGAGAGTGTGTGTTTGCGTGAGACAGCTTGGTAAAGTGGGTGTGATGGAGTATAAGCCTGTGAAAGGGTATGAGTGTGGGTGTGTGAGAGTGAGCAAGGGCCCTCATGAGTGTGTGCGTGTGTGAGAGAGAGTATGTTTGTAGTGTAGTGGCTTCACCTGTAATGTGATGTGAACCCAAGATACCGGTTGAGGCTATCCTCATGGATACAGACTTGGCTGTCAGCCTCTGCTCGGCCACTTTGCATTGTTGTCTATCCCGAAGTTTGCCTCTGAAACAGTCGCCCGAAGATCCGAGGCAGAATGTCCACAACCGCTGAAGTGCTCCCCGAATGGATGGGAACATCCCTCCCTGTTGATTGTTGTGTGGTGTTCATTCATCCATTGTCGTAGCATCTGTTTGGTCTCACCAGTGTACCCTGTGGCGTATGAAATAGACAACGTTGGCCGGGTCACATGAGTACCTACTGTGTAAAGGGTCGGTGGTGTTCCCACGGGTAATGGTGGTATCCATGTCGACACATTGACACATCTTGCAGTGGTTGACATGTCATGATTGTGTGGTGTTGTGGTCGATGTTGTCCTGAAGGCTGGGCAGTTTGCTGCGATCGATTGTCTGTTTGAGGTTTGGTGGTTTTTTAAAGGTGAGAAGTTGAGGCATAGGAAAAGTCTTGGTGAAATGCTCACGCTCATCAATAATGTATTGCAGGCTGCAAAGAACATGGCATAGTTTCTCGGCCCCCGGGAAGTACTGGACAACCAAGGGTACCCTATTGGTTGCATGATATCTGCCTCCTGAGGAGGTCATTATGATTTCTAGCGGTTGCACATCAGAACTAGCAATCGATGAGTTGAGGATTGTACCCTGTTCTTATGAGGGCATTCTTCAGCACCTTCAGATGTCCATGACTTTTCTCCTCATCTGAACAGATCCTGTGTTTGCGTAGGACTTGTCAGTATGGAATGGCTGTTTAAGTATGTTTCGGGTGGAAGCTAGACAAGTGTAGCATTGAGAGGTTATCTGTGGGTTTGCGGCAGAGTGAGATTCTGAGGTACCCATCCTTGAAGGAGATGCATGCGTTCAAGAATGAGACAGATACTAAAGAGTAGTCCGTGGTAAGTCTGATGGTGGGATAAAACTTGTTGATACTATTGTGTAGTTGTCAGTGACTCCTCGCCATGGGTCCAGAGGAAGAAAATGTCATCAATATATCTTGTGTATAGAGTTGGTTGGAGGTCCTGTGCAGCAAAGAAGTCTTGTTCGAACTTGTGCATGAAAATGTTGGCATATTGGGATGCAAATTTGGTCCTCATGGCTGTTCAGTGTGTCTGGATGGAGAACTGGTTGTCTAGGATGAAGTGGATGAGTTGTAGGATGGTGTTTGGAAATTGGCAGTTGTTGGTATTGAGCACTGAGGCTGTTGCAGCAATGTCATCACCATGGGGGTGCTAGTGTAGAATGCAGAAATGTCCATTGTGACAAGGAATGTTCCCGGTTCAACTCGTCCATGGGTGCTGAGTTTCTGTAAGAAATCTGTAGTGTCGCAACAGAAGCTGGGGGGTCCCCTTTACAATTGGTTTCAAGATGACTTTGACATAGCCAGAGAGGTTCTCACACAGGGTCCCATTGCCTGATACATTGGGACATCCAGGTGTGTTGGCTTTGTGTATCTTCGGAAGGACAACTTGACCACAACATTGTACAACCTTGTCACGTCAACCACTGCAAGACATTTCCGTGTCAACAAGGATACCACCATTACCTGTGGGGACGCCCCCCCACTGTGTAGGTGGCAGGTACTCATGTGATTCAGCCAATGTTATCCATCTCATATGCTGCACGCTAGAATGTCCTGAGGCCTGGTATGTTGGTGAGACCAAGCAGACACTATGACAACTGATGAATGGAGACCACACAACAATCAACAGACAGGACTGTTCCCTCCCAGTCAGGGAGCACTTCAGTGGTCACACACATTCGGCCTTGGATATTGGATTATTGTCCGCCAAGGTGGACTTTGGGTTAGGCGACAATGCAAAGTGGCTGAGCAGAAGCTGATAGACAAGTTTAGTATCCATGATGATGGCTTCAATCAGTACCTTGGGTTCATGTCACACGAGAGGTGAAGCAGCTCTCGCTTTCTCTTTCTCTCCTCTTTTTCTTTTTCTTTTTCTTTCTCTCTCCCTCCCCCTCTCTCTCTCCCCCTCTC